>NC_041383.1:728250605-728303248 GCF_002162155.2 Triticum dicoccoides
ATGGGGTCGTACTGTACTACCAGCGCGCGGTGCCGCAAGATTCCAAGGGTTAACTGCGGCTTTGCTTATTCCATTCCGCGGCGCGTCTTTCCGGGTGACAAAATGGTTGGAGCTCAGGGCTAGTTTGGCCACCTCAAAGCCCATCATTAGCTCTAGTCTCCCGGGATAACGTAATTAACTCTGCTTACTCAGGGGCTAGCATGCACTCACTGACAGGCGTCTGACACTTGTTTTAAATCCGTCTTACCCACATGACACTAAACTTACTGGCTTCTGACACTCGAGTACAATGCATGCATTGTACGAGCACGGGTGCCATGCATGTTACAGTGCCATGCATGACACCCAGAGCACTGTCTGATCGTACATGTACTGTACTGCTCACCGCGACGCCGCAGTGACGGTGACGCCCAGAGCAAATGTTTTTTTCTTTCTTTCTTTCTCCAAAGTAATGTTTTTTTATCGTAAAAAGAAAGTAGTACTACTCCACTCTCGGATATGTTTGTACGTGCAGTAATGGGAGCCCAGAGGTGGTACCGAAAGTTACTCATCTGATGGACGACCGGAGCAGGAACCGCCGAGGAGGCGCGGTGCTTTTGCATAGCCCGGCTGCTAGGGGCTTGGGCGCTCCGGTTCACCAGGAGAGTCCTATCTACTCTATCTATGGCGCCAACGCCGATTGTGGCATGGCAATGGCATGAAGCTTGTGCTGATCCATGCTCCTTTTTGACGACGGAGGATATACTACCGTGGACGGAACACGGAGGGAAAGGTGGCTAGCTGGTAGCTCTGGGTAGGTAGGCTAGCATCGAACACGCACGCGCCGCCACTGTGTGTGCAGGATTCACTCCACGGAAATGCATGCCGGTGTTGTCATGCGTATACTAGCAGTACGACCCATGACACTACCCCATTATACTACCACTACCATGCTGGTCCAAGACAGTGGCACTGTGCGTACAGTACACTGTATATACTCTGTAGGCTGTATTACTATATGTGTTGCCGTGCATGTACATGTACGATCCAAGACAGTGACATCCTGGCCCAGGACAGCAGCACTGCAGTACAGTACACTGTATATACCCCTCTATCTGTAGTCTGTACTCCTACTACTACTATGTGGTGAGGTTGTTGGGGGGCATTTCCCCGCAATGAAAGTATGTTCGGGAGCCATTTCACAGCTGTAAATTTGTGAGGTCGGTAAAACTAAAACCATGTGCACGTGGATGAGCTTATCACCTCAGCTGTGTCTTCTGGTTTCAGACCAAAGACATGCATGTCGACGTTGCCCTCTCCATGCATGTATAGTACGTACGATTCACGACACTGACATACTAGTCCAATACAGTAGCACTGTGCGTACACATACCGTATTAGTTCACCTTTCGGCGCCATGCATTTTCCCGGCAAGGAAAACATACTGTTTGTGGCTTGGTCGATATCAATTCTCCACAGTTGCGCTGTCAAATTTTGACTGACCTGTCTTGAAATCTTGTCGCTAAGACTGGGCATGTGCGTGGCTAAGCTTATCAATCACGCACGCGCCTCCACTGTATATGTGCAGGATTCACAGCAAACTCCAAAGACATGCATGCATGTCGATGTTTGGCAACTTGGCATACGAAGACACTGATACTGCACATATATACAATATGCAATGTAAGACAATAAGTTTTGGGGAACCAGCACAACCCTCTAGGGGTGGCTTATCTCATTATATATAATGGTTGTGTTCATTATATATAATGGTTGTGTTACAATACGTACATAAGTACAGAAGCTATACATAGTCTAACACTCTCCCTCAATCTTAGCCACTTTCTAAAGAACTGAGAAGGGTAAGATTGCGCCTACAAGCCTCAAACTGTGGCAGCGGTAAAGGCTTAGTGAAGATGTCTGCAAGTTAATCCTTAGATGAGATAAACTTGATCTGGAGTTGCTTCTGCGATACACGTTCCCGTACAAAGTGATAGTCAACTTCAATGTGTTTCGTTCGGGTATGAAATACTGGATTTGCAGAAAGGTATGTAGCACCGATGTTATCACACCAAAGAATAGGAGGCTGTGGTTGAGACAAACCCAACTCCTGAAGCAAAGACTGCACCCAAATAATCTCTGCAGTAGCATTAGCCACAGCCTTGTACTCAGCTTCAGTACTGCTACGTGACACAGTAGCCTGTTTCCGAGCACTCCAGGCGATCAAATTAGGGCCAAAGAATACTGCATAACCCCCCGTGGATCGCCTGTCATCTGGGCTACCAGCCCAATCTGCATCAGAGAAGGCCGAAAGGACCCGAGAGGAAGTCGGCCGAATATGCATACCAAATGTCAGGGTGAACTGAACATAACGAAGAATGCGTTTAACAGCAGCCCAATGAGTATCTCTGGGAGCCTGAAGATACTGACAAACCCTGTTAACAGCATAAGAGATATCTGGTCTCGTGATCGTCAAGTACTGAAGTCCACCAACAATGCTCCTGTACTCTGTGGCGTCCGCAGGAGACAAAAGCTCACCATCAACAGATGTTATCTTGTCGGTAGACGACATGGGTGTGGTGGTCGGTTTGCACTTCAGCATGCCAGCTCTTTGTAACAACTCCAAGGAGTACTTCTTCTGCGTAAGGACAAGACCAGTAGCACGAGAAGTGACCTCAACTCCAAGAAAGTAGTGAAGCTTCCCAAGATCTTTGACCGCAAAATCAGCACCAAGAGAGCAGACAAGAGCATTAGCAGCATACTGAGAAGAGCTGACAAGGATAATATCATCGACATATACCAAAAGATACATAGTGACTTCTGGCTTCTGTAGAAGAAATAATGAAGTGTCAGCAGTGGACGGCACAAACCCATGAGCACGAAGGGCAGAGGCAAGGCGGGCATGCCAGGCACGAGGAGCTTGCTTCAAACCATATAGTGCTTTGGAAAGACGACAGATATAGTCAGGACGATCAGGATCAGAGAAACCAGGTGGTTGTTTCATATAAACCTCTTCCTCCAAAAATCCATGTAGAAAAGCATTCTGCACATCAAGTTGACGAAGTGACCAACCACGAGAAACAGCAATGGAGAGAAGAAGCCGAATAGTGGTAGGCTTGACGACAGGACTGAAGGTGTCCTCATAGTCAAGACCATGACGCTGCCGAAAACCGCGAGCAACAAGTCGCGCTTTGTAACGCTCAATAGATCCATCCGAATGCTTCTTCACTTTGAATACCCATTTTGAGTCAATAACATTTACCCGTGGTGGTGGAGGAACGAGAGTCCATGTCTTGTTACGAAGAAGAGCATGAAACTCCTGCTCCATAGCCTCTCGCCAATGTGGAATGCGCAGGGCAGCCTGATATGAGCGAGGCTCAGAAGATGGATCCGCAACAGCAGCAGCCAAACAAGCAGCCAACCAAGCAACCGTACCATCCTTATGTTCCTTAGGTTTGAAAATGCCACTGCGACTGCGTGTATGTGGTCGGGACACAGGAACCACCGAGGTCGACGGAGCAGCCTGCAACGGGCTGGAGGACGGCGACGTTGACGAGTCAGCCGGTGACGAGGAGCCAGTCACAGTAGCCTCGAACTCGGTCGACGAAGAAGGCCGGCCCACCGGCGAAACCAGCAGAGCAGACGAAGCAGCTGGCGACTCCGGCATCACAGTCCGGGCCGTTGGCGAGCTCGGCATAGTGGGCCGTGGCGCGGCCGGTGTCGCGGGCCGATCCGCGGATGAAGGCGACGTGAGGACCCGAGCCACGGGCGAAGACGGCGTGACGGGCCGAGCCGCAGGAGAAGACGGCGTGATGGGCCGAGCCGCGGGCGACTCGGCGGCCGCTGGCGACTCGGCGGCCGCTGGCGAAAAAGGCCGAGCCGCTGGAAACTCGGCGATCGCTGGCGTAGCGGACCGAGCAGTGGAGATGCCCGGCGCGACGGGCTCGTCGGGTGACCATGCATGGGCACGCGAATCGACGCCATGCAACATAGGGTGATCGACGTGCCCAGCAGAAGACGACGATGATGATGGTGAATCCTCCAACAGCTCCAAACGAGCTCCACGTCCGGTTCCTGCACCATGGTTAGGTAACAGCAAAGGAGAGTATGCAACATCATCAAATTGGTCAGAAGCAACAGAGGATGAATGCGGGGATGGTGGTTCGACAGTAGACACAGGAAGGTTGGCAAAGGAAAAAACATGCTCATCAAACACGACGTCCCGAGATATATAGACACGATTAGTGGGAACATGAAGACATTTGTAACCTTTATGAAGAGAGCTATAGCCAAGAAAAACACACTTCTTAGAACGAAACTCAAGCTTGCGCTTGTTATATGGACGAAGAAGCGGCCAGCAAGCACACCCAAATACCTTGAGAAAGGTATAATCAGGTTGTTCATTAAGGAGAACCTCAATGGGAGTCTTCATGTTTAAAACACGAGTAGGAGTACGGTTGATGAGAAAGCATGCAGTGGTGAAAGCATCACTCCAAAACCGAAACGGAACAGATGCATGGGCCAAAAGAGTAAGACCAGCTTCAACAATATGACGATGCTTACGTTCAACTGAACCATTCTGCTGATGTGTATGTGGACATGCTAAACGATGAGCTATCCCAAGCGACTGAAAGAAAGAGTTGAGGTTGCGATACTCACCCCCCCAATCCGACTGGACATGAACAATTTTGTGCTTGAGAAGACGTTCAACATGTTTTTGAAACTGAACAAAAATATCAAACACATCAGACTTGCGTTTAATAAGGTAAAGCCAGGTAAAGCGACTATAAGCATCAACGAAACTGATATAGTAATTATGACCACTGACAGAAGTCTGAGCAGGACCCCATACATCTGAAAACACAAGTTCTAAAGGATGTTTCACCTCACGACTGGACTCCGAAAAAGGAAGTTGATGACTCTTCCCCTGCTGACAAGCATCACACACTGCTACATCTTTATTACTAGACAAACTAGGAAGCTCATGACGACGCAAAATATGACGGACAATAGGTGTGGCCGGGTGACCAAGACGAGCATGCCACTGTGACGGAGAGACCCGAACTCCACTGAAAACGCGAGCGACGTCAGGATGCTCCAGACGGTAGAGGCCCTGGCACAACCGCCCACTAAGAAGAATGTCCCTCGTGCCCCGATCCTTAATAAAAAGATCAAAAGGGTGAAATTCACAAAGCACATTATTATCACGTGTGAGTTTAGGAACTGAAAGAAGATTACGGGTCACAGATGGAACTCGAAGAACATTGCGAAGCTGAAGATTCCTATTGGCATGTCTAGTGAGAAGAGATGCTTGACCAATATGAGAGATGTGCATACCTGCTCCATTGGCGGTGTGGATCTTGTCGGAGCCATGATAGGGTTCACGAGTGTGAAGCTTCCCCATCTCGCTGGTCAGATGCTCTGTCGCCCCAGAGTCCATGTACCAGTGTGGATCGATGGAGTAGGACTGAGTGTGTCCCTGTTGCTTCTGCGGCGCGGGACGATCAGCCATGGCGACCTGACGGGCATTGTTGCGTGTATCTTTGCCGTCATTGCCAAGACCAAGGAAGCTTCGCTGGAAGCGCTTATGACACTTGGAGGCCCAGTGCCCATCGCGGCCACAAAGTTGACACACACGTGGACCGCCAGCCCCCGGTAAGGTCGCAGTAGGTGGGGGGGCCGAGGCGGGCGATAGTGGCAGCCCCAAGGGAGACCGGGGTGATGAAGAAGAGCGGCCACCCTTGGTGGCGGCGTTGGCCGAGAGGGAGCCAGTGCCCCTGGTGCGGCGAGTCTCGACCCGTTGCTCAGTGAGAAGGAGCCGAGAGAAAACCTCATGTGCCAGCATGGGTGTCGAGTTGCCCCGCTCGTTGATGATCTCGACTAAGGCATCATACTCCTCATCAAGACCATTGACAATAAACGAGTTGAACTCGGAGTCGGTGAGGGGCTGTCCAATGGAGGCCAATGTGTCGGCGAGGCCCTTGACCTTGTCGTAGAACTCAGTGGCAGTGGAGTCAAGCTTCTGACACTCTCCAAGCTGACGACGGAGTGCAGAGACACGAGCCTGGGACTGCGCTGCAAAGGTGCGCTCAAGGATGGTCCAGGCCTCATGAGACGTCTTCGCGAAGACAACAAGGCCGGCAACTGCCGGCGAGAGCGACCCCTGGATGGAGGAGAGGTTCGCCTGGTCCTGCCCCGTCCAGACGCGATGGGCCGGATTGTAGACCGGACCGTGCACGCTGTCTACCAGCGCGGGTGGGCAGGGAAGCGAGCCGTCGACGTAGCCTAGCAGGTAGTGACTCCCCAAGAGCGGGAGAACCTGCGCACGCCAGAAGATGTAGTTGTCGGCGGAGAGCTTGATGGTGATGAGATGACCGAAGTGAAACGGCGGCGGCGAAGACGATCCCATCGAGGAGGCTGCCTGGGGTGCAAACACCATGGAGGCAGCCAGAGGCACCGAAGCCGATGCGGGAGGAGGCGGGACCGCAGTCAGGACGGGCGCCGCAAAGCTCGCGGCCGGTTCGGACGCCGCAAGGCCCGCGGCCGGGGCGGACGCCGCCAACCCCGCCAGCAGGGCGGTGTGATCCGCTTGCGGCAGGAGCGGCGGGACGACGCCTGCGGAGTCCGCAGCGGACGGCGGCGCCGTGGTGTGGACTACGAGGTCAAGCGAGGGCGCCGGCGGCGTGGAGAAGACGGAGCCGATGCTCCTTGTCCCAATCGGAGCCGGAACGGAGACGGCATCGAGCGGGAGGTTGAGCAGAGCCGCAAGAGAGGCCGGGAGGAAGCCTGCGGCAGTGGAACCGGTGGTGGCGGCGCTCGTCATGGCGGCGGCGCGATCGGTGGCGCGGCGGCTGCGGTGAAGGCGGCGGCGGCTGCGGCGGTGGTGCGGGTTTTAGGGTTTAGAAGCGGAAGCGATCGTAACCTAGCGTGATACCATGTAAGACAATAAGTTTTGGGGAACCAGCACAACCCTCTAGGGGTGGCTTATCTCATTATATACAATGGTTGTGTTACAATACGTACATAAGTACAGAAGCTATACATAGTCTAACACGCAACCTGCATACACTCCGGGCTCCAGAGGCATGCATGCGTGTCGTTGTTGGCAACTTGGCATGCATGTACTCCAAGACACCTGATACGTACTGTACACCAAGACACCTGATACTGCACATGCAATGCACAATCTGGATGATCTGCGACGTCGACAGCTCGTCTATGGATTGGGAGCCACTTCCTCGGATGAAAATTGGAAAAAACATACTTACTCTGTCCGGACAAAATTTCGGCCGACTTGACTTGAAAATCGGTCCCTGAAACGGAACCCATCTGCACACCGTTGCCGCCAGAGGAGAGAACTGCACCGGTGACGTGCTCAGCGTAGCGGTACAGCTGAGGAGAAGCAACAGCCATGAGCAGCTGCGGCGCCATTAATAATTCAGCTTTGCGATTGCGAGCGAGGGAGCGGCACTGTTTGGGTCGTGGCGCAGGCCGAGGCGTGGAAAGGCCCGTCTGCATGATTACAAGGGACGGCCCGGGGTGTGTGTGCTTTCGATGGATTCCCTCCGAGCTCTCTGTGGCGGTGACGTCATGTGACACGTCCTGTCCCCCGGTGTGGTCACGCCACGCAACATCCCCGGGATTCTGTCTCCCTCGGCGCCCGGCAGCCCGGCCCCGCCTCCCGTCCTCCCTCCTCCTGGTCGCCGTCGTCGTCGTCCTCGGACGGGCGCCGCTGCCGCTGCCGGCCAAGACGCATCAGGTGCCGCCGCAGAGCGCTTGTGACTGTACGTCGACGACGGTGTGGACGAGGTGGCTCGACTACGAGAGAAACAAGGGTGGAAATATGTTCCCGCGCAGGCGATGGTCAGCCGGCTTTGGTTGGGTGAGCGTGTAATCTGGCCTTGCGCGCCCTTGGTTCGAAAAACTTGCGGACGAACGGGCAGACTGCGCTCTGGGCGTCGACCGGCGTCGTTGGGCTCGCCGTCACAGGCGTGTACACCATGGAAGTGAACGCCTCATCGGACGTCGCAGACGGAGAGAGACCTGCGCCCTGCAGGACGCGGCAGCCGTCGTGTGGTCAAATTGCTTGGCTGTACCTGTACGTACGTGCCACTGGCCGCTCCTGTGCCCGGCCGGAAGCGGGGCGCCGCTCTTGTTTTGGCATGCCGCACGTCGATGCGTCGCGCCACGCATGCATGCATCGTGATCGATGCATGCAGGCGGAACACGACGACACGTACCTTACGTGGAAGTGGAGCTTGCTCGACCTACCTCCTGCCCGAGAGAGGATCACAGGCTCGATCGGTGTGTGCCCCTGAGTAAGTTGCTGACCTCAGATTCCCATTGTCGCTTGCCAAACCGGAGATTAATTTCCAGCGATTTTTTTTCGCGTGAGAGTGGTATTCGGCTCTCAGCTGAGCCATGCATTGTGGTTCAAACGTACGTACGACGGGGTTAAGCATAAGCGGGGAAATGGCTCAAAAAAGTAAGCCGTGAAAAGGAGGCTCGGCAAAGGTGGCTACGACTTGCATAGAACAGGAGGAATATTGATGATTACGGCGATAGATTGCGTCGCCTCTTCTTTTTAGCGAGGTAGTAGAAAAGGTCGTGTGAGGCCGGCCGAAGAAGAAACCAACTGTGCGTGCATGTGGCGGCCGTGAGACTGTGAAAGTTCTACGTAGTACCTGTGCTCGTGCCTTTGCAACACGGCATGCGTCGCGAGAGTGCCGTCTCGCAATGTGAAGCCGGACCTTTATCCTGTAGTGGCGGAAAGGGTGGACGCGCCGAAGAAATTAATGATTCCGGCGAGGCAGCACGTCGAGCCGGCCACGGCGACGAGCGGCGATCTGCATGATTCCCCCCGTTCCCGTCGGTCGATCGATCCTGCGCGCGCTAGAAAGAGATGGAGAGAGGGTGAAAGAAAAGTGACTTTTCATCGTCAACTGCGAAAAGCGCCGCCGGTTCTCCACACTGGAGAATCTCATTATTGGTCGTGCGTTTCGTTTCACTTTGCTGGCCAGGCCAGGCCATGCCAAGCGAACCAAAGCATGTGTGTGTCTCATTATACGATCGAGTAAACGTATCTAGCGGTCCGCCCGCCAATAGAAGTATTGCTGCCATCAGATACGGTCGCGTGCGGCGTGGAGAATGCATTGCGCAGCCCTGCCCGCGTGCTGGCTACTCTCATCAGTCGCCCCATCGACCTTTTCCCTCTTCCAAAAGTACTACTTGCAAAGCCAGGTCAACCTTGCATTGACTTTTTAGTTAATTTTACATGGAATCAGTCAGCTTTGCCATGTGCTTTCGATTTGGTCATCCAACTATCAAAGTGTCTATCTGCCAAACTAATTGTCTACCAATGTGGTCCCTTTGAGGTTGTACTAATGAGGTCCTGTAGTACAACCTCCTTCCGGGTTTATTAGTCCTCTTTGTATTTTGGGTCCAAATATGATCGTGTATTTAATTAAAAATATATAGTATATGCTACATATAATATATTGTTAGATTTGTATTTGAAAGAGGTTTTCTATGGTATAGTTTTCGTGGAATATAGTTTATATTTTATCAGTTAAATTTATGGTCAAATTTTGGCTTAAAATGAAAAAGAGCCTAATAAACCCGGACGGAGGTAGTAGTACGAAACGTGACAAGCTGTTACTTTTTGCCGAAGCATCCTAGTGAGGGAGGCTATCTCTGGTTTAAAAGAATTTCATATTTTTCATTACAGATTTGTAGTAGTGTTTTACTATCTCTAAAGAGCACGTTTGCTTTGTAGACCTAGAAAATACATGGATGTTTTCTTTGCTCTACTTTGCTTGGAATTTCAAAGATATTTTTTACTTCATGTAGTCGAACATTATGGATATTTTTTCTTCTGGTGAAAGCTATATTATGCATCTAATCATTTAGAAAAGGGACCAAAGAAAGCAAGTGGTTCGGTCAGAATTCAATGTGCCATGACATCTAATTCTTACGTTTTCCTAGTCGTACGTTTTGAAAATCATGTGAATCAAAGAAGCCAAATGTGCTATCTGTTGGGAAACGTAGCATGCAATTTCAAAAAAATCCCTACGCTCACGCAAGATCTATCTAGGAGATGCATATCAACGAGAGGGGGAGAGTGTGTCCACGTACCCTCGTAGACCGAAAGCGGAAGCGTTAACTTAACGCAGTTGATGTAGTCGAACGTCTTCTCGAATCAACCGATCAAGTACCGAACGTACGACACCTCCGAGTTCTGCACACGTTCAGCTCAATGGCGTCTGTTGAACTCTTGATCCTATAGAGGCACGAAGGAGTCGATGAGTTCCGTCAGCAGCGTGATGACGGTGTTGGTGATGTGATCGTGCAGAGCTTCGCCTAAACACTACGACAATATGACCGGAGGAGTAAACGGTGGAGGGGGGCACCGCACACGACGAAAAAATTGATGTGCTTTGGGGTGCCCCCCTGCCCTGTATATAAAGGAGGAGGGGAGAAGGCCGGCCACAAGGGGCACGCCAAGGAGGGGGGAGTCCTACTAGGACTCCAAGTCCTAGTAGGATTCGCCCCCCTGTTGGGATCTACGGTAGGGTGCGTCGACTGTAAATTAAAATTTCCTACGCGTAGAACAACCAAGAACATGCTACGGGAGATGGATCACAGTTCGTTACCACTAGACGCGCAATGCCGTGCAGCGGAAGAAGAGTTGGGGCAGCGCGTCCGCGTGGATCGTCTCCTCCTCGTCCGATCTCCCTCGAACAACCGGTCGTCTGATCCCACGTACAAGTTCGCCGAAGCGGCGCAAGTGCACCGCCTCTAACGGTATCCACGCGTGCAGGAGGAACACCGTGTGGCGGACTGCTAGGTCCAATCACACAGTCGGCGGCGAGTGGAGGTGTCTATTTGCAACACATGCAAACCCTAGTCGCAGCGCCAAAGCGATCTACCGCATGAGTGTGCCGCACCTCCACCTTATATAGGCGTCCGTCGCGGGCTCAACACTTGGACCTCGCACGGACCCTAAAGCCCACAAGTCTACTCGGCCACAATCCGAATACAGCTCGGATCACATCCGACCAGTGTCTTCGGATCTGACCTCGTAGGTTCCTTCCCTTAAGCGCGCGACCCCTTAGGTTCAAGTCAGCTTGATTGCAGTTCGGATCACCTCCGACCTGCACGGTTGGTAGCGGCCTCTAGCAAGGCGTTCCGACCACTAAGCAGACTATGAAGCTGGTTAGGCGAACCTGTACAACGTGTCACACTTCTGTTTCCTTTGCCTCACGATATATGTTGTCGGGCTCAAGGCGAGACTGTCATCCTTGTGCTAGCCCGACCTCTTTCTCGTTCTAGTGATGCCGACCACAAACCAGATTATCTCATAATCCTTGTTGCATGGCCATGCTTATCCTGGTCGGATCACATGAGGGGCCCAGAGTATATTTCTCCTGATCGGAGGGGCAAATCCCATCTTGCTCGACCATGTCTCACAGCATGGGACTGGATATACCCGAAACCTACCTTTGTAACTACCCAGTCACGGAGTAGCGTTTGGTCGGCCCAAAGCAAGTCTGTCACCATCCCGAGTACATGCGTCAACTCAGGTCTTAGGACATAGAACGTATGTTGTACTAGAGACTCACAGATGACATATCGCTGCGTTTCATAGTTGGGTCTGTCCGACTCGTACCTTATCTCGACTCGGATCTGACTAAGTCGAATCCGACCAGATCTTTCCAAGTCCATATTATCCGGTTAGCATCCAATGCTCCATGGCTAGTGAGACCAAGCCATCGACCGTGTCATATGCTAGTCTAGTCGGCTGCGTGTCCACACAGCCCTTTCGACTAGGGACCTTTTAGGACAGTCATCATACAATGCATAGTCCCACAAACAAGTCACGTACTTGCTGATACACATCATTGATAATGTCCAAGGACTATCTTTATTCATAAACACATAGGAAATATCATCATACATGATTGCCTCTAGGGCATATCTCCAACACCCCCCTCTTTTCCTTCTCATGGAGGGGGAAAGGGGAAGGGAGAGGGAAGAGGAGAAGGAAAGGAGGGCGCGCCCCCCTCCCCTAGTCTAATTCGGACTCCCCATGGGAGGGGGGTGCGGCCACCCCTTGTGGGATGCCTCCCCTCTCCCCTATGGCCCATGTAGGCACAACAATTCCCTGGGGGAGGGGGGGGGTCCGGTAACCTCCCGGTACTCCAAAAAATACCCGAACCTCCAAAACCATTCCGGTGTCCAAATATCATCGTCCAATATATCAATATTTATCTCTCGACCATTTCGAGACTCCTTGTCATATCCGTGATCTCATCCGGGACTCCGAACTACCTTCGATCACAAAAACACATAACTCATGTAATACATATCATCATCGAATGTTAAGCGTGCGGACCCTAGGAGTTCGAGAACTATGTAGACATGACCGAGACACCTCTCCGGTCAATAACCAATAGCAGAACATGGATGCTCATATTGGTTCCCACATATTCTCCAAAGATCTTTATCGGTCGAACCACAATGTCAACATATGTTATTCCGTTTGTCATCGGTATGTTACTTGCACGAGATTTGATCGTCGGTATCTTCATACCTAGTTCAATCTCGTTACCAGCAAGTCTCTTTACTCGTTCCGTAGTGCATCATCCTGTAACTAACTCATTAGTCACATTGCTTGCAAGGCTTCATATGATGTGCATTGCAACCTCTTGAGCATGCGTTGGTTTTCCCTTGAAGAGGAAAGGGTGATGCAGCAAAGTAGAGTAAGTATTTCCCTCTGTTTTGATAACCAAGGTATCAATCCAGTAGGAGACGACACACAAGTTACCTAGTACCTGCACAAACAATCAAGAACCTTGCAACCAACATGATAAAGGGGTTGTCAATCCCTTCATGGTCACTCGCAAAAGTGAGATCTAATAGAGATAGTAAAGTAAATATTTTTGGTATTTTTGTTGTATAGATTGGAAAGTAAAGATTGCAAAATAGTAAACGAGATGCGATGTAAAAAAGAGATGTAATATAATAGAAAAGAGACCTGGGGGCCATAGGTTTCACTAGTGGCTTCTCTCAAGATAGCATGTATTACGGTGGGTGAACAAATTACTACCAAGCAATTGAAAGAAAAGCGCACAATTATGAAGACATCTAAGGCAATGATCATGAACATAGGCATCACGTCCGTGTCAAATAGACCGAAACAATTCTGCATCTACTACTATTACTTCACACATCGACCGCTATCCAGCATGCATCTAGAGTATTAAGTTCATAAGAACGGAGTAACGCATTAAGCAAGATGACATGATGTAGAGGGATAAACTCAAGCAATATGATATAAACCCCATCTTTTTATCCTCGATGGAAACAATACAATACGTGCCTTGCCGCCCCTACTATCACTGGGAAAGGACACCACAACATTGAACCCAAAGCTAAGCACTTCTCCCATTGCAAGAAAGGTAAATCTAGTAGGCCAAACTAAACCGATAATTCGAAGAGACTTGCAAAGATATAAAATCATGCATATAAGAATTCAGAGAAGAACCAAATAATATTCATAGATAATCTTGTTCATAAATCCACAATTCATCGGATCCCGGCAAACACACCATAAAAGAGTCTTACATCGAATAGATCTCCAAGAACATCGAGGAGAACTTTGTATTGAGAATCAAAGAGAGAGAAGAAGCCATCTAGCTAATAACTATGGATCCGAAGGTCTGTGGTAAACTACTCACGCTTCATCGGAGAGGCACTGGTGTTGATGTAGAAGCCCTAAAAAGATATAAGCGAAGCACTAGAGCAAAATTATCTATCTCAAAAGATATAAGTGAAGCACATAGAGTATTCTAATAAATTCCGATTCATGTGTGTCTCTCTCAAAACTTGTGTACAACAAGGATGATTGTGGTAAACTAAAAAGCAAAACTCAAATCATACAAGACGCTCCAAGCAAAACACATATCATGTGGTGAATAAAAATACAGTCTCAAGTAAAGTTACCGATAGACAAAGACGAAAGAGGGGATGCTTTCCGGGGCATCCCCAAGCTTAGGCTTTTGGTTGTCCTTGAATTATCTTGGGGTGCCTTGGGCATCCCCAAGATTAGGCTCTTGCCACTCTTTATTCCAAAATCCATCAAATCTTTACTCAAAAACTTGAAAACTTCACAACACAAAACTTCAACAGAAAATCCCATGAGCTCCGTTAGTATAAGAAAATAAACCACCACCTTAAGGTACTGTAATGAACTCATTCTTTATTTATATTGGTGTTAAACCTACTGTATTCCAACTTCTCTATGGTTCATATCCCCGATACTATTCATAGATTCATCAAAATAAGCAAACAACACACGAAAAATAGAATCTGTCAAAAACAGAACATTCTGTAGAAATCTGTAACTTTCGAATACTTATGTAACTCTAAAAATTCTGAAATAAATTGGCGGACATGAGGAATTTTTCTATTAATCATATGCAAAAAGAATCAACCTAAAAGCACTCTCCAGTACAAAATGAAAGCTATTCTCGTGAGCGCAAAAGATTCTGTTTTTTACAGCAAGATTGCAAAGACTTCACCCAAGTCTTTCCAAAGGTTCTACTTGGCACAAACACTAATTAAAACATAAAACTTCGTCTAATCAGGAGCTAGATGAATTATTTATTACCAAACAGGAGCAAAAAGCAAATAACAAAAATAAAATTGGGTTGCCTCACAACAAGCGCTAACGTTTAACGCCCCTAGCTAGGCATAAAAACAAGAATAGATCTAGGTATTGCCATCTTCGGTATGCAATCCATAAGTGGCTCTCATAATAGATTCATAAGGCAATTTAATTTTATTCCTAGGAAAGTGTTCCATGCCCTTCCTTAACGGAAATTGGAATCTAATATTTCCTTCTTTCATATCAATAATTGCACCAATCGTTCTAAGGAAAGGTCTACTAAGAATAATAAGACATATAGGATTGCAATCTATATCAAGAACAATGAAATCTACGGGCACATAATTCCTATTTGCAACAATGAGAACATCATTAATTCTTCCCGTAGGTTTCTTAACGGTGGAATCCGCAAGATGCAAATTTAAAGAACAATCATCAAATTCACGAAAACCTAGCACATCGGATAAAGTTTTTGGAATCGTGGAAACAATAGCACTCAAATCACACAAAGCATAACATTCATAATCTTTAATCTTAATTTTAATAGTAGGTTCCCACTCATCATAAAGCTTTCTAGGGATAGAAACTTCTAGTTCAAGCTTTTCGTCATAAGATTGCATCAAAGCATCAACAATATGTTTAGTAAAAGCTTTATTTTGATTATAAGCATGAGGAGAATTTAACATAGATTGCAACAAGGAAATACAATCTATTAAAGAGAAATTATCATAATTAAATCCCTTGAAATCCAAAATAGTGGGTTCATTGGTACTTAAAGTTTTAACCTCTTCAATCCCACTTTTATCAATTTTTGCATCTAGATCTAAAAACTCCGAATCATTGGGACGCCTTTTAACTAAAGTTGACTCATCCCCAGTCCCATATTTATCAATATTCATATAGCAAAACAAAGATTTAATAGGTGTCACATCAATCACTTTTAGATCTTCATCATCATTATCATGAAAACTAGAAGAACACGCTTTCATAAAGCAATCTTTTTTAGCACGCATCCTAGTGGTTCTTTCTTTGTACTCATCAATGGAAATTCTCATAGATTTGAGAGCCTCATTGATATCATGCTTAGGTGGAATAGATCCAAGTTTCAAAGAATCAACACCAAGAGAAATTATATCCATGTTTCTAACCAACTCATCAATCTTAAGCAATTTTTCTTCAATCAAAGCATTGAAATTCTTTTGCGAACTCATAAATTCTTTAACACTGTTCTCAAAATCATAGGGCATCTTATTAAAATTTCCATAATAGTTGTTGTAGGAATTACCATAATTATTAGGGGAATTACTAGGAAACGGCCTAGGATTAAAATTTCCTCTATACGCGTTGTTACCAAAATTGTTCCTACCAACAAAATTCACATCCATAGATTCATTATTATTCTCAATCAAAGTGGACAAAGGCATATCATTAGGATCATAAGAAACACTTTTATTAGCAAACAATTTCATAAGTTCATCCATCTTTCCACTCAAAACAGTAATCTCTTCAATTGCATGAACTTTTTTACTAGTGGATCTTTCGGTGTGCCATTGAGAATAATTAACCATAATATTGTCTAGGATTTTAGTAGCTCCTCCTAAAGTGATTTCCATAAAAGTGCCTACCGCGGCCGAATCTAAAAGATTTCTAGAAGAAAAATTCAATCCGGTATAAAAATTTGTATAATCATCCATAAATTCAAACCATGTGTAGGGCAATTACGTATCATTAATTTCATCCTCTCCCAAGCTTGTGAAACATGCTCATGATCAAGTTGCTTAAAATTCATAATATCGTTCCTAAGAGAGATGATCTTGGCTGGAGGAAAATACTTAGAGATAAAAGCATCTTTGCACTTATTCGATGAATCAATACTATTTTTAGGAAAATAAGAGAACCAAGTTTTAGCATGATCTCTAAGCGAAAATGGAAATAGTTTCAATTTAACAATATCATTATCCACATCTTTCTTATTTTGCATATCACACAAATCAACGAAGTTGTTTAGATGGGTTGCGGCGTCTTCACTAGGAATAACGCATTAAGCAAGATGACATGATGTAGAGGGATAAACTCAAGCAATATGATATAAACCACATCCTTTTGTCCTCGATGGCAACAATACAATATGTGCCTTGCTGCCCCTACTGTCACTAGGAAAGGACACCGCAAGATTGAACCCAAAGCCAAGCACTTCTCCCATTGCAAGAAAGATCAATCTAGTAGGCCAAACTAAACCAATAATTCGAAGAGACT
The DNA here is from genome assembly GCF_002162155.2 of Triticum dicoccoides. Classification (NCBI taxonomy): domain Eukaryota; kingdom Viridiplantae; phylum Streptophyta; class Magnoliopsida; order Poales; family Poaceae; genus Triticum; species Triticum dicoccoides. Next base: position 728,267,509 of record NC_041383.1, read on the forward strand.
TGCAAAGATATCAAATCATGCATATAAGAATTTAGAGAATAACCAAATAATATTCATAGATAATCTTGTTCATAAATCCACAATTCATCGGATCTCGGCAAACACACCACAAAAGAGTATTACATCGAATAGATCTCCAAGAACATCAAGGAGAACTTTGTATTGAGAATCAAAGAGAGAGAAGAATCCATCTAGCTAATAACTATGGACCCGAAGGTCTGTGGTAAACTACTCACGCTTCATCGGAGAGGCAATGGTGTTGATGTAGAAGCCCTCCGTGATCGATTCCCCCTCCGGCAGATTGCCGGAAAAGGCCCACAAGATGGGATCTCACGAGTACAGAAGGTTGCGGTGGTGGAAAAGTGGTTTCGTGGCTCCCCCTGACGTTTCTAGGGTATAAGAGTATATACAGGTGAAAGAAGTACGTCGGTGGAGCTACGAGAGGCCCATGAGGGTGGGGGGCGTGCCTAACCCCCCTAGGCGCGCCCTCCTACCTTGTTGCCTCCTCGTAGAGTCCCAGACTTCAACTCCAAGTCTTCTGGATTGTTTTCGGTCCAAGAAAGATCCTCGTGAAGGTTTCATTCCGTTTGGACTCCGTTTGATATTCCTTTTCTGCAAAACACTAAAATAGGCAAAAAAAAACAGAAACTGGCACTGGCCTCCGGTTAATAGGTTAGTCCCAAAAACAATATAAAAGAGCATATTAAAGCCCATTAAACATCCAAAATAGATAATATAATAACATGGAACAATCAAAAAATATAGATACATTGGATACGTATCATGCATTACCGAGAGGGCCCAGAGATACCTCTCCGATACATGGAGTGACAAATCCTAATCTCGATCTATGCCAACCCAACAAACACCTTTGGAGATACCTATAGAGCATCTTTATAATCACCCAGTTACGTTGTGACGTTTGATAACACACAAGGCATTCCTCCGGTGTCCGGGAGTTGCATAATCTCATAGTCGGAGGAATATATATTTGACACGAAGAAAGCAGTAGCAATAAAACTGAACGATCATTATGCTAAGCTAATGGATGGGTCTTGTCCATCACATCATTCCACTAATGATGTGATCCCGTTTATCAAATGACAACTCATGTCCATGGCTAGGAAACTTAACCATCTTTGATTAACGAGCTAGTCTAGTAGAGGCATACTAGGGACACACAGTTTTTTCTATGTATTCACACATGTATCAAGTTTTCGGTTAATACAATTCTAGCATGAATAATAAAAATTTATCATGAATAAGGAAATATAAAATAACAACTTTATTATTGCCTCTAGGGCATATTTCCTTCAGTCTCCCACTTGCACTAGAGTCAATAATCTAGATAACATTGTAATGAATCTAACACACATGGAGTCTTGGTGCTGATCATGTTTTGCTTGTGGAAGAGGCTTAGTCATCGAGTCTGCAACATTCAGATCCGTATGTATTTTGCAAATCTCTATGTCTCCCTCCTTGACCAAATATCGGATGGAGTTGAAGCGTCTCTTGATGTGTTTGGTCTTTTTGTGAAATCTGGATTCCTTCACCAAGGCAATTGCTCCAGTATTGTCACAAAAGATTTTCATTGGACCCGATGCACTAGGTATTACAGCTAGATCGAATATGAACTCCTTCATCCAGACTCCTTCATTTGCTGCTTCCGAAGTAGCTATGTTCTCCGCTTCACATGCAGATCCCGCCACGATGCTCTACTTGGAACTGCACCAACTGACAGCTCCACCATTCAATAAAAATGCGTATCTGGATTGTGACTTAGAGTCATCCGGATCAGTGTCAAAGCTAGCGTCGACGTAACCATTTATGACAAGCTCTTTGTCACCTCCATAAACGAGAAACATATCCCTAGTCCTTTTCAGGTACTTTAGGATGTTCTTAACCGCTATCCAGTGATCCACTCCTGGACTACTTTGGTACCTCCCTGCTAAACTTATAGCAAGGCACACATCAGGTCTGGTACATAGCATACCATAGATGATAGAACCTATGGCTGAAGCATAGGGAATGACTTTCATTTTCTCTCTATTTTCTGCAGTGGTTGGGCATCGAGTCTGACTCAACTTCACACCTTGTAACACATGCAAGAACCCTTTCTTTGACTGATCCATTTTGAACTTCTTCAAAACTTTATAAATGTTTGTGCTTTATGAAAGTCCTATCAAGCGTCTTGATCTATCTCTATAGATCTTGATGCTCAATATATAAGCAGCTTCACCGAGGTCTTTCATTGAAAAACTCTTATTCAAGTATCCTTTTATGCTATTCAGAAATCCTACATCATTTCCAATCAACAATATGTCATCCACATATAATATTAGAAATGCTATAGAGCTCCCACTCACTTTCTTGTAAATACACGCTTCTCCAAAAGTCTACATAAAACTATATGCTTTGATCACCTCATCAAAGCATATATTCCAACTCCAAGATGCTTGCACCAGTCCATAAATGAATCGCTGGAGCTTGCACACTTTGTTAGCACCTTTAGGATCGACAAAATCTTCTAGTTGCATCATATATATACAACTCTTCTTTAAAAAATCCATTAAGGAATGCAATTTTGACATCCATTTTCTAAATTTCATAATCATAAATGCGGCAATTGCTAACATGATTCGGACAGACTTAAGCATCGCTACGGGTGAGAAAGTCTCATCGTAGTAACTCCTTGAACTTGTCGAAAACCCTTTGCAACAAGTCGAGCTATATAGGCAGTAACATTACCATCAGCGTCAGTCTTCTTCTTGAACATCCATTTATTCTCTATGGGTCGCCGATCATCGGGAAGATCCACCAAAGTCCACACTTTGTTCTCATACATGGATCCTATCTCAGATTTCATGGCCTCAAGCCATTTATCGGAATCCGGGCTCATAATAGCTTCTTCATAGTTCGTAGGCTCCTCATGGTCAAGTAACATGACCTCCAGAACAGGATTACCGTACCACTCTGGTGCGGATCATGCTCTGCCAGACCTACGAGATTCTGTAGCAACTTGATCTATAGTTTCATGATCTTTATAATCAGCTTCTCGAGTTGGTGTAGGCATTACGGGAACTGATTTCTCGGATGAGCTACTTTCCAAATTGAGAGCCGGTATAATTACCTCATCAAGTTCTACTTTCCTCCCACTCACTTCTTTCGAGAGAAACTCCTGAAGCACGGTTCCGTTCTTAGCAACAAAAATCTTGCCTTCGTACTTGTGATAGAAGGTGTACCCAATTGTTTCCTTAGGGTATCCTATGAAGACACATTTCTCCGATTTGGGTTCGAGCTTATCAGGCCGAAGCCTTTTGACATAAGCATAGTGATACGTCCATTTTGCATCATGCTTTTATATCGTTATGGGCTGTTATTACACGTTATGTCACAATACTTATGGCTATTCTCTCTTATTTTACAAGGTTTACATGAAAGGGAGAATGTCGGCAGCTGGGATTCTGGGCTGGAAAAGGAGCAAATATTGAAGACCTATTCTGCACAGCTCCAAAAGTCCTGAAACTCCACGAAAGTCATTTTGGGAATTAATAAAAAATATCTAGCGGAAGAAATACCTGAGGGGGGCCACCCACCACCCACGAGGGTGGGGGCACGCCCTACCCCCCTGGGCGCAGCCCCCTGCCTTGTGGGCCACCTGGCAGCCCTCCGGTGCCCATCTTCTGCTATATGAAGTCTCTTACCCTGGAAAAAATCATAAGCAAGATTACGGGACGAAACTCCGCCGCCATGAGGCGGAACCTTGGCGGAACCAATCTAGGGCTCCGGTGGAGCTGTATAGCCGGGGAAACTTCCCTCTGGGAGGGGGAAATCATCACCGTCGCCATCACCAACGATCCTGTCATCGGGAGGGGGTCAATCTCCATCAACATCTTCACCAGCACCATCTCCTCTCAAACCCTAGTTCATCTCTTGTATCAAATCTTTGTATCAAAACCTCAGATTGGTACCTGTGGGTTGCTAGTAGTGTTGATTACTCCTTGTAGTTGATGCTAGTTGGTTTATTTGGTGGAAGATCAGATGTTCAGATCCTTAATGCATATTAATACTCCTCTGATTATGAACATGGATATGCTTTGTGAGTAGTTATGTTTGTTCCTGAGGACATGGGAGAAGTCTTGCTATTAGTAGTCATGTGAATTTGGTATTCGTTCGATATTTTGATGACATGTATGTTGTCTCTCCTCTAGTGGTGTTATGTGAACGTCGACTACATGACACTTCACCATTGTTTGGGCCTATAGGAAGGCATTGGGAAGTAATAGGTAGATGATGGGTTGCTAGAGTGACAGAAGCTTAAACCCTAGTTTATGCGTTGCTTTGTAAAGGGATGACTTGGATCCATATGTTCCATGCTATGGTTAGGTTTACCTTAATACTTCTTTTGTAGTTGCGGATGCTTGCAATAGGGGTTAATCATAAGTGGGATGCTTGTCCAAGAAAGGGCAGTACCCAAGCACTGGTCCACCCACATATCAAATTATCAAAGTAACGAACCAGAATCATATGAGTGTGATGAAAACTAGCTTGACGATAATTCCCATGTGTCCTCAGGAGCGCTTTTCTCATTATAAGAACTTGTCCAGGCTTGTCCTTTGCTACAAAAGGGATTGGGCCACCTTGCTGCACCTTATTTACTTTCATTGCCTGTTACTCGTTACAAATTATCTTATCACAAAACTATCTGTTACCTACAATTTCAGTACTTGCAGAGAATACCTTACTGAAAACCGCTTGTCATTTCCTTCTGCCCCTCGTTGGGTTCGGCACTCTTACTTATCGAAAGGACTTTAATAGATCCCCTACACTTGTGGGTCATCACATAGCATCCCCAAACTTTAAGAAACGACAGCTTAGGTTTCCTACCAAACCACAGTTCATACGGTGTCATCTCAACGGATTTTGATGGTGCCCTGTTTAAAGTGAATGCAGCTGTCTCTAACGCATAACCCCAAAATGATAGTGGTAAATCGGTAAGAGACATCATAGATCGCACCATATCTAATAAAGTGCGGTTACGACATTCGGACACACCATTACACTATGGTGTTTCAGGTGGCGTGAGTTGTGAAACTATTCCACATTTTTTTAAATGAAGGCCAAATTCGTAAGTCCAATATTCTCCTCCACGATCAGATTGTAGAAATTTTATTTTCTTGTTACGATGATTCTCCACTTCACTCTGAAATTCTTTGAACTTTTCAAAAAAAATCAGACTTGTGTTTCATTAAGTAGATATACCCATATCTGCTCAAATCGTGTGTGAAGGTCAGAAAATAATGATACCCGCCATGAGCATCAACACTCATCTAACCGCATACATCGTATGTATTATTTCCAATAAGTCACTAGCTCGTTCCATTGTTTCGAAGAACGGAGTTTTAGTCATCTTACCCATAAGGCACGATTCGCAAGTATCAAATGATTCATAATCAAGTGATTCCAAAAGTCCATATTTAGGGAGTTTCTTCATGCGCTTTACACCGATATGACCCAAATGGCAGTGCCACAAATAAGTTGCACTATCATTATCAACTTTGCATCTTTTGGTATCAATATTATGAATATGTGTATCATCACGATCAAGATTCAACATAAATAGACCACTCTTCAAGGGTGTGCTACGTCTTGAGCTTGCGTTGGTTTTTCTTGAAGAGGAAAGGGTGATGCAACATAGTAGCGCAAGTATTTCCCTCAGTTTTTGAGAACCAAGGTATCAATCCAGTAGGAGGCTCCTCACAAGTCCCACGAACCTACACAAACAAACAAAGAACTCGCAACCAACGCGATAAAGGGGTTTTCAATCCCTTCATGGCCACTTGCGAAAGTGAGATCTGATAGAGATAGTATGATAAGATAAATATATTTTTGGTATTTTATAATATAGATGCAAAAAGTAAAGATGAAATAAAAGTAGATTGAAAGCTTATATGATAAGAGATAGACCGGGGGCCATAGGTTTTACTAGAGGCTTCTCCCAAGATAGCATAAGTATTACGATGGGTGAGCAAATTACTGTCGAGCAATTGATAGAAAAGCGAATAATTATGAGATTATCTAGGCATGATCATGTATATAGGCATCATGTCCATAATAAGTAGACCGACTCCTGCCTGCATCTACTACTATTACTCCACACATCAACCACTATCCAGCATGCATCTAGAGTATTAAGTTCATAAGAACAGAGTAACACATTAAGAAAGATGACATGATGTAGAGGGATAAACTCAAGCAATATGATATAAACCCCATCTTTTTATCCTCGATGGCAACAATACAATACATGCCTTGCAACCCTTTCTGTCACTGGGTAAGGACATCGCAAGATTGAACCCAAAGCTAAGCACTTCTCCCCATGGCAATAAAGATCAATTTAGTAGGCCAAACCAAACTGATAATTCGAAGAGACTTGCAAAGATAACTCAATCATACATAAAAGAATTCAGAGAAGATTCAGATATTTCCCATAGATAAACTTGATCATAAACCCACAATTCATCGGATCTCGACAAACACACCGGAAAAAGAGTTTACATGGAATAGATCTCCACAAGAGAGGGGGAGAACATTGTATTGAGATCCAAAAATAGAGAAGAAGCCATCTAGCTAATAACTATGGACCCGAAGGTTTGTGGTAAACTACTCACAACTCATCGGAAGGGCTATGGTGTTGATGTAGAAGCCCTCCGTGGTGGATTCCCCCTCCGGCAGAACGCCGGCGACGGCTCCAAGATGGGATCTCGCGGATACAGAAGGTTACGATGGAGGAAATATTTCTTTGGTGGCTCCCTGGATGTTTTCGGGGTATGTAGGCTTATAGGAGGAAGAAGTACGCCGGTGGCCGCCCGAGGGGCCCACGAGACAGGGGGTGTGCCCAGGAGGGGTGGGCACGCCCTCCTATCTCCTGGCCGCCTTGATTGCTTCTTGACTTGCACTCCAAGTCCTCCGGATCAAGTTTGTTCCAAAAATCACGCTCCCGAAGGTTTCATTCCATTTGGACTCCATTTGATATTCCTTTTCTTTGAAATATTGAAATAGGCAAAAAAACAACAATACGGGCTGGGCCTCCGGCTAGTAGGTTAGTCCCAAAAATGATATAAATGTGTAAAATAAAGCCCATAATCATCCAAAATAGGTAATATAATAGCATGGAACAATCAAAAATTATAGATATGTTGGAGACGTATCAAGCATCCCCAAGCTTAATTCCTGCTCGTCTTCGAGTAGGTAAATGATAAAACAGAATTTTTGATGTGGAATGCTACCTAGCATAATTCTCAATGTAAGTTTTTTATTGTGGCATGAATTTTCAGATCCAAATGATTCAAGATAAAAGCTTATAAAACATAAAAATAATAATAATATTTCAAAGCATACTAACAAATAATCATGTCCTATCAAAATTCATAGCCATATAAAGCTTATCCCTACAAAATCATATAGTTAGTCCATGCTTCATTTTCATTACACAAAATACTCCCATCATGTACAACCCCGATGACGAGCCGAGCAATTGGTTCATACTTTTTAACGCGCTTCAGCTTTTTCAACTCTTATGCAATACATGAGCGCAAGCCATGGACATAGCACTATGGTGGTATATGGTGGTGGTTGTAAGGACAAAAAGGGAGAAGATAGTCTCACATCAACTAGGCGTATCAACGGGCTATGGAGATGCCCATTAATAGATATCAATGTGAGTGAGTAGGGATTGCCATGCAACGAATGCACTAGAGCTATAAATGTACGAAAGCTCAACAAAAGAAACTAAGTGGGTGTGCATCCAACTTGCTTGCTCACGAAGACCTAGGGCATTTTGAGGAAGCCCATCATTGGAATATACAAGCCAAGTTCTATAATGAAAAATTCACACTAGTATATGAAAGTGACAACATAGGAGACTCTCTATCATGAAGATCATGGTGCTATTTTGAAGCACAAGTGTGGAAAAGAGATAGTAGCAATTGTCCCTTCTCTCTTTTTCTCTCATTTTCTTTTTTTCTTTTTTTTTCTTTTCTTTTTCTTTTTTTTTCCTTTTTCTTTTTGATGGGCTTCTTTGGCCTCTTTTATTTTCATGGGATTCTTTGGCCTCTTTTATTTTCATAAACTCCGAAGTCTCATCCCGACTTGTGGGGGAATCATAGTCTTCATCATCCTTTCCTCAGTGGGACAATGCTCTAATTATGAAGATTATCACACTTTTATTGATTTACAACTCAAGAATTACAACTCAAAGCTAGAACAAGATATGACTCTAGCTAGAGCATTGTCCCACTGAGGAATGTATGAAAATTATGAAGGTTGTAATTCTAGCTAGAGCATTGTCCTTTGAGTTGTCCCACTGCAGTTGGATGGACATCGTACGATCACTGCAGCTAGAATCGTTTATATTGACTAAGTTGACAAAGCCCTTGGTTTTTTTGAGCAAAGACAAAGCCCTTGGTACGCGTCAACTTAGTAGGCCCACAACTCGGATTTGGCAGAGAACATATAGTCCATTTGCGATTTGTAAGAATGTACAACCCATTTTTTAATTCTAATGGAATTTACTACAGCCCATTTACAGTTTGTTAAAGTACAGCCCAACTTCTAGCTAGGACGACGATTAATAATTTCAAACAACCGCTCAAAACAGAATTCAAAAAAATTCCGACATTTTGATGGGATCCGAAATATTTTTATCCGAAATTTCTAGTCAGGTTAAATATAATTTCAAAATAAAGTTGTATTACATTAAAATCCAACAAAATATTGCGCGCGCAACAAGTAATGAAATTAAAATTTTCAAATTCCAAAAATAATATATTTTTAAACTAATTACGTGTTTGGTGCATAGTTACTGCCCAGTTATTATAATTACATTCCATTTATTATTTCTTAAAGTCCATTTTCTTGTTAAGCCTAATGCATACCTCCTAGGAAAGTTTGCAGCCCAGCGGGGCAGAGAATAACAAGTTGACCCGGATATTGTGTACAACTGTCGGCCCAGTTGCATTGCTGATGTTGAAAAAAAGGCCTGTGTAGTACAGTACAACCTAACATGGTTACTCAGCCCACATTCAGCGACGCCGGAAAGGCCCAAACAAGGCTTCTGTACAACTTTTTGAAGTCACTGAGCTCAATTAATAACTTAATAAAAAAGTTAAATTATAGTGGAACCTAATTAAAAGCTGTCACAAGCAAATAAATAATTCAACGGGTCCCACTTGTGCGTGTGCGCGGGTGTGTGTGTGTGTGTGTGAGAGAGAGAGAGATAGATAGATAGAGAGAGAGAGACCCATTGGTCGATGCTCGTAAATACATCTTTCAGCCATATGCATTGCTAATGCTCAGTAAAAACTTATATAATTGAAACAATCATATAGAATACCATAGCACACTGAACTTGCATACAAAAATTTCACACAGACGGCACAATCAGGATGGAAGCAGTGGATCGCTACGGGAAGGGCTATGTTGAAACCAAGGAAGTCGTACATAATGGTTCATCATCTTTACCAATGACGGGGAAATATCTTGAATGTTGTGCAAAGAAAACAGACAGACAACACAATAAGTTCTGCTAGCACATTAAGTTGACGTACAACCCTTTCTAAAAAAAGTTCAGGTACAAAATTAGAACAGGTCACAATCAAATGTACTGGCATATCAGTGCTTCACACCCATAGCTCGGATTTAACTAGTATCTCACAAGATTCAGTTGTTACCTCAAATTAGAGCACATCCAGGCAGCCAGCCCTGCCTCTTCTCCCAAAGAAGTAGTGGCCTCCGCCACGTGATGGAGTAGGCCCCATGCCATCCATCGTTTCGGGCAACACGGGGAAAGTGTGACATTGACTCCTGTAATGGACGTCGTCGACGGACCCTGGCACCAGCGGTGGTGGTAGGACTTCGATTGATGGATTGACCACTTCTTCAACATGCACGAACACTCGATACAGGTACGTCCCTAACGTGGTCCGCGGCAGCCTTGGTGGCGACGAATAGTACAACCCCGGTTCCTCCATCGGTATCTCAACACCAATTACCTTCAGTATGGTGGACGGCTTCTTCATCCATGCCATAACCGTCAGAGCCCAGCTGTCTGGAGGAGCAAACATACTTACGAGCTCACCTCCAAGGTCGTTGATAAGCTCGTTCATGGACTCGCTGTTCCAAGCACGTCGAGGCATGCCGTGTAAGGTAGGCTTTGTTAAAAACTCAAGCTTAGAGGGCACCGAGCCCCATCCTGGGTGCCACCGATCAAAGCTCACCAGCGCGCCATTGCAGAACAAACGCTGGGAAGATTCAAACACACGACTCCAGTCGAAAGTTGTCTGGTTCATAAGAACCTGACAATAAACAGTTCGAAACAATGATATATACAACATTCAAACACTGACTAGTGACTACTACTGACATAAACGGCAAGACATGATAGTTCATAAGAAGTCTTGCTATACCACCAAAACGCACCCATCTGTAGCGCTCAGAATCTCGTGATCCAGACGAGAATGACATTCTAAACAGAAGCAACTATTACATAGTAAGAGTGACATAGACGAGGATGACCAAATGACAAGGAATATGCATAACAAAAGAAAGAACTACCCATCCAGAACCAGCAACAAAGACAACAAAGTCATTCAGAGAGATGATCCAACACCATCATAGTTTGCAGCCCCGCTTCAGCGACCAGTGATCTGGAGACACCAGTACTCCACCCTTTCGATGCAACAGCCCAATTACCTATCAACCTGAAGGCTTGAACCACATCACTGCCTATCGTAATTGAGACATCCAAGGATCAAAGTTAATCCGGATGCCTTTTTCATTCTCACCTTCTTTTGGCTGTAGGCTGTATCGTTGACAATCAAGGGAGTTTGCTCCCGAACTCCTAGGGCTCGCCGTGTAGACACATTTTTCCATAGCAAACAGAGCCTCTCTGCCATCAAGGTCCTTGCCAGCGGTGATCTCCTGGTTAATCGGATAATTGAGTCCAAGAAACAGAGAGTGTGAACCAAGGTTGTTTACCCGCCTCCAACTAAAAAATCCTAAAGGCCCCAACAAGCTGGTATCCTGCTCATAGACATAACAGCCACTGTCCGGATACTCACGTATTACATGGTGCTTGTATACAGTGTTTTTTTGCAATATAACTTTTCCGGCTCATGTGTCTGAATGATCATTAGTCTTTTGCCATCGTCTGATCGAGCGAGGAACCAGTTGTGCTTCCTTATTTTTGGCAAAGGTGGTGTGATTACAAAGGGCAGTAACTATAGGGACACTGCATCATATCAAAAAGGATAGGCATTGTTAATGTAAGATCAACATTGTTCAGAGTATGAGTAGGATAATGCAAGAAACAGCATTGATATGTCCCTGTTGGAACTGGGAGGAAAATACAGGGAAATATATACCGGGTTCAAAAATATAGAAGTGCCATGCATGGTTATACTCATATTATCTCGCAATCGATTCTTCACAGGAAACTACCATGTCATGCATGTTATTTAATCATGTTCTGTCCTCATAAACAAAGCCTTCAAGGTAACTAACAGACCATGCATTGTTATATACTCGTGTTCTATGGGCCAAAAATTGTGAGGATATTATTCTAGCCATTGATTGCTGAAGGGCGAATATAGGTATGTACACATGGTAAGCATTGTAGGATTTCACTACTTCCAAATATAGAGTTCTCCATATGGACATTTACTTCCCTAATGTATGGTTAGATGAAACCAGCAGTGTAGTGCATGTTTCTACATCATGAAAATGAGGAAACTAACATGGCCATTGATACAAACTCATATTTAGTAGTAGTATATAGATTACTGTAAAATACGGATAATATCCATGTATTGCTAACCGTTTGATTATTCAGGGTACAAATTGGCTGTAATGACATGGTCACAATCGCATGAATTAACTCATTCCAAATATAGCTGATTTACGACGTCTCTAATACATTGCCATAGTTCTACTCAAATTCTTCTCAAACAGGGATATGCCAATCATCATAAAAAGTTCAAACAGTGTCATGGCGTCATCATTAACATGAGATGGAAACAACTTACACGCGCCGTCCCAGCAATACGTGGTGCCATCTGCTTTGTCAATCTCGTAGATGATGCCATTGTGTTCAATAGCATCACAGAAGTGTGTATCAGCTTTGGCGATGATCCACTGCTAGCTGGGTTCTCTCCAGCTAAAGAAGGCACCGACATAAAGATAGGAGAGTCCGCGGTCGAATAAGGCAATTAGCTTGAAGTCTGCGTAATTCGCATGTCATGTGGGCACTTGGCAGATTACAATCTTCTACAAAACAAGGTCCGTCCAACTGACATGGTAATCTAGATGACTTGGACCGCGATGGTAATACTCTATATAATCCAACGGAGGAAGGATAATCTCATGGGAGGTCTGGAAGTTCAGGAGCACCAACTTTTTACCGTCTTCTCTGAAGGCAGCCATCCAGTGGGAGTTCATGCCGACCCAGTACATACCTGCCAAGAAGTTTCAGGCGATGGTGATCGGATCGATGTCGAGGGAAATGATGTACTGTGACCCACTACATACCTGCAAAGAAGTTTCGGCTAATGGAGATCGGATTGAAGTCGAGGGGCATCATGTACGCCTCCATATCAAGGTGAGCCAATCTCGCAAGACCAGATAGCAGCAAGCAGGGTGTCTTGAAAAGCTTAGGCCTCTCTTCGATGATGGCCGTGTGCATGTCCCTTGAGCATGCAGCCAGCCGCAGGGCGCTCAACATATCCATACACGAACAACAGAGGTCGAGGATGTCACTGGGGAGATTGCTCCAATCGTGGCTCATATGGATGCTGCGCCGTTCGTGTTCGGCCATGGTGGAGTTTGGAAGGTGGGGTTTTTGGGGGGTTTGATTTACGAGGGAGAAGGCTGTCGGTGCTGGAGCAGCTAGCGAGGGAATAGTGGTACTGGGGGAGGCGAGTGAGGCGACGGTACACTGGGGCACAGTGAGATGGAGATGGAGACAGAGAAGGAGATGGAGATGGAGTGGTGCTATGGGAGCGGAGAGGGAGATGAGGCGAGGCGCCAATGTGCTGTACAACAGCGATGACAGACTGCACAGTGCACAGGGTGAGGCTGACTTTGGTAATCCGAACAAGTCGCGTGGACTAGTGTCAGGCGCAGGGTGTTGTCACTTCACTATGAGGACCGGATAATAGTATTTTGACCATCAAGTGTACCACAGTTGTACTACTACTACTACTAGTAGGAACATGAGTACTCCAGTATTGTATAGCGGAAATAGGTCTCCCGTGTTAGCATACCTGTTCACTTCATCGTTCAGGTATCATCCATATTGCGAGCAGAACCAAATTCTCGTGCATGCCCAATCAACGCCCTACCGCGATCATGCAGTGGTTATTCTGGTGCATCAAGGACGGCATGCAGATCATTCCACACTTGAGAAGAGGAAAATGGAAAGGTAGAACGCGGCAGCAGAGGAAGAGAATGCTGGTTAACGAGGCTGGGAGGGGATCGAGCAGGAAGTTAATGCTCCACGCCTAAAGGTTTTGGGAAAACCTGATTTTCATAAGGTGACTTATACTCACCTAAACGGAGGGAGTATTCCTTAACCAGAGAATGTTGTGTCTCCCACTCACGCGCTAAAAAAAAAGAAGCTACGACACATTTTTTTATCTGTTTGCATAGGTCCCACCTATCAGGCAGGATGGGCATGTACACGAACAGGTACGACTCATCAGTCTACCCGCATAGCCTTTTCGTTTAGTCTACCTAGCCGTCTAATCAACTGCCTGCACTCCACTTCTCCCATTTACTTCTCCATCGGGAACCGATTCTCCTTGGCTTCTTCACCTCTCCTTCGTCTTCATTTGCATCCAAACCCCACTGCGTTCACATTGTTTTAACCTCTTTAAATAATCATCTACTACTTTAGTTAGACTAGCCATCTAATCCTAATTCTCCAAACCATAGCCCTCCGTTCCAGCGGTTCCAAATGGCGAAAGAGATCGAGATGCAAGTTTTTAGCGTCTAACATGTCCTCGTCGAAGGATTGATGCGCATAGTTGCCACCGTCACCGTCCACCCAAGGGTTGTTCGGCAGTGGATCAACAATGTATCCAACTCCCTCGAAAAGGTAGAGACAAGGGTCATCGGTCTCGACGCAGAGTACATGGAGCGTGCCCCTCGAAAGATCCAGCGCACCACCGTCCTTCAGCTGTGCCTCGAAGATGATGTTTTGGTGTACCACATCATACACTCGCCCTCCATACCAGGTGAGCTTCACGATTTCTTGTCTCGGGAGGACATATACTTCTGTGGGGCAGCCATCAAAGGGAACAAACAGAAGCTGGAGCCGTACAACCTTGATTTGAAAAGCATCGCTAACCTACAAACCAGAATCAAAATTCTTGTAGAAGATTGTGATAAACAGACACCATCCCTATTCGATGTAGCAAAATTTGTGCTCGGTACAAATCTTCAGAAGGGTGACGAGACGGTGGCATTAAGGTCGTCTGGATGGGAGAATTATCTCTTGACATACGAGCGGATAAAATATGCTGCCCTCGATGCCCGTGTGAGTTTCGAGATAGCTGCAAGGTCCAAAGAGCTTGTTGCGAAGCCGTCTCCCATGGAGAATGAGAACAAGAAGAAGAAGAAGAAGAAGAAGAAGAAGAAGAAGAAGAAGAAGAAGAAGAAGAAGAAGAAGAAGAAGAATAGGAAGAAGAAGAAAAGGCTGCACCAGCAGGAGGGCATTATGGATGGATGAACTATTTCCTCTCGTGTAAAAAAAATATTCCCTCTCGGTGTATATTGATATAGATGGACTATTTTGATGGTGTGCATGTCTTTGGAACAGAGTAGTAGCATGGGTCCGCTTGACTATAAGGAACTATTTATCCGCATATATAGCTTTCTCTGCTACTCCTTCCAGTGATCGGTATGTAGTGCATGTGTCTGTAGACATGACAGCTTGTCCATGGAAGTTCAACTACGACGACCATCACGTTTCATCTCGCGATTCCCACGACGCCTCTCCAACCCACGACACCACGCCCCCCGACGTGCTCCTCACCCCTCTCAGCCGCACCGCCCCTCTGCCTTTGTGTGCATGACATGTGGGCCACCTAAAATGCGGCGAGCATCAAATTTCTACCACAGCCACACGTGATTCCCACGACGCGACTCGAACCCATGACTCCACACGTCCCCCGACCTGTGGCTCACCCCTCTTGGCCCCACTGCCCCTCTGCCTTCGGGAGCATTACATGTGGACCAGTCACCTATCGGGTCCACATGTTATTGACTCAAAGGCGCTGAAGCTCAGTCCCGACGGCCCTGAGAGGGAAATGTAACTCCTACGCCAGGGCTTGTGGTGCTCCCGCAGCACGAACTCGTGCCAAACTTGAGATTTGTTTCTTTACTATACATGCACACAACGATTTAATGGACATTGTAATCTCAACATGTGATGGGGAGCTCTAATTTTGAATTTGAAACTTATAAAATGAAAAGATTCAAAACAAATAAACTGGGAGAGAGGGAGTATATCATAGGATGTGTCCCATACAAAATAAGTCCCCTGGTTTGTCACTGCGAAGATGCGGTTAGAAAGGAGCACAACGTCTTCCTACTCGTACGGCAACAAATCGGCCGCAGACAGCATGGTCCGCCTTTGACCGCCATGTGCAAGGTTCATGCTATCTTATTCAATCTCACCATGGTTCCATCATACCAATTCATGCGGTGGCCCGTTGCATGGCTGATCCCAATGCTGGACAAAGGTTCTATGGGAATGGTGTCACCATTGTAAATTTTGTGAAAATTGATGTTGGTACCCTCCCGTACATATGCAAGCCAATCTCCACTCGCACCGAGCCTAACATGTGAAACAGTGAGCAGGGGGAATTTGGAAATGGACACGAAAGTAGTCTTTAGAATGCATTTACTACGTGATCAAACTCATCTTACCTGCTCATCGGAGGAAATTCGAGTGCCCCTCAACGTCGGCATCTCAAGGGGCGTCAACTTGCAACTACGGCCACGCCGCGCTGGAGAGACCCCCAAGGAAACATCCTCGTGCATTCCACGGAACATCAAGATGCATTTGTATGAGTATTTTATCTTCTGATAGAAAAGGATGAGCGAGGGAAGGCCTCTGGAGATAGAGATGGACACTACTACTACCAATGCGCTGGCCCGTGCATTGCAATGGATCCAAAGTAGTAGAATAATACTTGTTCACGTGCTTGAAATATAAACACTCTAGTTTTGATATACATGTGTCAGCAGACATGACAGCTTGTCCATGGAAGTTGAACCACGACGACCATCACGTTTCTTGTTTCTACCACTGCCACACCCGCACGGGATTCCCACGACGCTGCTCCAGCCCACGGCACGACGTCCTCCGATGTGGAGATGGATCCTCTGACGTGGCTATCAATGCCTTGCCCTGCCTTTCCTTCGCTGACAGGTGGGACCCACGCTTATGGGTCACACATGTCAGTGAAAGAATGGTAGGATTGTTCGCGTCAGGGGATCCTCATCCCCCCGATGTGCCCCTCGTTCCTCTCGGCCCCACCGCTCCTCTGCCTTTGTGTGCATGACATGCAAGCCAACTAAACTGCGGTGAGCATCAACTTTCTACCACAGACACACCTGATTGGACGTGGTTTGCCTGCTCCGATGTTGTGCTCCGATACGTACTCCCGCACCATCGAATCCTCAGCTGGAGTACTTATGTACTATAGGTAGTACCAACCGGTGTGGCCATCTACGCCTCGTAACGCCCCGACACCCAGCTGTGGCACCCTCGCCACGGCCACGTCACCATCGACCGGTTCATCTCAAACGAGTGAGTCGCGAACCTCGCCACCACCATGAGAATGACATGTGGGCCAGCCGCATTTAAGGTCCGCATGTCATTGACTCATAGGCCGGGCACTAAGCCACTGAAGTTCGGTCCCGTGGGCCCCGAGAGGGAAAGGTAACTCCTGCGGCAGGCCTTGTGGTGCTCCCGCGGTACGAGCTCGTGCCAAAATTGGAATTTGTTTCTTACTACTGCCAACTAGCACTAGTAAGGTACACGTGCATTGCACGCATGAGATTCTGGTGGTTTGTGCATTATGCTTCTACATGTGGAGTTTTCTGGATTCTAACATGTGGCAAAATCTGGTGGAATGTAAGGTTAGGCAAGTTTGATTAACTTAGGTGAGTGTTTGGTTCAAGCCACACCTTAGGCAAGCCACACTAAGGCCCCACATGACACACACACAAAAAATGTGGCAAGATTCCCTTAGGCTTGCCAACTTGTGGCTCTCATTTTGATGAACTAATAACTTTGCCTAAGCTTAGTTGTGGCAAAGTTAGTCATGAATTAAGGGGCTGTTTGGTTCCTAGCCACACCTTGCCACACTTTTCCACACCTAACCTTAGGCAAGTTTGACCAAGTTAGGTAGGTGTTTGGTTCTAGCCACACCTAAGGCAAGGATTATTTTATGAGCAGTGAGCCCCACATGTCATAGACATAAACAGTGTGGCAAGATTCCCTTAGGCAAGCCAAAGTGTGGCTAACAATTTGAGCAACTCAACTAAGACACGTGTGGAAAAAAATCATGTGGCAATATATGGCAAAGATAGTCACAATCCAAACAACCCCTAAGTTCAACCATGGAGTCTTCTAGATTATACATGTGGCAGAATCTGGTGGATGATATCCAACGGCCAGTAGTGCTCGGATTTGCCATCTTTGTACCGTCGGATTGGCTTCATCCAACGACCAACTTTCAAAGTTTTTCACACACTATATAGGGGGTATAGACATAGATGTGCCGGTCCGTTGCAATGGATCCAAAGTATATCTATTTAGTGGAGTGCACTCTAAACACATTATCTATTTATTTTTCTCTAACCTTTTGTAGGCATGCAACCAAGCCACATAAGCTTCATGGGTGCCCCCCACATCATATTATTCATACTACGTTGATTGAAAAAAAGATAAATCACCCAAAACAAGATCTTCCCGTTTTTTGTTCCTACGATGTTGTGCCTGCATGTACCTACTAGTTGTATAGTGGTAGTACTAGTAATATAGTTAGGAGTACAAACTTGGTACTAGTAGGAGTAGTACTAGTACGGAATGCTCCTACTCTATCAACGAGCCCCATCTGACACCAAATTTCTTGGCTTCTGTGCTACAACTAGATCTTCCCCTCGTTTCTGTTTTCCAACCCGGCGGCGGGCGGGGTGTTGGTTTGCTCAATGGCGGTCCCACATGAAAGTGAAAATGCTAGGCAACACGTCTTCCCTAAGCTATGTGTCGTGCCGGACGGGCCGTGGAGTACTCCCGATTCCCGGGCGTGTGGGGGTGCGATGCGAACGCGGGAGGCCTTTTCCTTTTACTAGCAATGTGCCCGTGCGTTGCGACGGATCCAAAGTAGTAGAATAGTAGTATTTGTTCACAAACTTGAAAGAAAGCACTATTGTTTAGATATACTCCTAATATATTACTCCCTCTGTACCTAAATATTTGTCTTTTTTGAGATTTCAAATGGACTATCACATACGGATTATATAGACATATTCTAGTGTGTCTAGCAAGATGCCCGCGCATTGCACGAAGTTGATGGAAAAGGTAAGCACAACTTATAAATTGACGGATGGAGTACTAGTTACAGTGATGCATATAATTAAGCAAAGGGATTGCACATGTCGGTATTGTCTGGAACGAGAATGCAATAACACAATAAGAATTAAGGCCACGATGATGTGATCGCAGTGGTGGTTACATAAGGCAAGAAGAAAGATGGATCCATGAACGTACGACCTACTCCTCGTCAACTTAGTGTGCTGGGCCACCGACCGGCGGCTAAGGAGCGGCGGCTTTTGTGGCGAGGTCGAGGTGCTTCTCATCAAAGGCATCCAAGGCTTCCAGCCGGTTGAGGAAGGCCAACATCATAGCGTCCTCACTGGCCTTGTAGATACCTATGTTGATGAGGACATCAATACCATTGTTACACCGACATCCCTGCTGCCATACATACTGGACCAATTACTAGAGCTCGCGCACGCCAACTAAATTACCAAGTACTTTCATTTCTTGGTAATGATTCTAATGTTAATGAGAATATGATGCTGCCTAAATTGGATACATTTGTTTTGCTTACAAATGGAGGGCCTCTCGGAGTTGGTTTAGTGATTTCTAAGGCGCGACGTCCTCGCACGTTCGTAGTCGGATCGTCAAAGTCGACTTCCACCAAAGCGAAATCCATCCTCTCATCGAAAGATGGGACACCTTTGCCTCTATCATATGTACACGATTTGCTCGTACACGTGGATGTGTAGGTCGACGAATTCTTGCAGGGTGAGGCGCCTCGTGGCGAGCGCGACCTCCAGGTGGACATTCTTCGTGGCGTCGGCGGGCAGTCGCAGGGCCACCAGTGCTTGAAAGAGGTTCCGGCCATGGTGGACGATTAGGGTGGCAGGCAATGAGGACCCCGGGCGCGCGGGCTGGAGGAGTACGGCGATGTCGTCCGCGAGCTTCTTGAGGACGGTGAACTTGTTGCTGGTGGCAACGATCATCTGGTCCAACTGAGAGTCATAGTTGGCGTCGACGGCGGCCATCCACCAGCCGGTCTGCAACACCGTTTGGAGACGATCCTCGGCACCATGCCGCAGGCCGGCGTTGTGGACCATCTGGCGCAGCCGCTGGCCGCTCACACGCATCGCCACCATGGGTCTGGAGTGAGCTCTTTTGTGCTTAGTGTAGGTGCCTAGGCAAATGCTTAGGTGCGTACGATGTGGTAGATGCATTGGAATGGAGGGGCGCCTTTATATGAGGGCAATGAGGGCAAACTCCATTGCATTCACATCGTGCAGTCTCTTTTCCCGGACCTCCTCCCATTACTTCCCTCATGCATTAATTGAAGGAGGATGCATTGGCCGTTCAACATATCGGGAACCGCTACTCCCTCCCTCGTCTGCATTAAAGTCGTATCAGGAACTGCGTCGCCCGCTGTCAAATCGAATACTCCCTCCGTCTAGGTGAGTATTAAGTCATCTTACGAAAACCAAATAGTAAACACATAGGCGTGGTGCATTAACTCTCACGTTGTTTCTTATTTTTTGACATAAATAGAGGAATCAACCAATAAGAGATGTGGGGCTTGTATGCTTTTAATGACTTGAGACTATCAAACATGACGTGCAGTGTTCAGTTCGTTGCACAAGAACAAATACAACCCACGTCAGCACACACGCATCTTATAGCATCACATCCAATGGCTATAAAAGATGAATGAGACCAAATTATATCTCATCTAGATGAGTTCTAGCAAAACTGTATTAATAATACTTAGTACTCCTGCGCCATGTATCATATATTACTATGTGTAGTACTTTATTTATTGCCATGTATGACATATAGTACTCAACTCTCTCTCTCTTTCTTCATTTAATTCTATGACACCTCATCAAAATTGCTAAGGCTAGTACCATTACAACCAGCCTTAGCAAATACTCCCTAAACATTAAGTTCTCTCGTTTTCCTCTCCACCTTGGGAGTATACTGCGCAGGCTTTTCCTGCGCGGTATGAGGCGGGGCAGTTCCGCCTAGTCGGTTCGACAGAGACGCGAGAAGACAAGGGAGTAGGCTGCTGCAAACGTCGGGCTGTGTGATTTGACATCGAGTTACTGCTGGACAGGTGGGGCCCCGTGATTTGATTTGCCATTATCATTTTAACTGCGGCGCTACGACCGGCGTGAGTCTCCCGATTCCTGACCACCTACATACAGGTGCCTCTCCCAATGCTCCACCATGTAGACTGTAGTAGAGGCTGGCTCTTGCATGAGAGCCCACTTCTCCACTTTTTCCTTGCCTCTCTTTCCTCCACATATGCAAAAATGCCATGTAAAGCGCACTATTGTACTTAGGTTGGTCGTAATGGAGAGTATCATATACTAGTATCATGCATATGATACTTTTGTATGATACTACATCCGTAATGCATAGTATCATGTGTTGGTGTCATAGGATAGTTTATTTATTGTCATGCATGACACATAGTAGCACATCATTTAATATGATACTACAGTATCATATTATGATACTCAACTCTCTCTTTTCTTCATTTAATTCGACGTCACCTCATCAAGATTGCATAGTTGGCATGCATGATACTACCCCCATTACAAGCAGCCTTACTGCTCCTACAGGTGCTAAGCTTGCCACATAGGCATAAAGTATGATGTGGCAAGTTAATCAAGAAGAGAGAGACTAGTTTGGTGACCCAAGGAAGAAACGGTGCTAAGCGCGTGTACCTAGGTGAAAAGGCAATTTAGAGTCTATAGCTAATTAAATGAAGCAAACTTAGCAACACCATTTCATTGGAAGAGGTCACTCCTTGGCAAATGCAATAAATACTAGTACTCCCTGTGTCCTAGTGTCAAAAACGTTCTTATATTATGGGACGGAGGGGGTACCAAGAAAGAGATAGAGAGGAGTAAAAAAACACACTTATAGCCAACCTTATAGCTAACCTTGTTGTAGTATGAGTGACTAAGTGATGACTATGTATGACATGCCAACATCAGATAGCCTAACGCACCGTATTAAATCTCCAAGGGCGCGACCGCGCGAGTAACGCGACGGTCGTGGTAGGCGCGACCATGATACGGGCTGCTGGTAGCCCTTGGATTTGAGATCAAACGGTCGCATGCTAAGTTGCTGAAAATTTGCAGAATAACCCTCCAGGATAGGATATTCACCCATAGGTCTAGAATCATGCCATGCAACCGTTCGATCTCAGATCCAAGGGCTCTCGGAAGCCCGTATCATGGGAGAATGGAAAGCCACTACCCTGCCGTTCGCACACTGGTAGTTCGCTCCTACTTGTCCCCGCACGTCCTTCAATACTACGGCGGTTCGCTCCTAGTCGTCCCGTCCATTCACACTACGGCAGTTCCACTAATCCTAACCCTCCTCCCAAATCCATGGCGTCCCAAATCTCCACGATTGGCGGTGAGTACAAGGTTAGAACCATCACCGGCGATGAGTTCGACGTCATCTACACCCGTTCTTCTGCGACACTGAAAGGATGCCTTTCTTGCTTCAGACACATATTCGAAGACTCAGATGATGAGCGGGTCGCTGGGCTAGATATTGAGTACACCATAGTCCTGGGACGAGAGAAGGATCTAAAGGACGAAGAGAGGAAGAAGCCCGCTGGGATCCAGGTTTGCGTGCATGACTTATGCTTGGTCTACCACATATGCCATGCCGACGTTGAATGTCTGGATTTTAAGGACTTCCTCGAGAGCAACCTAGTCAAATTCGTTATTGTAGACTTTGGTAACGACAAAGAAGTCCTGGGTCGGATAGGCCTTGTTGTAGGCAACACCTTTGACCTCCAGAATAATCGGCTGGTGTCCTCTTGACAGCCTTCAATGCTGACCCTGGCAGGAGCCATGGTTCATCCTTCATATAGTAAACTGGAGAAACCTCCATACACGTTTCATCGTTATGCATGGCAGCGGAATGTACTAGATATAGACCACATCCACTACGCTGCAATGGATGGCTACCTTTGTTTCAATATCTACAAGGGTTGGATGAAGAGCAAGAGCCAAGTGTGCGGTTCAAGCAAAGAAGTATCGGCCAAGAGGAAGAGGGACAAGGACGAAGTCGAGGATGTGGATGAGGACTCCGAGTAAGGTGGCAGTGTCATTGCTCATGGTGGTTCTAATGCAGTGTCTCCGGAATAGTTGCAAAGTTTAATTTCAGGTGTGTTTAATTTAATTTGAGGGGTGTGTTGTGCTGAGCCCCCAGCAGAACTATGTTATGTTTCTTCTTATTACTTTAACTCTTCAGTACGTACATACTACTATTTCTTACATTTCATCTTTTAGTTGGTATAGTACTACCATTCGTTTCTTCACATTATATACGTACAATATATATGGCCAACATCATATAGCCAGCAGTTCAGTTCTCAAAGAATTTCAGGGTGCTTAGTTTTGTCAAAGAATTCCAGGATGCTTAGTTTTATTTGAGGGGTGGGTTGTGCTGGACACCATTATTGTGACTAGCCTTTTAATAGTACTATATGCATAACTTGGCGACGAGCGCTCTCTATATGTACCACCTTATTTTAGTTTCAAGTTTTGCTCCATGGCGCAATCCATCGATACTACTGTTGTACAAAAGTATATATTTTTTAAAAGGCTAGAGGGCGGGGCAGTCTAGCTCGGTCGGTTTCACGAGTGTAGGACCTTGAAGTATGTCTAGAGGGGGGGTGATTAGACTACTTGACCAATAAAAAAAACTTAACCTTTTCCCAATTTTAGTCTTTGGCAGATTTTAGCTATCTTAGTACAAGTCAAGCAATCTTCACACAATTCAAGCAAGCATGCAAAGAGTATATGAGCAGTGGAAAGTAAAGCATGCAACTTGCAAGAATGTAAAGGGAAGGGTTTGGAGATTTCAAACGCAATTTGGAGACACGGTGATTTTTGAGCCGTGGTTCCGATAGGTGGTGTTATCGTACATCCACGTTGATGGAGACTTCAACCCACGAAGGGTAACGGTTGCGCGAGTCCACGGAGGGCTCCATCCACAAAGGGTCCACGAAGAAGCAACCTTGTCTATCCCACCATGGCCGTCGCCCACGAAGTACTTGCCTCACTAGCGGTAGATCTTCACGAAGTAGGCGATCTCCTTGCCCTTACAAACTCCTTGGTTCAACTCCACAATCTTGTCGGAGGCTCCCAAGTGACACCTAGCCAATCTAGGAGACACCACTCTCCAAGAAGTAACAAATGGTGTGTTGATCATGAACTCCTTGCTCTTGTGCTTCAAATGATAGCCTCCCCAACACTCAACTCTCTCTCACAGGATTTGGATCTGGTGGAAAGAAGATTTGAGTGGAAAGCAACTTGGGGAAGGCTAGAGATCAAGATTCATATGGTAGGAATGGAATATCTTGGCCTCAACACATGAGTGGGTAGTTCTCTCTCAGAAATGGTAAGTTGGAAGTGTAGGTTTGTTCTGATGGCTCTCTCCACGAATGAAGAGGAGGTGGAGGGGTATATATAGCCTCCACACAAAATCTAACCGTTACACACAATTTACCAATCTCGATGGGACCGAATCAACAAACTCGGTCAGACCGATTCAGTAAACCTAGTGACAGTTAGTGATTTTGGTGGGACCACCATGCAACTCGGTAGGACCGATATGGTTAGGGTTAGGGCATAACGTAATCTCGGTGAGACCGATTACACAAACTCGGTGAGACCAATTTTGATAATAAGCTAACCAGAGAGTTGGTCAGGTAAACTCGGTGGGACTGATTCGCTCTTTTCGGTGAGACCGAAATATTACGAAAGGGAAACATAGAGTTTACATTACAATCACGGTGGGACCGATCGCTCACTTAGGTTAGACCAAAACATTACGAAGGGAAACAGAGAGATTATAATCCCATCTCAGTGAGACCGAGATCCCTATCGGTGAGACCGATTTGCCTAGGGTTTGTGGCAGTGGCTATGACATCTGAACTCCATGGCGCTGGATAGAAAGAATCGGTGGGGCCGAGTTTGACTTTAGGTTTAGGTCATATCTGGATATGAGAAAGTAGTTGAGGGTTTTTGGAGCATATCACTAAGCACTGTGGAGCAAGAAAATCATTAAGCAACACCTCATCCCTCCTTGATATTATTGGCTTTTCCTATAGACTCAATGTGATCTTGGATCACTAAAATGTAAAATGTAGAGTCTTGAGCTTTTGAGCTTGAGCCAATCCTTTTATCCTTAGTATTTTGAGGGATCCACTTTCCTCATCCATGCCATGCCATTCATTGAGCTTTTGCTGAAATATTTGTCTTGGAATATTATTAGCTCAATGAGCTATATGTAGTTAGGAATTACCAAAACCACCTAGGGATAGTTGCACTTTCAATCTCCCCCTTTTTGGTAATTGATGACAACATATATATCAAAGCTTCGACAAATGATAATAAGATTGAAAAAACATCGTCGCTTTGAGAAGTATGTGATAAGCAAGAGCTCCCTTGTGCATAGTTTAAGATTTGCTTTGGACTGCAAATGCACAAGGAGTTAGGCTCATGGGTTACTCTTCCATGTCATATACATCTTGGTGGAGTGCTCAAAATAATAAAGATTGAATACATGCACTCATCACCAAGCAAAGTGAATGATCATATAAAGATAAATGAGATATTGTCATCTAATAAGCATTATGATAGCATATGGTCAAACACATGATCATCATTGTATCACACAGACAATAACGTAGTATCTCAAGCAAGCAAAAGCAAATAAAGTAAAGTTCAACCATGAAGACAAGAGAGAACAAAAACAAACTATCTCTCTCTCTCGAAGCCTATGATCTATACATTTTTCTCCCCCTTTGGCAACAAGTTACCAAAAAGTTCCTAGAAAATGCATAGTACTATTTCGTCTCTCAGGCTTGATCTTCAGGTGGTGGTGTAGAGATGGCTCCTTGGACGAAGACTTCAGTTGATGTGGATGGAGTTGGAGGAGTTGGTGTTGGAGTTGGTTGCACTGGAGCTATAGCTGGTGCAGATGAAGTGGCTCTGGTGTCTATCACTAGCTCTGCAACTGATCTCTGAGCTCGAGACACTCTGGCAAATGCATCAGTGGTTGTCCTGCCCTTCCTCTCCTGCATATCATCCTGAAGCTGCTCCACAACAGACTGGATCTCAGTTACTTTCACATCTAGGTCATAGAACTTTTGTTCCATGATTCTTTCCAGGATCTCCTGGTTTTGAGTTAGGGTGGCCAACCCTTTCTCAATCCTCAGATTTGATGCTATTAAGTAACCAAGTTGGTCCTGCTTGCTCTTCAAAAAGTACTCACATGCCTCCTCTAAAGTTGGCATCTTGGCAGCCTTCTCCTTCTGTGCCTTCTCCTTCTTCTCTTGTGCTTGCACTGAAGATGGTCCATTCTCATTCATGACTACTTGGTTGTCCTCAAAGTCTGGGTAGATAGCAAAGTGTTCCTTATCCAACAAGTATTTGCCTGTGCCCATCTTGGAGTTGATCAGCTCCTGGATTTGTGGGGCATACCCACAACTTCTCTTCTGGTCTGCTGTTGTCCTCTTGATAGTCTCAACTATGAGGATCATGACCTTGAATTTCGGTGGCACATCAAATATGTGTAGCAAATTTATTGCACCCTCTGATCATGTTATGGTCACCTACTTGGGCAATAGAGTGTGCCTTAGGATCCAGTTGATCGTTGGCAGCCCTGACAGTAGAAAATGGACAGACCCAAACTTGAAAGTCTCAAGTGCTTTGTCTGGGATCTCCTTGTACATGTGTGACATAGAGTTGTGATCCTTCTTCTTCTAGGAGTAGACATCCAAGTCATCTTCACTCTCCTCTGGTGCATTGATCAGTTTAGCACATTCTTCAATTGTGGATTGGTACCTTGTACCTTCAGACATCCAGACTATTCTGCCATCAGGATAAAAGTGAGTTGTGGAGTAGAATTGCATTACAAGCTCATCATTCCAGTTTGTGAACTTATGTCCAACACACTCATCAACTCCAAAGCCTTAAAGCTGTCAAACACTCCTGGGTAGTGATGCTCATTTGCCTTCATGTATTTCCAGTCTACCCACCTCATGTCACAAACTATGGGCTTCTTGTCCAACAACACAGTTTCATAGAAATCCTGATGTTCCTTAGTGTGGAACCTATAATCAACAGCAGTCCTCCTCCTGATTGCATAAGGATCAGACAATCTCCACTGCCCGAGCCCTGCATCCTTCCTCAGCTTCATGTTCTCAGCCACTGGATGAGCATCATTGTGGTTTGTAATCTTGGGTTTCAGCTTCCTTAGAACTTGTCCTTCATCTACTTCCTCAGCAGCAACTTCAGGCACTGGGGCCTTGTTCTTCTCAGTAGTTGGTATACTCCTGGTATTCCTCTTAGGTGCAGACTTGGCCTTGGAGGCAGCTTTGGGTGCTTCTTTGGGCTTTGATGTTGCAGCCCCTGACCTTATAGCATCACCCATAAGCTTTTGTGCCTTGGGTGCTGGAGCAGCAACCTCTTCTTCCTCTTCCTCTTCCATCATGGAAGGCTGTCCAACAACTCTGGCCATGGTCTTTTTGACCCTTTCCTTCCTCTTCTTCCTTTCTATAGCAGCCTCTTTGGGATTAGGTTTCTCACGTTCTTGAGTTGATCCTCTGACTTTCAGCATAGGTGTCCTCTTGGCAGGGACCTTCCTGTTTAGTCCAGGCTTTGTGGTCTTAGCTGAGCCATACTCCTTTTTGAGCACTATCTTCTTGGAAGTAGCCTCATCTTTAGCTGCCACATAGTCTTCATCCTCAGAGTCTTAGTTTCTCTTCCTTCTGGCCCTTGTGGCTGCTTTGGGCAAATTGCTTGGAGTGCTCCTGCTGCCCTCATCTAAGGAACTAGAGGGACTAGTGCCCTCACTCATGTGAATCTGCTCCTCTTCCCTGTTCTGGCTGTCACTTTGGTCTGACATGCTGCAAACACTGACTGCTGACCCTGTGAATAGTTATAGATGAGATAGAATGGATGAGCATCACAAAATGCAGAGGTTTTTGCAAAAGAATGATTCAAAAACTTAGATTTAGTTTTCCACAGAAAGCATTTCGGATCAACCAATTTGCAAACTCGGTGATACCGAAGCGGCTTTTGGAACCTAAACTAGTGATCTCGGTTAGACCGAGTCACAGTTCGGTGGCACCGAGACTGCTAGGGTTTCACAGAGTTCTAAAATCGGTCACACCAATTTGCAATTCATGGTCAGACCGAGAATCACTTGTGCAATGGCCTTGGCCGAATCGGTGGAACCGAGTTTTTTCAACTCGGTGGGTCCGAGATGGTTTCGGCGGAAACCTAACCCTAAATTTTCAATTCACATCTAATCTAAGGATTGTTTTGACTGGATAGAAGCATTTCAATCGTGGCACGAATCATAATGAACACAATGTGCTAGGAATTGGGCGGGGATAGCACTGTGATCGAGTCCATACCCTAGTTTGGCGATGAACTTGCTACGACAACAACGGCGGGGTTGAATTCCGTTGACAGCGGCGGAGACCAGCGACTGGAGGCGGCTGGCGACGAAGTCGATGATCCGGAGACCTTGGAGGCAGAGCGAGCTATGCATGGGCGAAGGGGTTTGGAGAAGTTTCCAAATTTTTGCCCGTGTGTATATATAGCCCGACCTTGTCGGTGTGACCGAGTGGAACAACTTGGTGGCATCGAGATGCGTAACTGTTGACAGTTGCAGCAACTCGGTGAGACCGAAAAGTTCAAATCGGTTGCACCGAGACTGAAAACCTAGATCGACTTAGTGATCTCGGTATGACCGAAATGGAAGAATCGTTCAGACCGAAACACGCAAAGAAGTTTTTTAAGTTTAAGTCTATGACGAATCGGGGACTCCGAGTGCTCCTCACACAGAGTGGTTCAAATCTGACTTGATCAAATTTTGTGATGTAGCATGAATAGAGTTTGAGACAAGAAAAGCATAGATAGCTGGAGAAGGTTCTTAGGCATTCTTGTTCATCCACTTGGCAAAAGAAAAAGAAGCCAATCAATCAAAGCAACAAGTGGATGTCCTCGAATGAGTTAAATATGCAACCAACATGCTCACACAATAAAATGGCAAATGAAAATGTGGCAAAGCATGCACAACCAATTCTAGCATCTATCAAATCATTGGCGATGACTAGGTCATCTATATATGAGTATATTGACTTAGGAGTCAAATGAGAACATTTGATTGTAGGTCATACTCATCGTTTAAGCTCAAGTGGGGTTACCACTTTTACATAATGCATTAATGTGTTCACATCATTAGAGTTGCTTTGACTCAATTCTTAGAGTTAAGCTCCCCCTAGATGTGACATCCCCCCTTAGAGGGATGAACTAACCTTGGGTTTTGTCGATGATGACTTCATGTAGGTCTTGAAGATGTGGATGCTCAATGTTGATGAAGATCATTTGGAGCAATCCTTTGGAGTGAGTTGCACTTTCAATACCTACACGGGTTAGTCCCACAAGGAACAAAGAAGTATATCCATAGAAATAGAGTGATGCACACACAAGATGATGTCCATGAAAGCATTAGGTAACCTTGTCCCTTGTCTTACCAACATGAGGGTTTGTGACTCCTTGAACTAGTGCAAGATGTGGAAGTTGATTGCACTTGTCCTTGCCATAATGATATGAGTGAAGAATGTTGGTGGAGTCACCCTCAAGAACTCTCTAGTTCTTCTTCTTCGGGATCCACATCATCTTGATGGGAATCCTTGGAGTTGTAGTCGTGCTTGATGAAGTAGAACTTGACTTTGTCTTGGGAACCCACTTGACAAAGGCCTTAGGAGCTTCTTCAAATGCATCAATCTCCTCTTGAAGCTTGTCCTTGCCTTTGTGCTTGTGGTCTTGTGGTGGAAGATCATCTTGAGCTTGTGTCCCTTGAAGGAAGTAGGATCATACTTCTCTTGTTGAGGAACAAACTTCGTCTTGGGGTATTGATCTTCTTCCCACTCAACTCCATTGGCATTGAACTTTCATTCAAAACCAACACCTTGGTTCTCCGGGTGCCTTCCTTGCTTGCGTACAATTTCCTCGAATTGCTTACTCCCGGCAAGGCTCTTGTACACACCTTTCTCTATAATTCCCTTCAATAAGCTATTTTCTTGCTCAATGTAACTTGGCTAAGAGAATCATTAGTGGAATCAAGAGAACTACTAGAAGCAACAATATTGGATTTAGCATGATTATTGTTACTACTAGAGAAAGAATCCTTCTTGTTTTTGTTACTAGACTTGAATTGAGGCATGTAAGTAGATAAGAGTAAACGATTGGCAATGTAAGAAGAACTTTTCTTGCGAAGATCATCATTGATTGCTTTTAAGAACTCATGCTCTTGCTCAAGATTGAGCTTTTCAAAGCGTAACTTCTCATGAGTCCTCAAAAGTTCTCGATGATTCCCTAAGATAGTTTCATGAGCTAACTTAAGAGTGTTTAGTTCTTTGGTAAGAAGCTCAATCTTCTCCTTATCATTGTCATTCGTTTTATCTTGATTATCATGATTAATTGACGTTTCATCATAGTATTCATCACTAGAGTTGTCAACAAGTAAATCATCATCACATAACAAGTCATCTTCATCACTATTGAAATCAACATACTCGGGGTGTGTTACCTTAGGGCCTTTAGCCATGAAGCATCTCCCAATTCCTTCATTTGGTGAATCAGATATGTCGTAGTAGTTGGTTGTCACAAGTGCTAGATCGGCAACACCTTCATCTTTAGTATGTTCAGAGTCGGAGAGATAGCTTCTCTCGGAGTGATGTTCAGAGTCGGAACCGGATACCCATTCACCAAATGAGCTTGATGTCTTCATTTTGTGTAGCTCTTTGATGACTTGTCCTTCCTTTCCAAATCCTTGCTTCTCCGGGATGTTCTTCGTTCATAACGATCATCTCTACTCCTTCTCTCTCTTGGCGGTGATTCTTCTCTTCTACTTCTTCTCTTGGGAGAATCTTCTCTTCTTTTGTAGGGTGTCGTACACTCATTGGAATAGTGTCCGGGTCTCCCACAATTGTAGCAATTGCGCTCTCGACTGGAAGATCTTTTGTCATTGTAGGACCTTGACTTGGAGCTTCTTTCTTTGCTTCTACTTTTGTAGAATTTGTTGAAGTTCTTCACCATTAAGCTCAATTCTTCATTGAAGGTTTGTTTCTCATTTGATGATGTAGGAGCTTCACATGAGGCTTTGTAAGCACCACTTGACTTGTTGTGAAGTTCCTCCTTATCCTTGAGTGACATCTCATGAGCAAGAATTCTTCCAATGACCTCCGTTGGCATGAGATTCTTGTAATTAGGCATCATTTGGATCAATGTGCACACGGTATCATATTTTCCATCCAATGCTCTTAGGATCTTCTTGATGATGAATTTGTCGGTCATCTCTTCACTTCCTAAGCCAGCAATCTCATTTGTGATAAGAGCAAGCCTAGAGTACATTTCAGCGACACCTTCACCATCCTTCATTTTGAACTTGTCAAGTTGACTTTGGAGTACATCCAATTTGGATTCCTTGACGGAGTCGGTACCTTCATGCATATCAATCAAAGTATCCCAGATTTCCTTTGCATTCTCAAGACGGCTGATTTTGTTGAATTCTTCGGGGCACAATCCGTTGAAGAGGATATCACAAGCTTGAGCGTTGTATTGCAGCATTTTCAATTCATCTGCGCTAGCTTCACGGTTTGGTTCCCTCCCATCAAAGAATCACCTTGCAAGCCATTACACACAATAGCCCAAACGGCGGGGTTATGTCCAAGAATATGCATTTTCATCTTATGCTTCCAACTAGCAAAATTAGTACCATCAAAGTAAGGACCTCTACGGTGATAATTTCCCTCGCTAGACGCCATACTCTCCTAGGTTGTGAAACCAAGGCTATGACCACCAAAAGCTATGGAAATCAAAGCAAATGGAGACCAAAGCTCTGATACCACTTGTAGGACCTTGAAGTACGTCTAGACGGGGGGTGATTAGACTACTTGACCAATAAAAAAACTTAACCTTTTCCCAATTTTAGTCTTTGGCAGATTTTAGCTATCTTAGTACAAGTCAAGCAATCTTCACACAATTCAAGCAAGCATGAAAAGAGTATATGAGCAGCGGAAAGTAGAGGATGCAACTTGCTAGAATGTAAAGGGAAGGGTTTGGAGATTTCAAACACAATTTGGAGACACGGTGATTTTTGAGCCGTGGTTCCGATAGGTGGTGCTATCGTACATCCACGTTGATGGAGACTTCAACCCACGAAGGGTAACGGTTGCGCGAGTCCACGGAGGGCTCCACCCATGAAGGGTCCACGAAGAAGCAACCTGTCTATCCCACCATGGTCGTCGCCCACGAAGGACTTGCCTCACTAGCGGTAGATCTTCACGAAGTAGGCGATCTCCTTGCCCTTACAAACTCCTTGGTTCAACTCCATAATCTTGTCGGAGGCTCCCAAGTGACACCTAGCCAATCTAGGAGACACCACTCTCCAAGAAGTAACAAATGGTGTGTTGATGATGAACTCCTTGCTCTTGTGCTTCAAATGATAGTCTCCCCAACACTCAACTCTCTCTCACAGGATTTGGATCTGGTGGAAAGAAGATTTGAGTGGAAAGCAACTTGGGGAAGGCTAGAGATCAAGATTCATAAGGTAGGAATGGAATATCTTGGCCTCAACACATGAGTAGGTAGTTCTCTCTCAGAAATGGTAAGTTGGAAGTGTAGGTTTCGTTTTGATGGCTCTCTCCACGAATGAAGAGAAGGTGGAGGGGTATATATAGCCTCCACACAAAATCTAACCGTTACACACAATTTACCAATCTTGGTGGGACCGAATCAACAAACTCGGTCAGACCGAGTCAGTAAACCTAGTGACAATTAGTGATTTCGGTGGGACCGACATGCAACTCGGTAGGACCGATGTGGTTAAGGTTAGGGCATAATGTAATCTCGGTGAGACCGATTACACAAACTCGGTGAGACCGATTTTGGTAATAAGCTAACCTGAGAGTTGGTCAGGTAAACTCGATGGCACCGATTCGCTCTTTTCAGTGAGACCGAAATGTTATGAAAGGGAAACAGAGAGTTTACATTGCAATCTCGGTGGGACCGATCGCTCACTTCGGTTAGACCGAAACGTTACGAAGGGAAACAGAGAGATTATAATCCCATCTCGGTGAGATCGAGATCCCTATCGGTGAGACCGATTTGCCTAGGGTTTGTGGTAGTGGCTATGACATCTGAACTCGGTGGCGCCGGATAGAAAGAATCGGTGGGGCTGAGTTTGACTTTAGGTTTAGGTCATATGTGGATATGAGAAAGTAGTTGAAGGTTTTTGGAGCATATCACTAAGCACTGCGGAGCAAGAAAATCATTAAGCAACACCTCATCCCTCCTTGATAGTATTGGCTTTTCCTATAGACTCAATGTGATCTTGGATCACTAAAATGTAAAATGTAGAGTCTTGAGCTTTTGAGCTTGAGCCAATCCTTTTATCCTTAGTATTTTGAGGGATCCACTTTCCTCATCCATGCCATGCCATTCATTGAGCTTTTCCTGAAATATCTGTCTTGGAATAGTATTAGCCCAATGAGCTATATGTTGTTAAGAATTACCAAAATGACCTAAGGATAGTTCCACTTTCAATGAGAGGCGAGGGCCTTTGTGATTTGACGGCTCATTACTGCTGTCAAATTGAATAGTACTGCGCCGCCCACTGCACGCCTGCCACCTCCTTTAAACCGAGAATCCTACTCCGGCCACACGTCCGTTCATGAGCGGGCCGGAATTAAATGCAACACCGGCCTCCCATCCGCCCTCAGTTTAAACGAGGCCAAACGCCGGCCAACCTCCTACTGTTCGCCCTCTATTTACACAAGGCCAGACAAACAGCGGGCAAGAATCGCACCCTTTCGCTGCTCCCCCATCTCCTCCTTCACCATTTTCTCCACTCTTCCGATGGCTTCCGATGAGCCGTTCTCCGGCATATTACCTGGCTGGGTGCCCCTCCGAGCCCTCCGGATACGGGCGAGGCCGCTCGGTGCTTCACTAACCTCGCTTGGCCCGACGGAGCCAGTTGCCGCCCCAAGTAGGTGCGTGGTTCAGCAACTCGCCGCTCCAGTTCAGCTCGATGAGGAGTGGCGAGTTGCTCCACGCCGGCACGGCGGCGAGCATGCCGGTACGGGCGCCGTCACTGCCGCGTCGTACCGCGCCACCAGTGTCTGCGGTGGTCGCGCCTCCCGTGTCTGTGGGCGCGCCTCCCATGCCCGCGGCAGCGCCATGCAGGAAGAGACAGAAGCCGGGTGCGAGGAGAGTGACGAGTCAGTGGCCAGCTTCTCCGTGTCCGCCGCCATCATCGAGGAGAAGTAGAACACGGGAGGCCGCCGCCACTTGGGACCCATGAAGGCCACCGCCGAGGCGACGACCGTGGATTCAGGTGGTTTCTTTGCTGCTTCGTCTCTTCCGAGGACCTTCGTCGACCCCGCAAGTGTCTGACGGACATGAGAAAGACAAAGGGATCCGCGGGCGGCCATTTAGAACTAAAATAAGTCTAGATACATCCATTTCTAGGACAAGTATTTCCGGATTGAGGGAGTATTAATTATACAAGAGAGACGGATTGGCACCTCTTAGTTCATCTAAATGTAATGAAATCCATCATGTTTATATGAAGATCCGGCTTTTTATACGAAATCCTTCATGCTTATATGAAATCAGTTCGTGTTTGCACGAATTTCATCTGGTTGGTTAGAGTTGTAAAAATGTATGCCGCTGGCGTTTGATGTCATCCTCCGCGGAAGGAAGCGGGAGGAAATTTGTCGGCTGCCGTTGGAGATGCTCTTTATGCTGGAAATAATAGAGTGACATCCAATCCATTTGAGTTAATTGCCTGTATGATTGTCCCTCTATAAAAAGTTCATTGCATGTATAGTGTACACGTGACTTGCAGGGTGGCTACAGCTTCGTACAGAAAGTTAAAAAGAAACAAGTCCATCCTTAATCTTGTATTCTAAGTACTATGTGGGTTCCACTGTCAGTACAGTAGAGAAAGAAGTATATATTAAATAAGTAGAGTAATATATAATATAAAAATCTAAAGTTAAAATACAGAATTCGAACTCATGTCATCGTGTTGCGAGCATCCGACGCTAACCAGCCCAGCACATTTTTGTTGTAGACCATGCTGGAGATATATCTCCATGTATACTCTTATATATACTCCATTCGTTCCTAAATATTTGTCTTTTTCAGATTTCAAATGGACTACCACATACGGATGTGTATGTAGACATATTTTAGAGTGTAGATTCACTCATTTTGCTCCGTATGTCTTTTCGGGAAGGGGTCAGATTTGTCCTTGATTTATTTATGAGGTATCCAGATGGCACTGCACCGCCAAGAAAAGAGGGTAACATCAAAATTATGGACTACTTTTTCGAGTATGTTGGTAAGGTCCAGTCATAGTCACTTGTTGAAATCTCTAAAAAAGACAAATACTCCCTCCGTCCGGAAATACTTGTCATCAAAATGGATAAAAGGAAATGTATCTAGACATATTTTAGTTTTAGATACATCTCTTTTTATCCATTTTGATGACAAGTATTTTCGGACGGAGGGAGTAGGAAACAGAGTTGGTGATGATGCTGTGCATTCCATCCTGCAATATAGGCCGTCGGATTTATATCTAACGGATAGGAAAGAAACTATGGCAATTTTGCAAATAAGGCCTTCCCTCGTTCAGCATTTTCTCTCACAAGATAAACTACTCATACAAATGCATCTTGATGTTCCGTGCAATGCACGGGCAGCTAGCTAATTTCTTTTAAAATAGTTGCTGCGATAATTCGGTTGAAGTGATATATTTTATGTCTACCCCGAATGATTTCAGATTCACTAGTAGTAACAAAGAAAAGGTTGCCTTGTTAATTAACAGAAAACAGGGTGAAAACTATCACATGAGGCCGGTAAAAACAAGGTACACTGGGTTCAGCGTCATCGTCACTATAGATGTGCGCGCGCGAGAAGTCTACATATCGAGGGGGCTACCGAGCGAGGCACCGAGACACAATGTTTGAGAGAGAAACCAAATTGACAGATTATGATCAGATCGAGTTGTCACCCT
>NC_041383.1:728303417-728347695 GCF_002162155.2 Triticum dicoccoides
GTGCGCGGTAGGCACAGAGGCACAACTAGAGTGTGTGTGTGTGTGTGTGTGTGTGTTTGAAAGAGGAGTAGATAGATTATTATCAAGATCGATGTGCCACCCTACTCCTTCGGTGCCGGGTAGTGTGTGTGTGTGTATGTTTGAGATATAAGCCAATCAATAGATTAGTATCAAGATCGAGGTGTCACCCTACTCCTTCGGTGTTGGGAAGTGTGGGTGTGTGTGGGGGGGGGGCAGTGACACTCTCATATCTCTACTCTTATAAAAAAGCAGAGTTGGTGATGATGGTGTTCCTGCCATCCTGCAATATAGGCCATCCGATTTATATCCGACGGATAGGAAGGAAACTATGGCAATTTTGCAAAAAGATACCCACACCCCTCTCCGCATTTGCAAATAAGGCATTCCGTCGTTCATCCTTTTGTTTCACAAGATAAACTTCTCATACAAATGCATCTTGATGTTCCGTGCAACGCATGGGCATCTTGCTAGTAGGGAGAAGGAGTTTGTGTGACACATGTCTAGCTATATTAAGGGATAGGTAGATAGCATATGTGTGAGAGACATTATTATACTTTGAGACATTAGTGGTTGTGGGTGGGCGGAATTAAAGGGGTGGGCGTGTTAGACATAGAGAGCGTGTGTGTTTCTGTGTGAGAGACTTGTAGGACGGGGTAGAAAGACGAATTTAACCTTGACGAAGGAGAGAAATACACGAAGTGCGCGTGTGTGATTCCGATGCCCACAGGGAAATGAGATATGTGTGCGTGTGAGAGAGATTGCACAATTCATTCACGTATCACTATCTAGCGATCGTGGACGTGCATCGCTTGAACATAAGTCAATATCTACTTCGTATCGTGGCCAATGGTACAATATTGATTCAACGCTATAAATATTGGACACTCACATATCACATTTTTTTCTATTTAAATAAACCTTTTCAGTTGTGCATGCCAAAGTTATAGTGATGTTTCTTCAAACAACCAATGTAGCTATCATGTACATGCACCATTGTTACTCTTGCATTCAAATTCATTAGTCTTGGATGATTTAAGTTTCTATTTTGAAGTAATTTATGTAATATTCATATATGAATTCAACGGGTACGCAATTTATGAAATGGAGGCTATGTAATAATATGAGGTAACACTTTTAAGTAGCTGACTACAATATCCATTTATTTTTGTGCGCCTCTACACTAACACGTCAATGCATTATGTTTAAAGTAAATAACCAATGGCACTAAATTATCTATTTACACGAGAAATACATAGGTTGAGCGTTTGATCCCTTTTTTGTGAACGCGCCACTACACCCGTACGATTGGCCGCGCCCGTGTGAACGTCCAAGTTATCGACGCATCATCCCGAGTTATTGTCTTTTTTTCTGGTGTGGACTTCGCACCAGTTATTAACTACTGACGCGTGCCCTGTGTACACAGTCTAGCATGACCTTCCCGCTAGCACGGTCCAAAATTAGTTGAAACCGAATACGAACGATCCCGCGGGAGGAAAAATCTCCCGCCTCCTTCTAAAATTTCCGCCACCTTAGTCTTTAGCATGCGAAATCCCCCTTTTGTCCTTGATGCACGGAGACCAACAGTTACAATACCGCCCTCACCTACATGATAGGTCGGGGCTGCTTTGGTAACTTCCGGTTCCCCCCACTACACGGCACCCCCATTTCCTCTCCCCTCCCGAAAAAACGACTAACTCCATGGCACCAGAGCATCTTACATCACGCCGTCCGTACTTCATCGCCCTTTCTCCCCTCCCCTCTCGAAACCATAGACTGCTCATCCATCGGCGTACCATAGCCCATTCACTGCCAGCGGCGTCCACCTCGTCGGATCTGCTTCTGCGGCTGCATCAACCCCTCCCACCTCCCCTAGAAACAAGTAGACTGCTCATCCATCACTGTACCACAGTCCATTCAGTGCCGGCCTTGTCCACGGCGCCGGATCTGCTTCGCCGGTACTCTCGTCAACCGCCGCGCATCTGCATCGGCTCATTCGTACTCCCCGCCGGAGACGCTTCGTCCACACCCCCCGGAGCCTCCCCACTGACGCCCTCATCGACGGCCTCTGATCCTCTTCGCCGATGATAACCCACAAGTATAGGGGATCACAATAGTTTTCGAGGGTAGAGTATTCAACCCAAATTTATTGATTCGACACAAGGGGAGTCAAAGAATATTCTCAAGTATTAGCAGTTGAGTTGTCAATTCAACCACACCTGGAAACTTAGTATCTGCAGCAAAGTGTTTAGTAGGAAATTAATATGATAGTGGTAGTAACGGTAACAAAAGTAAATACAGCAAAAGTAACGTTTTTGGTATTTTGTAGTGATTGTAACAGTAACAACGAAAAAGTAAATAAGCGAGAACCAGTATATGGAAAACTCGTAGGCACCGGATCAGTGATGGATAATTATGCCGGGTGTGGTTCATCATGTAACAGTCATAACATAGGGTGACACAGAATTAGCTCCAGTTCATCAATGCAATGTAGGCATGTATTCCGAATATAGTCATACGTGCTTATGGGAAACAACTTGCATGGCATCTTTTGTCCTACCCTCCCGTGGCAGTGGGGTCCTATTGAAAACTAAGGGATATTAAGGCCTCCTTTTAATAGAGAATTGGAACAAAGCATTAGCACATAGTGAATACATGAACTCCTCAAACTATGGTCATCACCGGGAGTGGTTCCAATTATTGTCACTTCGGGGTTGCCGGATCATAACACATAGTAGGTGACTATAGACTTGCAAGATAGGATCAAGAACACACATATAATCATGAAAACATAATAGGTTCAGATCTGAAATCATGGCACTCGGGCCCTAGAGACAAGCATTAAGCATAGCAAAGTCATAGCAACATCAATCTCAGAACATAGTGGATACTAGGGATCAAACCCTAACAAAACTAACTCGATTACATGATAAATCTCATCCAATCCATCACCGTCCAGCAAGCCTAGGATGGAATTACTCGCGCACGGCGGTGAGCATCATGAAATTGGTGATGGAGGATGGTTGATGATGACGACGGCGACGAATCCCCCTCTCCGGAGCCCTGAACGGACTCCAGATCAGCCCTCCCGAGAGAGATTAGGGCTTGGCGGCGGCTCCGTATCGTAAAACGCGATGATTTCTTCTCTCCGATTTTTTCTCCCCGAAAGCCAATATATGGAGTTGGAGTTGGTGTCGGAGGGCCACCAGGGGGCCCACGAGGTAGGGGGCGCGCCCTAGGGGGGCGCCCCCCACCCTCATGGACAGGGTGTGGCCCCCCTGGTCTTCATCGTTGGCGAAGATTTTTTATTGTTTTTTCTAAGGTGTTCCGTGGAGTTTCAGGTCATTCCGAGAACTTTTATTTTCTACACATAAAACAGCATCATGGCAATTCTGCTGAAAAAAGCGTCAGTCCGGGTTAGTTCCATTCAAATCATACAAGTTAGAGTCCAAAACAAGGGCAAAAGTGTTTGGAAAAGTAGATACAACGGAGATGTATCAACTGCCCCAAGCTTAAACCCTTGCTTGTCCTCAAGCAATTCAGTTGACAGACTGAAAGAGAAAAAGAAAAACTTTTACAAACTCTGTTTGCTCTTGTTGTTGTAACATGAAAAGCCAGCATTCAAGTTTCGGCAAATATTATGAATTAACCATACTAACAATAACACAAAGGTCTCACAATTACTCATACCAATAGCATAATCAGCTAGCGAGCCATAATAATAAATCTCGGATGACAACACTTTCTCAAAATAATCATATCATGATATAACGAAATGGTATCTTGCTAGCCCTTTCTGAGACCGTAAAACATAAATGCAGAGCACCTTCAAAGATCAAGGACTGACTAAACATTGTAATTCATGGTAAAAGAGATCCAGTCAAGTCATACCCAATGTAAACCAATTATAATGAATGCAAACAATAGTGTGCTCTCCAGCGGGTGCTTTTTAATAAGAAGGGTGATGACTCAACATAAAAGTAAATAGATGGGTCTTTTACATCTGTGTCCCTAACTCGAACCCACTACTCACATTTGCCCCTAATTCGAAAGCCTGCTCAAAAATGCCCCTCCGTCGTCATGTTCCCTTATAGAATTGCCCTTCCGTGCCGTTTCCGTCCAGTCAAGGCTGTTTGACTAGTAAGCGGCCGTTTCTTTGACATTTTTGCCCCTTCGTCCTTACAACTGGGCCCAGGTCACCGGTTCACTCTCTCTCCATCTCATTATCTCGCCCAAGCCACACCCTCTCTCTTTCTCCCCCAAATCGCCTCCCGCCGTAACCCTAACCCTAGCTCGCTCGATCCGATCGATCCCAACTCCTAAGGCTCGATCTACTGATGGCAGCCATGGTGGAGCTTCGGATTTGACTCTGTGTCGCTCTGCTACGGCGTGAAAGAGACACGGGCGACAGGATGGATGGGGACAGCAGTTGCGGCGGCGACGAACGAGGGAGCACACTGCAGCTACAGACGAATGCTTCGACGGGGTAAGTATCTCTTGTAATCTGATGCAGTCTCATGCCGTTTGTAGTTTGATTTGTTCTTGTAGTTTAATTTGTTGACCTAGTTCATAGTGCTCATGGCGTTGGGATCTGTCTGTTTTCCATGGTCATCGTAGGATGGACCCCGATAGAGCAGTTGGGATGGATTGTAGAATGGAAACCACACTTCTAGCTAGTGCTCGCACAAAAGCATCCAACACAGGATTCTCTTTTCCTTTTGTTGCTGACAATCAATGGACTTTCAATCAGTTTAGATCTGCCATAGATGCTAAATATCCATGGGGTCTATACGATGCAGTGGAATTCAGGTACTGGGACATTGACAAATCAGCATGGGTCCCTGTCCAGTGTGATGATGAGCTTGGTATCATGTTTGCAATACATGATTCTTTCCCTGCTAAACTAGAAATCAGTGTCATACAAAGGGAGAGAGGAGAGCCAGAGAGCGGAGGAACAAGATCTCGGTCTAGGTCTACAGGTAAAGGTAGAACTAGCCAATCAAGGGGCAAAAAAGCAACAACTCATAGTGGAGGCAACAGTTCCATGCAGGCACCAGGAACACCTACTGTAGAAGTTCCTAGGCATGCAGCTCCCTCTCATAATAAAGATTCAGGTGACCCATACACTGAAGAGGGACTACCAGATGATTGTCCAAGTGATGATGAGGATGAAAGGTTGTTTCCATATTTTGTAACAAGGAAGAAGGGCAAGGAGAAAGATGATGAGGGGGAAGATTATGTTCCACCCCCTGAAGGCATGTTTGGTGAGGCAGGTGAAGATGAGAAAGAGGAGGACAATTACATGGGGTACTCTGAAACATCTGATGAGGAAAGACCAGATGTGCAATACAATAGAGATGATCCTTCTTTGAAAGAGGGAACAATATTTTCCAGTGCCATAGACTGTAGAAATGCCCTTGCAACCTTCTCAATAAAGACTCAAAGTGAATTTGTGATAGACAAGAGTGACAGTAATAGGTTGACAGTGCATTGTGCTTATAAGAGGTGTCAATGGAGGATGCATGCCTCCTTAATGAGACACAACACACTGTTTCAGGTATTAAATATAGCAACTAACAATGCATTTGTAGTTAGCAACATTGATACTGTATTTTGTTTGTTTGTTGCAACACATTGGTTCTGACATGTTTCTGAACTATCATGAATGCAGGTTAAAGTGAACAAGACAGCTCATACATGTCC
This sequence comes from Triticum dicoccoides, assembly GCF_002162155.2. Classification (NCBI taxonomy): domain Eukaryota; kingdom Viridiplantae; phylum Streptophyta; class Magnoliopsida; order Poales; family Poaceae; genus Triticum; species Triticum dicoccoides. Next base: position 728,309,139 of record NC_041383.1, read on the forward strand.
CAGTGTGAACAAGAGGAAGAGATTGAGGTCAGCTAAGAGTAAATGGGTTGCTGATGCTGTGAAGACCTGGATTTTAGAGGATTCAGAAGTGGGACCAACAGAATTGCAGAAAAATTTGAAGAAGAAGTATGGCCTGGCAGTTCCATATATGAGAGTATTCTATGGGAAGCAAATGGCACTTGACAATATCTATGGTAAGTGGGTTGACTTTTTTCAGTTATTGTATACCTTCAAGGCAGAAGTGGAGAAAGCATCTCCTGGCAGTGTAGTTAGCATTGATAAACACATTGTACAGTACAAACTGAATGGGAAGAGTAGACAGAAGGAGTGCTTTAGAAGAGTATTTGTTTCTTTCAAAGCATGCTGGCAAGGGTTTTTGAATGGGTGTAGGCCTTATCTTGCAGTAGATGCCACTGCATTGAATGGCAGATTTAGAGGGCAACTAGTTAGTGCATGTGCTGTGGATGCTTGCAACTGGATCTTCCCAGTTGCATATGGAGTTGTAGAGAGTGAAAATATAGAGAGTTGGACTTGGTTTTTCTAGAATTTAAGAGAGCTTATAGGACATCCACCAGGTCTTGTTATCCACACTGATGCATGCAAAGGCCTGGAGACTGCAGTGGAAGCTGTGTTCCCAGGTGTGGAGCACAGAGAATGCATGAGGCATTTGGCTGCAAATTTCACAAAAAAGTTTAGAGGAAAATTCTTTGATGAAAATTTATGGCCCTGCTCATTGACATACAACATAAAGAAACACAACTACCATCTTAGGTAGTTGCACAGTAAGGCTGGTGTGAAAGAGTACTTAGAGGAGCATCACACCAAGCTATGGGCAAGGTCACTATTCAATGAAGTGTGCAAAATAGATTTTGTTAATAACAATCTAGCTGAGTCCTTCAATTCAAATATTAGAAAATGGAAGGGTGTACACATTGTGGACTTGCTAGACAAAATAAGACAATTTATAATGGAAAAGTTTGATCTCAGACAGCAGATTGCAGCTGCTACATTCATTGGCCACATCATAATCCCCAAAGTCATGAAAATGCTTCATGCAAAATCTAAGGACCTTGATATGGAGATAGTGAAAAGAAGCACATATGAGGCAGAGATTACAGCAGTTGACAAGGAAAAGAGAGAGTGGAGATATCCAGTAAATTTGGAAAGTAGGAATTGCAGTTGTAGAAAGTGGCAGTTAACTGGACAACCTTGCATACATGCTTTGTATTTTATTACTTCAATGAGAGGCCCAGTAAGTGAGATTGATCAGTATGTACATGAGTACTTTTCTGTTGCTAGGTTCAATGCTACTTATGCTGAAAATTTGCCTGCAATGGAGGGCAAACAACAGTGGGATGTGGTGGACCCTGGGTTTAAATTGTCTGCTCCATTGCAAAACAGGGCCCCTAGTAGACCTAGGAAGACAAGAATTAGGGCAAAATCTGAGAGAATAGGACTTGGAGGAAGGATAAAGAAATGTGGCAGGTGTGGAAGGCTTGGGCATCATGCCACTCACTGCAAGGAATCCATTGACCCAGCTTTTGGGGAAGAAGAGCACTGGGGGGCTGAAAATGCAACAGATGAACCTCTAGATGCTAAAACTGATGCTGAAAATGCTACAGAGGTGGAAACTGATGCTGAAAATGCTACAGAGGTGGAAACTGATGCTGAAAATGCTACAGAGGTGGAAATTTATCCTGAAAATGCTAAAGAGGTTGAACCTGATGCTGGCATTGCTACAGATGCACCAACAGTGTCATCAACTGTAAGGTGAAAATGCTACAGATGTTCTCATTTCAATTTTTGCATCATTTAATGTTCTAATTTCCTTTTTTGCTTCATTTAATGTTCTAATTTCCTTTTTGCTTCATTTAATGTTCTCATTTCAATTGTAGCCCAAGAAAGAACAACAAAAAGGCAGCTGAGAGAGGGATGTCACCAGCCAAGAAGAGGCTCAAGTATGCACCAGATCCTACAATAGGATCTGTAACTCGAAGCAACCAGCTAAGCAAAGAAGTGAGCAAAACTATCACCACAAGGTGGAGTTCAAGGCTCTTAACTAACCCTGCTTGCAACACCAGGAGCAAGAAGATGAAAGATCTGTGAACTTGTTATCTGCTATGTTAAGTGTGTTGTTTTTGTTGTTTAGGAACTATTTGTGAACTTGTTAGCTGTTATTGCTGCTGAAATTATGAACTTATGTAATGCTGAACTTGTGAGATGCTATCTTGAATGTGCAATGCTATTATGAAGTTATGCTATTTGTGAGATGCTATCTTCTGAGCTGCTACTTTTAAATATTTTGTGAGCTGCTAGTTTTAACACAACAGATCATTTGGTCAGCTGCTAGTTTCATTTGAGTTGCTACTTTCAAAATGCCATGCAAGATTCTTCAGTCATTTCCAAATAGAAATATCACATCATTCCCAAATCACAACATAGCTCCATCAAAGCATACACTACAAACAGAAATCCATTTAGTATGGATTATTAGACCACCTAGAAACAAATGTGGCCAACATGCTAAAACCAAGAACTATGATAAATCCCCAGGCTTGCATAACCTCGTTCCTCTTCTTCATCTTTAGCTTCAGTTTCTTGTTCTTCTCGGTTAGATACATCACCCTCCTCTCTAAATAATGAGCTTTTAGCCAGCTCTTCTCCAATCCTGCATGAAGCTCCTCAAATGCACGACCAACACATTCGGTCGATGGTGGGTCAATCCAGACAACCCAATCACATTCATCAGGAAGCTGCAAAATCAATGATTGAATTAGAAAGAGGAGAAAGAGCAGAATCAAGTGAAGCATTCAAAAGGCAAAACACTTACATCAAGAGGGCAGCCGAGAAACCTTCTGCTGGAGCTTGCTCCTCCCCAGGCGACACGACAAGCAGGAATAAGCCCGTGGCCAGGGCACCGCCGCGACGACCGAACCTCAAGGCCACAGAATGTCAGATCGGGGATGTAGAACTCCGATTGAAACTGAACTATCCCGACGCCATCAACCTATCAGCAAAGGGCAACCCAAATTCCGCAATATCACCCAAATCGACCCTGAAACTTACATTGGCGGCCACCGACGAGGTCGTAGAAGACATGCCCGCCGTGCCCGACGTACCCATCACTCACCACGCCATGCCCCTGCCCCTCTCTCTTCGACCGCGGCGGAAACGCCCGATCCAGTTCTTTCTCAAAAATGCCCCTGTCGTCGCGAGGAAGAAGAAAGAGGGGAGAGAGAGTGAACCGGTTAGTTGGGCCCAGATGTAAGGAAGGAGGGGCAAAAATGTCAAATAAACGACACGTTAGCGGTCAAACAGCCTTCACTGGACGGAAACGGCTTGGAGGGGCATTTCTATAAGGGCACATGACGGCGGAGGGGCATTTTTGAGCAGGCTTTGGAATTAGGGGTATATCTGATTAGGTGGTTCGAGTTAGGGACAGAAATGCAAATGGCCCTAAATAGATAGGCCCTTCGCAGAGGGAAGCAGGGACTTGTAGAGGTGCCAGAGCTCGGTTTTTAAAATGGAGATTGAATAACATTTTGCGCGGAATACTTTTGCTGTCAACGCAACAACTATGAGATGACGATATCTTCCATGCTAAACAAATTATAGGCGGTTCCCAAACGGAATGGTAAAGTTTATACTCCCCATCCTCCATAGGCATCAATCCATGGCTTGCTCGAAACAACGAGTGCCTCCAACATTCAACGGGTCCTAGGGGGAGTTTTGTTTGCAATTATTTTGAGTTAGTTTGCATAAAGCATGGGACTGGGCATCCCGGTGACCTGCCATTTTCTCGTGAATGAGGAGCGGAGTCCACTCCTCTTGAGAATAACCGCCTAACATGGAAGATAAGGATATCCCTAGTTGAAACATGAGCTGCTCGAGCATACAGAACATAATTTCATTTGAAGGTTTGGAGTTTGGCACATACAAATTTACTTGGAACGGAAGGTAAATACCGCATATAGGAAGGTATAGTGGACTCATATGGAACAACTTTGGGGTTTAAGGAGTTTGGATGCACAAGCAGTATTCCCGCTTAGTACAGGTGAAGGCTAGCAAAAGACTGGGAAGCGACCAACTGGGAGAGCGACAACAGTCATAAGCATACTTAAAATTAATTCACACCAAGTATAAGCATGAGTAGGATATAATCCACCATGAACATAAATATCATGAAGGCTGCGTCGATTTGATTCAACTACATGCGTGAACATGTGCCAAGTCGAGTCACTCAATTCATTTAAAGGAGGATACCATCCCATCATACCACATCATAATCATTTAAAGGAGGATACCATCCCATCATACCACATCATAATCATTCTAATAGCATGTTGGCACACAAGGTAAACCATTATAACTCATAACTAATCAAGCATGACACAAGCAACTATAATCTCTAAATGTCATTGCAAATATGCTTACTTCATAATAGCTAACTCAGGAACGATGAATCATCATATTTACAAAAACAAGAGAGGTCGAGTTCATACCAGCTTTTCTCATCCCAATAAGTCCATTGTATATCATCATTATTGCCTTTCACTTGCACAACCGAACGATGTGAATAATAATAGGCGTGCACATGCATTGGACTAAGATGGAATCTGCAAGCATTCAATAAACAGGAGAAGACAAGTAATATGGGCTCTAAGTTAGATAAACAATCATGCATATAAGAGCCACTTCAACAATTTAATCATGGTCTTCTCCTACTGACCCCCAAAGAAAAGAAAGAAAAGTAAAAACTATTTACACGGGAAAGCTCCCAACAAGCAAAAGAAGAACGGGAAATATTTTTGGGTTTTCTTTTTTTAGTCCCGCAACAAAGAAATAAACTACTACTATTTTTTTTCTTAAGGTTTATTAAACACACAAGTAGAAAGCAGGAAAAAGAAAATAATCTAGCATGGATATTACAGTGAAAAAGTATGAACACCGACATCTAGCAATGAGTGTGTGTGAACATGAATGTAATGTCAGTGGGAAATACGAACTCCCCCAAGCTTAGGCTTTTGGCCTACGTTGGACTATCGCCAAGGATGTCCTGGCGGATACCCGTAGGTGCAGCTGGGGTCATACTGTGACGAAGAAGGCTCCGGCTGCCACTGGCTAACAACCTCCTCTGGATCCCAAGAATAAACAGATAGTCGTGGAGGCTCATCTTGTGGCTCCGGTTCTGGGGCAGGTGCAGGATTTCGATAGGCTCGAATGGCCGCCCACGGAACGATGTGAGGACCTGCAAACAAGTTGAACAAAGAGGGAGCAGGCAAAGTAATAGTCTCAGGGTGATGTTTATCAAAGTACAATTTATATTTGAGCTCCCCTTCGCGACTTTTAACAAGAAAGTCATGCGCTATCATACTCTTATAATCTAAATAAGCACGGGGCAGCGCCATTTCTTCTTTCTCCTCATGCCTAATAGGTATTTCAAAATGTTCAGCTAGGCGTGAAGCATAAATGCCTCCAAAGATGGGGCCCTTAGGACGGTTCAGACTTAACCGTGTAGCAACAATTCCACCCATACTAACAGAGTTATTGCGGTATAAACCATGGAACAAAATGATAACATCAGGAACACTAAGGTTTCCACAGTTTCCGCGACCTATCAAGCAACGACTAGCAAATAAGGCGAAGTAGCGTAAAACAGGAAAATGTATGCTAGTGATTCTTGCATCAGAAACCTTCCTGGTTTCTCCCACCATGATAGTGTTAATAAAAGCTTCTACTTCATTACGGTGTGGTTCATCCAAGGTGCCCTCAAAAGGTATTTTGCAAACCTCACAAAATTCAGCTAATGGCATCCTCTTAACAACGTCATATAAATGAAATTCTACCGATGGAGGTGAATTCTTAGGGAAGAAGTAGAAATTTTGCACAAAAGTATTTGTCAGTAAGAGATACTGATGACGTTGGTCGCGGAGGAAGTCGGTGAGGCCAGCATTCTCAATTAATAAATAAAAATCTTCATAAATCCCGGCTCTCCTCAAGAAGTCATCGGAAGACCATTCACATGGCCGGACCTCCGTGGTGCGAGGCAAATTAAATTTGGGCTTCTGCTCTTCTTCCTTTTGTTTTTCCTTCGAGCTTTGGCTTGACGAGCCACTCAAAAGTCTCTTCATTATTTCTGAAACAATCTGAAATTTTTAGTAACTTCAAATAAAACTGAACCAACTTCGATAAAATTGATAGCAACTACTCCCACGAGTGCCTAGAGCCTAAATCAAGCATTAGAACTACTTGGGACCATATGAATTTGACATGCAAGCTCAAGAACATGGTCACCTATGCAACGTAAATTTGCAATGAATAAAGCACTAGAACAAGAACTAATTGGACCAATGGAGGAGTCACATACCAAGGAACAATCTCCCCAAGCAGTTTTGCAAGAGGTGCTTTGAGCAAGGAGATCAAAAATCACACCAACCGGGGCTGGAACTCGTGCTTGAGTTGGTTTTTCGTGTTTGTGTGAGGCAGAGGAAGAAGATGGGTGCAGGGATAAGTGGAGGAGGGCCACCATGGGCCCACGAGGCAGGAGGGCGCGCCCAGGGGGGTAGGGCGCGCCCTCCACCCTCGTGACCAGGTGGCAGCTCCCCCCGCGGTGATTTTTGCACAGTAAATTCTTAAATATTCCTGAAAAAATCATATTAAGTTGGCATGGCATTCTGAGGACTTTAATTTTCAGGATGTTTTTTTATTGCACGGATAAGTCGGGAAACAGACAGAAAAAATATTATTTTACTTTATTTCTACTAGATAACAGAAAATATAAAGAGGGTACAGAAGGTTGTGCTTCTAGTTTCATCCATCTCATGCTCATCAAAAAGAATCCACTAACAAGGTTGATCAAGTCTTGTTAACAAACTCATTCCGATTAACATGGAACCGGAGAAATTTCGAGTAACACTATGTTACCTCAACAGGGATATGGACATCCCCAATAATAAGTATATCATACTTTTTCTTGGCGGTAGAGAGAGGAAATTCAAAACCTCCAAATATAATCGATGGAATTTTTCCAATAGAATTGATACTACAAACCTGAGGTTGTTTCCTCGGAAAGTGTACCGTGTGCTCATTGCCATTAACATGAAAAGTGATATTGCCTTTGTTGCAATCAATAACAGCCCCTGCAGTATTAGGAAAAGGTCTTCCAAGAATAATAGACATACTATCATCCTCGGGAATATCAAGAATAACAAAGTCCGTTGGAATAGTAATGTTTGCAACCACAATAGGCACATCTTCACAAGTACCGACAGGTATAGCAGTTGATTTATCAGCCATTTGCAAAGATATTTCAGTAGGTGTCAACTTATTCAAGTCAAGTCTACGATATAAAGAGAGAGGCATAACACTAACACCGGCTCCAAGATCACATAAAGCAGTTTTAACATAATTTCTCTTACTGGAGCATGGTATAGTAGGTACTCTGGGGTCTCCAAGTTTCTTTGGTATTCCACCCTTAAAAGTATAATTAGCAAGCATGGTGGAAATTTCAGCTTCAGGTATCTTTCTTTTATTAGTAATAATATCCTTCATATACTTAGCATAAGGATTTGTTTTGAGCACATCAGTTAATCGCATATGCAAAAAGATGGGTCTAATCATTTCAGCAAAGCGCTCAAAATCCTCATCATCCTTTTTCTTAGATGGTTTCGGAGGAAAAGGCATGGGTTTCTGAACCCATGGTTCCCTTTCTTTACCATGTTTCCTAGCAACAAAGTCTCTTTTATCATAACGTTGATTCCTTGATTGTGGGTTATCAAGATCAACAGCAGGTTCAGCTTCTACATCATTATCATTACTAGGTTGAGCATTATCATGAACATCATCATTAACATTTTCACTAGGTTCATGTTCATCACCAGATTGTGTTTCAGCATCAGACATAGAGATATCATTTGGATTCTCAGGTGACTCAGCAATAGGTTCACTAGAAGTTTGCAAAGTCCTATCATTTTTCTTTTTCTTCCTTTTAGAAGAACTAGGTACATCAATATCATTTCTCTGAGAATCTTCCTCGGTTCTCTTAGGGTGGCCTTCAGGATACAAAGGTTCCTGAGTCATTCGACCAGTTCTAGTAGCCACTCTAACAGCATAATCATTTTTCTTACTATTCATTTCATCAAGCACTTCTTTTTGAGCTTTAAGTACTTGTTCTACTTGAGTGGTAACCATAGAAGCATGTTTGCTAACAAGTTTAAGTTCACCTCTAATACCAGACATATAATCACCCAAGTGTTTAATCATATAAGCATCTTGCTTTAATTGTCTACCAAAATAAGCATTAAAGTCATCTTGCTTAAACATAAAGTTATCAAACTCATCCAAGCACTGACTAGCAATTTTAGTAGGAGGGACTTCAGCTTTATCATATCTATAGAGAGAATTTACCTTTACTACCTGTGTCGGGATATCGGGAGGTTCTTGAGTAAATAAGTAATTTAGATCATATACTTCTTCAACAGGCGGTAAATTAAGACCGTGTATTTCTTCAATAGGAGGTAAATTCTTAACATCTTCAGCTTTAATACCTTTTCCTTCCATAGATTTCTTTGCCTCTTGCATATCTTCGGGGCTGAGAAATAGAACACCTCTCTTCTTCGGAGTTGGTTTAGGAATAGGCTCAATAATTGGCTCAGGAATTGGCTCAGGAGCTGGCTCAGGAGGTTCCCAATTATTTTCATTGTCAACATATTATTCAATAGAATTTCAGCTTCATCCGGTGTTCTTTCCCTGAAAAGAGAACCAGCACAACTATCCAGGTAATCTCTGGAAGCATCGGTTTGTCCATTATAAAAGATATCGAGTATTTCAGGTTTCTTAAGAGGATGATCAGGCAAAGCATTAAGTAACTTGAGAAGCCTCCCCCAAGCTTGTGGGAGACTCTCTTCTTCTATTTGCACGAAGTTGTATATTTCCCTCAAAGCAGCTTGTTTCTTATGAGTAGGGAAATATTTAGTAGAGAAGTAATAGATCATATCCTGGGGACTTTACACACAACCAGGATCAAGAGAATTAAACCATATCTTAGCATCACCCTTTAATGAGAACGGAAATATTTTGAGTAAATAAAGGTAGCGCGATCTCTCATTATTGGTAAACAGGGCGGCTATATCATTTAACTTAGTAAGATGTGCCACAACGGTTTCAGATTCATAGCCATAGAAAGGATCAGATTCAACCAAAGTAATTATATCTGGATCAACAGAAAAATCATAATAATCCTTATCGGGAACACAAATAGGTGAAGTAGCAAAAGCAGGGTCGGGTCTCATTCTATCTCTAAAAGATTCTTTACTCCATTTAACTAGCAACCTCTTAAGTTCATATCTATCCTGGCAAGCAAAAATAGCTGCAGAAGATCCCGCATCAAAAAGATAACCCTCGGGAATAGCAGGCATATTTTCATCATCACTATCATCATCGTATTCAGGTGCAATAATTTCTCTTTCTCTAGACCTAGCAATTTGCTCATCGAGAAATTTACCAAGGGGTACAGTATTATCAAGCACAGAAGTGGTTTCATCATAAGTGTCATGCATAGCAGAAGTGGCATCATCAATAATATGCGACATATCAGAATTCATAGCAGTAGCAGGTTTAGGTGTCGCAAGCTTACTTATAACAGAAGGAGAATATAGTGCAGAGCTAGATGGCATGTCCTTACCTCCCCTCGTAGTTGAGGGCAAAATAGTAGTTCGATCATCTTTCAAGTTCTTCATAGTGTCCAGCAGATATAAATCCCAAGTGACTCAAAGAATAGAGCTATGCTCCCCAGCAACGGCACCAGAAAAAGGTCTTGATAACCCACAAGTATAGGAGATCGCAACAGTTTTCGAGGGTAGAGTATTCAACCCAAATTTATTGATTCGACACAAGGGGAGCCAAAGAATATTCTCAAGTATTAGCAGCTAAGTTGTCAATTCAACCACACCTGGAAACTTAGTATCTGCAGCAAAGTGTTTAGTAGCAAAGTAATATGATAGTGGTAGTAATGGTAACAAAAGTAAAGACAACAAAAGTAATGTTTTTGGTATTTTGTAGTGATTGTAACAGTAACAACGGAAAAGTAAATAAGCGAGAACCAGTATATGGAAAACTCGTAGGCACCAGATCAGTGGTGGATAATTATGCCGGATGTGGTTCATCATGTAACAGTCATAACATAGGGTGACACAGAACTAGCTCTAGTTCATCAATGTAATGTAGGCATGTATTCCGAATATAGTCATACGTGCTTATGGGAAAGAACTTGCATGACATGTTTTGTCCTACCCTCCCGTGGCAGCGGGGTCCTATTGGAAACTAAGGGATATTAAGACCACCTTTTAATAGAGAACCGGAACAAAGCATTAGCACATAGTGAATACATGAACTCCTCAAACTATGGTCATCACCGGGAGTGGTTCCGATTATTGTCACTTCGGGGTTGCCGGATCATAACACATAGTAGGTGACTATAGACTTGCAAGATAGGATCAAGAACACACATATATTCATGAAAACATAATAGGTTCAGATCTGAAATCATGGCACTCGGGCCCTAGTGACAAGCATTAAGCATAGCAAAGTCATAGCAATATCAATCTTAGAACATAGTGGATACTAGGGATCAAACCCTAATAAAACTAACTCGATTACATGATAAATCTCATCCAACCCATCACCGTCCAGCAAGCCTACGATGGAATTACTCACGCACGGCGCTGAGCATCATGAAATTGGTGATGGAGGATGGTTGATGATGACGACGGCGACGAATCCCCCTCTCTGGAGCCCCGAACGGACTCCAGATCAGCCCTCCCGAGAGAGATTAGGGCTTGGCGGCGGCTCCGTATCGTAAAACGCGATGATTTCTTCTCTCCGATTTTTTTCTCCCCGAAAGCCAATATATGGAGTTGGGTTGGCATCGGAGGGCCACCAGGGGGCCCACGAGGTAGGGGGGCGCGCCCTAGGGGGGGCACCCCCCACCATTGTGGACAGGGTGTGGGCCCCCTGGTATTCATCTTTGGCGAAGATTTTTTATTGTTTTTTCTAAGGTGTTCCGTGGAGTTTCAGGTCATTCCGAGAACTTTTATTTTCTGCACATAAAACAATATCATGGCAATTCTGCTGAAAACAGTGTCAGTCCGGGTTAGTTCCATTCAAATCATACAAGTTAGAGTCCAAAACAAGGTCAAAAGTGTTTGCAAAAGTAGATACGACGGAGACGTATCAGCCGACACCTTCCTCAACCCTACCGGAGCCGCTTCGCCGACACCATCGTCAAACCTACCGGAGTAGCTTCGCCTATACCATTCTCAACCCTAACGGGGCCGCTTTGCCAACTCAGTAGTCCACGGCCTCAGATCCGCTTCCTCGCACCCTCATCCAACCTACCGGAGCAGCTTCTGACGCCACGTCCATGGCCGCAGATCCGCATCATCGACACCACCCTTAACCCAACCATCAGAGCAGCTTCTGACGCCCCGTCCACGACCGCAGATCCGCGTCGTCGACACCATCCTTAACCCAACCACCGAAGCAGCTTCTGACGCCCTGTCCACGGCCGCAGATCCGTGTCGTCGACAGCATCCTTAACCCAACCACCGGAGCAGCTTCACCTACGCCCTTGTCCACGGCCACAGACCCGCTTCGCCCACAATGTAGTCCACCCTACCGGAGCCGCTCCACAAACACCCTACTCGACGGTTCTAGATCTCCTTACCGTACCCCGACAGCCAGCGCAGTGTCATCACCCTTGACGTTTCTAACCTGATTCCCACCGTCTGGAGAGATGCCAAGCACCCGCCACGGCCTAGGTACTTGTCACCTTTAAACCCGTCCAGCATCACCTGCCCAATGTACTTCAAATATACTAAACGGTCGTTGTTACCTATTATGCAGCTGGCAAAAACTACAAGGACGATGTTTCTTCTGGATCTAACAGCTTGGCCAACCAAGATCCTGGACTGAGGCATTGCTATGATCTTGTAAGCGCGTCTCTCTCTCTCTTGTATTGTTCTGTGCCTGCTAGCGTTCTTTGCTAGGATTTTCGACCAGTAATCCCTTTGTGCAGACAATGATTTCTACTACTGGCTGCTAAATTAGATATGTAGATGTCATACATGATACTACCTCGTACCTCCGTTCCTAAATATAAGTCTTTCTAGAGATTCCAGTATAGGCTACATACGGAGCAAAATGAGTGAATCTACACTCGAAAATGCATCTATATACATCTGTATGTGGTCCATACTGGAATCTCTATAAAGACATATATTTAGGAACAGGGGCAGTACATTACACAAAATTGTAGGTGGCATGTAGGAATTCCAGTGCACTACATTAGGCTCCCTTAGAGTGCCTGCTAGTCCAGCATACAGATTCATGGCTAGTTTATGGTACGCACACAATCGTTAATTGGTGGTTTAAATATGCGCAAGGGATATGCAATGTCGTATCATGTAGAGATGTCTAAAATTAGCCGTGTCAACTTGCAGATAGGGTTACACAATGAAAAAGTACAAGATGTATGTGGCAATTTCATGGAACATCGCAAAAAGGAGAGGCGGCGGTGAGCCTATACAGCGTGCTATGGTACGTCACTCCTCCATTGCAGTTATTTGTATGCCAGTTCTATTAGCCAAGTTTCTTAGGGACAGTTATTACGAGTTATCCTAAGAAAATAAGCACCTGTGAATATAAGCTCCATGTAATAAGCCAACCAGTTCTTTTCATTGCGTTTTCAGCTTATCTTTGGTATGATCAGTGGAAAGTCTAGATTGCATTATATTTTTTTTTCATTTTGCTGCCCATATGGAAATTAATTTGACTTGCAAACATCACAAATTGAACCCAATGCAGTAATTAATATGATGGGAAAACGGACCATCACTATTTGCTCAAAATGCAAATACAAAGATACCATCTACTTGGCACAATCTACTTTGGTCAATGTTTTCCATAGAGATCCCATTGCCTAATTTAAATGAAGAACGCATGACCCACATTTAAATGAAGAACAATTATTTATTGAAATTTGATGGTCCAAGTGGCTGGTTATTATCATATAGCAGCACCACCTGAAAGCATCATATAGCAGCAACAGCAGCTCATAGCAACTCATCATACAGCAGCAGCAGTCTGCAATTCATCATATACCAGCAGCAGCTCGTAGCAATTCATCATATAACAGCAGCAGGAGCAGCTCATAGCAATTCATCGTATAGCAGCAGCAGGAGCGGCTCATAGCAATTCATCATATAGCAGCAGCAGGAGCAGCTTATAGCAACTCATCATATAGCAGCAGCAGCTCATAGCAATTCATCATATAGCAGCAACAGCAGCTCATAGCAACTCATCATACAGCAGCAGCAGCTCATAGCAATTCATCATATAGCAGCAGCAGGAGCAGCTCATAGAAATGCATCATATAGCAGCAGCAGAAGCAGCTCATAGCAATTCATCGTACAGTGGATCAGAATGAAAATTTGGCAAAAAATCAAAGGAGATCCTCACCTTGTTGGATGAGCTCATCCTTCAATAGCACCTCAAGGCCATGGCCTGGGAGGAGGGGAGGGGGAATAAGGTGCCTTCTGCCGCAGTGTGGTATCAGCTGTAGTTGTGCAGCGCCCGCCGGAGTAGTGCATTGGACGAACCACAATGGAGCAGCTGCTGGAGACCATGAGAATGAGGGGCGGCGCCAGAGGGAGGAACAGCCAGGGAGATTTGCCCCTACCCACCGGCCATGTAGCCTAGCTGGACATAGCATCATCGAGGACCAGGCCAGATGGGACAAGTGGTGACGGCTCGCTGGAGGAACCCTAGCGCTGCAGGCAGGGGATCGAGGTAGAGGGAAAGGGGAGAGGAGATGCAAGTGGGCAGGCAATGAATGCTTGCATGTTTGTTTTTTACTTGAGGTTCAAGTGTGACACGGGTGTTAACAGTTGCATTTTGAGTGTAATATAGGCAGACAACAGAGTCATTTCACTATTCCCCTTCCCTTCAATTTTTAGTGAGGTTCTACCCGAAACACCCCCCTCCAAAGCTAAATTAGTTAAGCCCAAGCCCATAACTCAAAAATGACTTCTTTACATCTTTTATGGCTTATTTTGACAATATGCCCTGAAAAGGCGGAATCGAACTGGCCCTTAACATGCAATTCAATTGTGCATGCAATGATGAATCACTCATACCTGCTATCTGTACATTTAGGCATCATCATACATGGCATAACCTAATACATGTGCATTCCATTGTAGAATGTGGAATATGCAATGTTTATGTTAGTTCATATGTTGCACATGATGTTTAAATGCCCCTTAAATCTGGTCAGTCAAGTGATGGTCTTTAAGCCTCCTTCTTTGCTTCTTTTCTTGATATGTAAGATTTGCTCACACATCTGTTCAATTGCTTGTTTGCATCAGCCAACCATACTAGGATTGTTTGCTTTGATTACTTGCCGCTCTTGACCTAACACTCTAACAGAGCTTGTCAATGATTTAAACACTAAGGGCTGCTGTAGTGGGGCCTTGTCTAACTCATAGGTGACATAAAGGTTTGGTTGTACACTACAGTAGGCTCTCCAAGAGTACCTGGAGATCCAGTTCGAAGGTATGCCTAGTTTTTACATAGTGCAGACATAGTAAATGCTCATTTCATTGTGTGCAAGTGCAAGAGATGCGGCATGTTTCATTATGTGGTGTTGTTTTGTTATAATCTCATCCTTTTGTGTTCATAGACTAGAAAGTATGCATATTTATCTTCCAAGGAGACGAGTACCTAGTTTGTGTCACCTTGCAGAGGGGGTGCAATGAAGATAAGATTGAGGATTTCCAAGTACAAGATGTTAGGAAGGAGCCTTGCAAGAGAAGTAGGAGCTGCGCTGAGCCTCTTCAACCTGCTAAGGTAAGTCACTGTATGCAACTCAACTGTTCAATTCCTTGTTTGTTTCAGGCATAGTTAATTTGCTCTTTTCAATTGCTTTATTTGTCCTCAGTTAATGAGATGCCCAAATAATCATGCCTAATGTTGGGTACTTGTATAACTATTAGTTGACATAATTAAAGGCCTTACCATTTAATTACTCTTCCGAAATGTGCCTGAAGCTTTGAAGTCTATTAACCAACTATTATTGCATGAGGCTCACAATCTAGTTTATACTACGCTAATGATTGCATAGTTTTGCCTGTTGTAGTATGTTTGTATGAAACCCTCTGATGTTCATTATGCTCCCTAAGACTTTAGTTGAGATACAGAATGGCCAACTGCTTGCTTATACGGAACGTGATGTCTAAATTTGTAACTTGTCTGTGTTTTCGATTGGGCCCCAACATCATGCTCCTCTGGTGAACTAAGAGGGATTTCTATATGCAGGCTGCACACACTATCTTTCTCATAATTTTTAAAATATCACCTGCTTATGCTTCATGACGTGTAACATTATTGTTAGTCCTGTTTTGCCATGTAGTACAAAATAGTGTCTTGTTCGCTTCACTGTTGTAACTATATTTTTGCCCTAGTCATGTGTACTTACAGAAACATTTCAGGATGAAGTGATATCAACACAAAGATCTGCGAGCAGTGTGGCATGGCCGTTACCGAATGATTATGGATTGGAATTGGAATGTGCTGATGTTCTCGAGCATCGACTAGAGGTGGCAAGACAACGTGTACATGATTGTCAACATTTAATCAACAAGTTGAGACTAGACATGCAGGTATTAGATGCAGGAGTCAAAAAATGAAACAAGACACTGAGGTAACTGTCGGTGTCAAAACCGGCGGATCTCGGGTAGGGGGTCCCGAACTGTGCGTCTAGGCAGATGGTAACAGGAGACAAGGGACACGATGTTTTACCCAGGTTCGGGCCCTCTTGATGGAGGTAAAACCCTACGTCCTGCTTGATTAATATTGATGATGTGTGTTACATGAGTAGATCTACCACGAGATCAAGGAGGCTAAACCCTAGAAGCTAGCCTATGGTATGATTGTTGTTCGTCCTATGGACTAAAGCCATCCGTTTTATATAGACACCGGAGAGGGCTAGGGTTACACAGAGTCGGTTACAATGGTAGGAGATCTACATATCCGTATCACCAAGCTTGCCTTCCACGCCAAGGAAAATCCCATCCGGACACGGGACGAAGTCTTCAATCTTGTATCTTCATAGTCTTGGAGTCCGGCCGATCATGATAGTTCGGCTATCCGGACACCCCCTAGTCCGGAACTCCCTCAGTAGCCCCTGAACTAGGCTTCAATGACGACGAGTCCGGTGCGCATGTTGTCTTCTACATTGCAAGGCGGGTTCTTCCTCCGAATAATTTATAGAAGATTGTGAACACCAGGATAGTGTCCGGCTCTACAAAAATAAATTCCACGTACCACCGTAGAGAGAATAATATTACACAAGTTCAATCTGCTGACGTATTTTGTGGCGTGACGTCACATCATTACCAAGCCTTTACTCGAATTGTTTTTATTGTATCACCTCAGCGTGTTTAGCGAGGCGGTTTCCTTGGCACGTCTTGTTGAAGCAGAGATCGTGTTCCCATTATTCCGAGATTCCCATAAATACGGACGTGGGTAACCCAACCGCGCCCGTTGTCACGCCCCCTCCATCGAAGGAGGGTTCCAAACGGTTGCGGGGACGGCTCTTGGTATTCTTCCTCTTTATAATGAGACCAAGGCCCGTTCTTTTCCTTCAATCCTCTATCGAATCGGCCCCTCGCCCCGAGTTCCAACACCCAGGGCTCCATATTCGGGTACCTTCGATATTCGACAATGTCCGGCCCCGACCTACGAGGCCGGTGGATGCCCTCCTCCTTCACGGAAGAGGACGTGCTAAAGCTAAGAGACGCCAGGTACTTAACCTACGAGATTTCGCATAGGCTGCCTGCCCGAGGGCAAGTTATTCCTACTCCCGAGCTTGGCGAGAGCATCGTGTTCGTGTCTCACCTCCGTCAGGGTTTAGGCTTCCCGACGGACCCCTTCGTGAGGGGGCTCATGTTTTACTATGGGCTGGAATTCCATGACTTCGCTCCGGAGTCCATCCTCCACATCTCATCATTCATTGTCGTCTGCGAAGCCTTCCTCCGCACTACCTCTCACTTCGGCTTGTGGCTCAAAACCTTCAACGTGGAGCCGAAGATGATTGAGGGGCGTCAGGCAGAGTGCGGAGGGGCGGTTATAAGTAAGAGGGCCGATGCTCCATGGCCCGAGGGCTCTTTTCAGGAGGAGCTCGACTTGTGGCAACATGAGTGGTTCTATATCACCGCTCCCCGGGGTAGCAGGCAGAGGCTGCCGCCCGTCTTCCGCTCGGGCCCTCCACAACAGTTGACGTCATGGGTCAACAAGGGGCGTGACTGGGGGCCGTCCAAGGACGTTCCCCTGTTGCAGGACCAGATTCGAGGCCTCCAAGAAAGGGAGATCAATCTGGCCGTAGTGGTACATGTTATGTTGATCCGGCGCCTACTGCCCTGCAAACGTCGCCCCTCCGCCTGTGGGAATTTAATCCGGAGGGGCCACGAGCTCTTCAACACTTCATGGGTTTGACACCCGCGGAGATGTACAAACTGTTCTTCGGATCGCAAGAGATGCATCCGGAATTGACCAAGGATGCTGGCCTAAGCTGCAATCGCTCGGATACTCAAGTAAGTAGCCCTGTGTCCGGACACATCGTTCATTCATTTACTGTGGGTTTGCCTTTTAACTAGCTATCCCTTGGACAGGAGTGGATAGCGCAAGCAAAATTGATACGGTGTCAGGCCCCCCTCCCTGAGACCACGCAGGATCCCGTGTTAATCAAAATGTTAGAGGTTGCACCTTTGGAGGAGGGCGAAGAAGGGCACAGGGGAACTACCACCTCAGCTACGGAGGCTTTCAGTAAGGGAGGAATCGAGAGTCCCTCCTTCCAGGGGGAGAAGAGGACCGCTTCCGAAGACCCGGAGGTCAAGGCCTCAAAGCGGGGAAAGAAATCTGTACCGGAAGGTCCTGTGCCAAGAAGAGCCCCGGCCATACTGTCTCCTCCGAGGACTCAGCCCTACAGCGAGTCGTAAGTAAAAAAGGGGGAATTTTGTAATAGTGCACACCCCTGCTTAATTTCTAAGGGTAACCGAAGTTTTCATCTTGTAGTTCGGATCTCAGCCCGTCTCAGCACAGCTCATCTTCGGGAGACCTTCGTCCGGAGATGATGGAGAGTGAAACGCCTCCATCTGCGCCCCATCGTGCGGGGCGGACGACCCCGAGGTGTCGACGCGGAGGGTCTCTCCGAGTCCGGCAGGGCCAGAGAGTTCGGCACCCATTGGAGTACGGCCGGTGGAGCTGCAGGATTTGCTTAAGAGGGCGTCCATCTCAAAAGATCACCGCACATTAATGAGTATGGTGATTGAGAGGATCTCGTCCGCCGAAATTGGGTTGTGTGAGGCCGTCGGAAGTTTGCTGACGGGATTTGAGGTACGCAAAAAATGACATACCTTTTGACAGTTTTTGCACATGAAGTGCGCCCTGTATAGATAGTAGCCCCTGAGACTTGGTATGCTGTCGAAAACGGCAGCGTGCCGAGGATCATAATCTTAGTTATAGATTGTCGCCTTTCCTACGTAGGTGGCGGGACGTTTGGTGGCCAGCCGGACTGATGGAGATGCCAAGCTTAAGAGGCAACTCGATGTTGCGGATGCGGACATCTCGCTAATCAATAAACGACTCGATGAGTCACAAGGTATGTGGTTGCTCCGCGGTCGCCTAGTAAGGGAGCTGACGCCCATTCCTTACCATTTGTATTCTTGATGCAGATGGTGCTACTGCTGTGGAAGACCTTCGGGCAAAGCTTGCTCGGGCCAAGGAGCAATCCAGGATAAGTGATGCGGCTGCCTTGAAGGCAGCAGAAGAGCTAAAAGCCGAAAAGGCTGCTCACTGCCGAAGCAGGGAAGAGTTGGCCGGAATGGCCTTGAAATTAAAAGATGCTAGCGACTGTTGTGAGGTTCTTGAAGGAGAACATCGAGTGGAGCATGATGGCCTGAAGAAGGCCGGCGCCGAAGTCAAGGATGCCCGGAGTGAGATGCGGGCTATGAAGGAGGAAGTGCATCAGGCCGGAGACATTGCGGCTGGAAAGCCCTTTCTTCTGCGTAGGAAGTTCACGAATCCGAAGTATGCTCAGCTGGGCCAGTTGTGTGGTGCGGAGGATCCTTATCTGGATTTGGCGGTGAGTGCAGCGGACGCAGTCGTGCACTTCCGAAGCCAGAAGGATCATGAAATGGAAGAACTTTACTGGTCTCAATTCCATAGTCCGGAGCGTCCACTTCCGTTGACTGATCGGCTGGCTGAGTGGGCTGAGCTGAATAGGTTGTCCGGACTTGCCATGACGGATGTGGTCACTCATCTGTGGCCGGAAAGGCCCAAGCCGAAGAGTTATTTTGGCTTGTTGCAACAATTCCTTGGGGCGATGCCGCATATCAAGGCGATAAAGCGGTCGGTATGCATAGAAGGTGCACGGATGGCGCTCGCCCGTGTGAAGACATACTGGGCGAACATTAATGCCACCGTTGTTGCATCCCGGGGTTCGGACAAGAGCCGATTACCCGCCGAGCACTATTTTGAGGAAGTCCTGCAGGACGCTCATTTAATAGAATCGCAGTGCTCGAAAGATGTCATGTTCAAATGACGTGTATAATTTGTTAGATCATATTTATAATGCAATAGCTTTTTATACTTGTGCGTTCAAGTATTGAACTATCTCCTATGCGGTCGTATATGTATGAATAACCTGAAAGTTGCAGTCTTTGGCTTCAGCCCCCACGCACATGGTGCGGGGGTGTTTGCAAAAAGAAAAGCGCTTTTTCACACTTAATCCAACGTCTTGGTCCTTTTAGGGAGGTGATAGCGTAGCAAACTAGGCAACCGGACTATAATGTTTTATCACTTTCACTTAGCCATAGGAGCTCGAATGTGGGGCTACGATATAGCCCCTAGCGGCACCGCTCTTCTCCGAACTTCGTGGCGCGTATGTGCCTGACCGGGAAGCGGTCCTTCGTCAAAGCGGAGGAATTCTAAACATTCCAATGGTCGATCGAGTGGTTGACCAGTCTCTCGCTATATCATGACAGTCAGTTTTTGGCTTTCTCTACTGAGGTGCTCGCCCGGCCGAACCGGGGCACAATCGCAGTAGTTCTCCTGGTGCCGCGTTAGCCGATGATACGGAACGTAAGGCAGCAAAACACAGGAGCTGGGCAAACCCAACATTTGACCAAAGACATGATTCGGAGCTGATGCATATAAGGCCTAACTCGAGACGCCGAACACTCCGTGAGGTGTTCGGTCTTTATGATACCGGGCAGAACAATGCCCTAAGCCCCTAGTGTCCAGGTACAGGTGGGAACTTCTGACGCAGCCGATGCCAAAACGCCAGCCTCCTCCTCGGCTATGGTGGGAAACCGGGGGATGTGTATCAACAAGAGACAGTAAGAAAGGTTTACGCAGGGTCTTAATCTAAAAAGAATCCTTGCAATGGGTCCCTGCTGCACGTCTGCGCCTGTGTCTCGGTTGTGCTGTATCCTGGACGGGTGTAGCACGTGCTTCATCTGTAAAAGAGAAAGACTTAGTTTCCAAGAAATATCGTGCAGAAGTTGTATTAAAATGGAATAAAAGGAAGAAAGTTGAGCTTTATTGGCTCTCATCATTTATACACGTGGCCCCTTATAAAGGGGATATGCGGCTGGGAAGCCCCTTGTTTAGTTACGCCAGACTCGCCTAACCATGTCCGAGGTCTGAATGACCTGTTTTTAGGGGCTTTGACCCGCAAGGTCTGATTAGTGTGTGGCTGTCGAGGCAGTCTCACGTTCTCCGTGGTCGAGGAACACTCGGAGTTACTTTTTAATGAACTTATGCCACATTGACCGGGCATTTTTAAGCGTAAAAAATGCGTAATGTGGTATTGCATTAGGGCTGGCGAAAGCTGCGCGCCCCAGTAGTGCTTAAGGGCTACTGTTTGAATGGGGCGATGGATAGTGAGCTTTTCGCGACGGAGGTTGTTGGATGAACCGAACGCAACCTCTAGTGGTACAGAGCCTGTATAATTGGCTTAAAGGCCTGGCGTCACTCCTTTGAAGGAAGTGCGGCTATGGCGAATTTTGGTAGGGTCTATCCCCATTCTGCGGGCGGTGTCCTGGTATTGCAGGTGCCGCGCTGTCTTTTCGTGTTATCACATGAAGTGAGTTCACTGTTTTGACTTCTAGTGGGAAAGTCTTCTGTTTGCCGGAGTGCTGCTTTTGGGTTTCGTCACTTTTGCTTGGTGTGTCGAGCCCCTTGTGTTCGGCGTTAAGTCGGCCAGACTGTTTGAAGACCCAACAATCTCTGTGTGTATGGTTTGCAGGCTTCCCGGGCGTACCATGTATTTGACATAGTCTATCTAGAATCTTGTTTAGGTTGGATAGCTCGTCACTATTGTCCTTAAGGGGCAGTGTTTTGTTGTTCGGCCGAGAGCTTTTGAATCCGGCATTGACCGCCGTACTATTCGGGAAATTTTCCTTATTCCGGCGCTGATCTTTTCTGCGTCGTGATTTCCCATTTCCATACCTGACTTCGGATGTACTCGGATCGCTGGTGCTGCATCTAGCCAGCCAGCTATCTTCCCCCGCGCAAAAGCGGGTCATGAGGCTTGTTAGTGCGGCCATTGTTCTTGGTTTTTCCCGGCCGAGGTGTCTGGCAAGCCATTCGTCTCGGACGTTGTGTTTAAAGGCTACTAAGGCTTCAGCGTCCGGACAGTCGACTATTTGGTTCTTTTTAGTTAGGAACCTGTTCCAGAATTTGCGTGCTGACTCTCCGGGCTGTTGAATTATGTGACTTAAATCGTCTGCATCCGGAGGGCGGACATAGGTCCCCTGAAAATTTGCTCGAAACGCATCCTCAAGCTCTTCCCAACTTCCAATGGTATTTTCTGGGAGGCTTTTAAGCCAATGCCGAGCTAGCCCTTTGAGCTTGAGGGGTAGGTATTTTATGGCATGGAGATCGTCTCCTCTGGCCATATGTATGTGTAGGATGTAATCCTCAATCTAGACTCCGGGGTTTGTTGTTCCGTCATATGCCTCTATGTTTACGGGTTTGAATCCCGCTGGAAATTCATGATCCAGTACCTCGTCGGTGAAACATAGTGGGTGTGCGGTGCCCCTGTATTTGGGTGTGCCGTTGTCTTCAAATGCTCGGCGGGTTATGTTGCTTCCTGGAGTCTTCTTTTTTGGCCCATAAATAGATCTGACCGGGTTGTCCTTTTTCCGAGGATCTTTATGCTGATCGTGTGCCGGTTTGTGTGCGGCGCCCCTTGTTGCTCTTGGCCTGTCATCTGGTCGTCTATCCGGCCAGGCAGCTTCTTTCTTTTTTGACTGCGGGGGCTCTAAGGCCTCCTTGTCAAATTCGGGCAACAGCTTGCGCTTCGGGTAGCTCTTCGTCTGGTTACTGGCGCCATGTTTATCTGCGCTGTTGAGTACTTTGCTCCATCTCATTCTGAGTGCGTCCTCCGCAGTTTTGAGCTTTCGCTTTTGATTCTTCAAACTTCTTGCAATGGCGACGAGCCTTTTATGAAGATTCGTATGCTCTGGTGATGTGAGATCGTCTTCGCCGGGGATGGGTTGCTTGTCCAGTTCATGTCCGGCTTTTTGCTTGGTGACATGTGCGTCGTCCACTGCTTCGCCCTGCTCTAGGGTCGGGTCTGTATGGGTGCCGTTTTTATCGAGGCCGGTCTTCGGGCGGCGCTTGCGTCGCCGTTTTGGTTGTTTGTTGGGGGAATTGTCCTTCGCCACGTCCCATTTTTCCTCATTATCGCTTCCTTTTGGTGTATCCACCATGTATACGTCGTGAGTTGGGGTGGCTTTCCCGTGCCCGGTAGGCGCTGGTTCTTGGTCGTCTCCGGCATCGTCGTCCATACCGTCGATGTCTTCGGAGTCATAGTTTAGCATGTCGGTTAGATCGTCGACAGTGGCTACTAATTGGGTGGTGGGTGGGCTTTGAATTTCTTCGTCGTCCGCATCCCAACTGTCCTGGCCGCAATCCGGCCAGGGCTCTCCTGATAATGAGAGATACTTTAGCGAACTCAAGATGTCGCCGAAAGGTGAGTGTTGAAAGATGTCCGCTGTGGTGAACTCCATGATCAGCGCCCAATCGGATTCGATCGGAGGGGGCGCGGGAGGTTCGGAGTCCGGCGAGGAGTCCGGCACCTCGGAGTCATGAGTTTTATGAGGGACAAGGTCAGTGTTCGGCTCTATCGCCATAGAGGTTGCAGCCCCCGAGGCGGTGTCCAGCCATCCGTCCTCGATCTGTGCAGTCGGCTCCGAATTGAAGATCAGAGCGGGTTCGAGTGCGGCCTCCAGGGTACTGTCCGGCTGCAGAGCTAAATCATGCTCGCCGTGACAGTGCGACACGCTCGGCTGTGGTTCGAATCCATCGAGGATCAAGTCCCCGCGGATGTCAGCCGTGAAGTTCAGGCTTCCAAACCTGACCTGACGGCCAGGGGTGTAGCTTTCGATCTGCTCCAAATGGCCAAGCGAATTGGCCCGCAGTGCAAAGCCGCCGAATACGAAGATCTGTCCGGGGAGAAAGGTCTCACCCTGGACTGCGTCGTTGATGATGGTCGAAGAAGCCATCGAGCCTATCGGTGACGACACAGAGGAACTCTCAATGAAAGCACCAATGTCGGTGTCAAAACCGGCGGATCTCGGGTAGGGGGTCCCGAACTGTGCGTCTAGGTGGATGGTAACAGGAGACAAGGGACACGATGTTTTACCCAGGTTTGGGCCCTCTTGATGGAGGTAAAACCCTACGTCCTGCTTGATTAATATTGATGATGTGTGTTACAAGAGTAGATCTACCACGAGATCAAGGAGGCTAAACCCTAGAAGCTAGCCTATGGTATGATTGTTGTTCGTCCTATGGACTAAAGCCATCCGGTTTATATAGACACCGGAGAGGGCTAGGGTTACACAGAGTCGGTTACAATGGTAGGAGATCTACATATCCATATCGCCAAGCTTGCCTTCCACGCCAAGGAAAATCCCATCCGGACACGGGACGGAGTCTTCAATCTTGTATCTTCATAGTCTTGGAGTCCGGCCGATCATGATAGTTCGGCTATTCGGACACCCCCTAGTCCGGAACTCCCTCAATAACCATGAAGGAATTGGAGATTTTGCAGACTGAAATTTGTGCTACCTGAATCCGGTCAATCAATTATAGTTCAAATGGAGTTAAGTTGATGCGCGTCCATGATGTATGAGCTGTATTTGCCCAGTATATGTAATTTGTTGTTTGTGTATGCTTTATTAACACCTGTGCCGAACCATAATGCCCAGTGGGTATAATCAGCTATAATTTCTTTATTGTATAGTGTAGGATTATTCTACCTTTCTATGCCTTGATCACTTTGTTGTATAGTGTATGCTTTTTAGAGGTGATAGTATTGAGTAGGATAATTATTTGAATATGCTATATCGTTCAAACGGGGGCCAACTCGCCCGACCATGGCCCTTCACGGGCCGTACGATCCATGGGTCATGTACAGGCCGTCAGATCCATGTGCCTTCAATGGGCCATCGGACCCATGGGCCTTCAATGGGCCGTCGGCTCCATGGGCTTTCAATGGGCCGTCGGCTCCATGGGCCTTCTACGTCTCATAGGATCCATGGGCCTTCTACATCTCGTAGGATCCATGGGCCTTGTAACGGCCGACTCATTTATGGGTATTGTATGGGCCTTTAATGGGCTGTAGATGGGCCTTTAATGGAAATCGTATGTTTTATGGGCTCACCATAACGAGCCGTTAATAGGCCGTATTTGGTGATGCTATGAAAATGGCCCAACAAATTAACGGTCCACAAATGGGCCGACTGTAACGACGGGCTGAATTTGGCCCACAAGCAGAAAATGACAGTAACGGGTCGTAAGTAACTGAATGCTGCAAATGAGCCCAAGAATAAATGGGCCCTGAGAAGGCCGAAAGATAACTTGGGCTGGAAACGGCCCAATGGAATAACGGGCCGTTAATGGGTATAAAGTGATACACTGTTCATTACGGGCCAGTTTCACCATGGGCCGTTTATGGGTGTAAAGTGATACACTGTTCATTACGGGCCAGTTTCACCATGGCCATTAATGGGCCAATAATTACAAAGGGCCTCATATGGGCCGAAAGACGTCATGGGCCATACATGGGCCAGAAGTGAAAATGGGCTGGAATCATATTGGATGGCCCAGATGACGCTACTGGGCCTAATTCGAATAGGGCGTAACGAGCCTTGGGTTAGCGGGCTGTAAATAGGCTATACGCGAACAGGCCGTTAACAGGCTTTCCATGGGCCAGCCCGCCACCTTCTGACCAAGTCAAACGGGCCGGCCTTTTCACAGGAGTGGGCCACTGTTGGGTCGTGCCACGTATCGATGTATCATAGGCGCCTTCTGTCCAATGAGTGGATGACATCTGTCCCAATGATGAGCCGACACGTGTTTCCTCTAGCCAATGATGATTTTACATGTGGAAAATCCCCATTGGTCGGGGCTGTTAACGGGTTATCGGATCCAAAACCCGACCTGATAGCTTAACGGTGTTCTGTTACGATGGATGCCACGTGCCGGTCACCCTTGATGAAAGCACTTCTATAACGCGCGATTTATCGTCATGGAAGTGGACACTTCCGTGATGATAATTTTGGTAATGTCATGGAACACTTCTACGACAGCACATGTATGACTATCTTGATTCTGTCATAAAATCGTCATGGATGTACATGCATGACAAAAAACGCGACCTACTGTGACAAACATGTATCATCACGGAAGTGTATTTTTTTTGCAGTGTATGATAAGAGATAGACCCGGGGGCCATAAGTTTCACTAGAGGCTTCTCTCAAGATAACATAAGTATTACGGTGGGTGAACAAATTACTGTCGAGCAATTGATAGAAAAGCGAATAATTATGAGATTATCTAGGCATGATCATGTATATAGGCATCACGTCCATAACAAGTAGATCGACTCCTGCCTGCATCTACTACTATTACTCCACACATCGACCGCTATCCAGCATGCATCTAGAGTATTAAGTTCATAAGAACGGAGTAACGCATTAAGAAAGATGACATGATGTAGAGGGATAAACTCAAGCAATATGATATAAACCCCATCTTTTTATCCTCGATGGCAACAATACAATACGTGCCTTGCAACCTTTTCTGTCACTAGGTAAGGACACCACAAGATTGAAAGCACTTCTCCCATGGCAAGAAAGATCAATCTAGTAGGCCAAACCAAACCGATAATTCGAAGAGACTTGCAAAGATAACTCAATCATACATAAAAGAATTCAGAGAAGATTCAGATATTTCTCATAGATAAACTTGATCATAAACCCACAATTCATCGGATCTCGACAAACACACCGCAAAAAGAGTTTACATCGAATAGATCTCCACAAGAGAGGGGGAGAACATTGTATTGAGATCCAAAAAGAGAGAAGAAGCCATCTAGCTAATAACTATGGACCCGAAGGTCTGTGGTAAACTACTCACAACTCATCGGAAGGGCTATGGTGTTGATGTAGAAGCCCTCCGTGGTGGATTCCCCCTCCGGCAGAACACCGGCGACGGCTCCAAGATGGAATCTCACAGATACAGAAGGTTACGGTGGCGGCAATATTTCTTCGGTGGCTCCTTGGATGTTTTTGGGGTATGTAGGCTTATATAGGAGGAAGAAGTACGTCCATGGCCGCACGAGGGGCCCACAAGACAGGGGGACGCACCCAGGAGGGGTGGGTGCACCCTCCTATCTCCTGGCCGCCTCGATTGCTTCTTTACTTGCACTCCAAGTCCTCCGGATCACGTTTGTTCCAAAAATCACGCTCCCGAAGGTTTCATTCCGTTTGGACTCTGTTTGATATTCCTTTTCTTCGAAATACCGAAATAGGCAAAAAAAACAGCAATACGGGCTGGGCCTCCGATTAGTAGGTTAGTCCCAAAAATGATATAAATGTGTAAAATACAGCCCATAATCATCCAAAACAGGTAATATAATAGCATGGAACAATAAAAAAATTATAGATACATTGGAGACGTATCAGGGTGCATGACCATAAAAGATATTAATCATATAAATAGAACAACCATTATTCTCTGATTTAAATGAATAACCGTTTTGCACTAAACAAGATCCAGATAAAATGTTCATGCTCAACGCTGGCACCAAATAACAATTATTCAGGTCTAAAACTAATCCCAAAGGAAGATGTAGAGGTAGTGTACCGATGGAGATCACATCAACCTTGGAACCATTTCCGACGCGCATCGTCACCTCGTCCTTAACCAGTCTTTGTTTAATCCGTAGTCCCTGATTCGAGTTACAAATATGAGCAACCGAACCAGTATCAAATACCCAGGCACTACTACGAGAATTAGTAAGGTACACATCTATAACATGTATATCAAATATACCTTTGCTCACTTTGCCATCCTTCTTATCCGCCAAATACTTGGGGCAGTTCCGCTTCCAGTGATCAGTTCCTTTGCAGTAGAAGCACTCACTTTTAGGCTTGGGTCCATTTTTAGGTTTCTTCCCGGGAGTGACAACTTGCTTGTCATTCTTCTTGAAGTTCCCCTTCTCTTTACCCTTGCCATTCTTCTAGAAACTAGTGGTCTTGTTAAACATCAGCACTTGATGCTCCTTCTTGATTTATACCACCGCGGCCTTTACCATCGTGAAGAGCTCGGGAGTAGTCTTTTCCATCCCTTGCATATTGTAGTTCATCACGAAGCCTTTGTAGCTTGGTGGCAGTGATTGAAGAACTCTGTCAATGACACAATCATCTGGAAGATTAATGATACGTCTCCAATGTATCTATAATTTTTTATTGTTCCATGCTATTATATTACCTGTTTCGGATGTTTAATGGGCTTTATTATGCACTTTTATATTATTTTTGGGACTAATCTATTAACCGGAGGCCCAGTCCAAATTGTTGTTTTTTTTTGCCTATTTCAGTGTTTCGTAGAAAAGGAATATCAAACGGAGTCCAAACGAAATGAAACCTTCAGGAGAGTTATTTTTGGAACAAATGCAATCCAGGAGACTTGGAGTGGACGTCAAGAAAGAAATGAGGAGGCCACGAGGTAGGAGGGCGCTACCAGGGGGTAGGCGCCCCCCCACCCTTGTGGGCCCCTCATGGCTCCCCTGACCGACTTCCTTCACCCATATATACTCATATACCCTGAAAACATCCAGGAGCACCACGAAACCCTATTTCCACCGCCGCAACCTTCTGTACCCGTGAGATCACATCTTAGGGTCTTTTCCGGCGCTCCGCCGGAGGGGGAATCGATCATGGAGGGCTTCTACATCAACACCATAGCCTCTCCGATGAAGTGTGAGTAGTTTACCACAGACCTTTGGGTCCTTAGTTATTAGCTAGATGGCTTCTTCTCTCTATTTGGATCTCAATACAAAGTTCTCCTCGGTCTTCTTGGAGATCTATTCGATGTAATTCTTTTTGCGGTGTGTTTGTCGAGATCCAATGAATTGTGGGTTTATGATCAAGATTATCTATGAACAATATTTGAATCTCCTCTGAATTATTTTATGTATGATTTGTTATCTTTGCAAGTCTCTTCGAATTATCAGTTTGGTTTGGCCTACTAGATTGATATTTCTTGCAATGGGAGAAGTGCTTAGCTTCGGGTTCAATCTTGTGGTGTCCTTTCCCAGTGACAGCAGGGGCTGCAAGGCACATATTGTATTGTTGCCATCGAGGATAAAAAGATGGGGTTTGTATCATATTGCTTGAGTTTATCCCTCTACATCATGTCATCTTTCCTAATGCGTTACTCTGTTCTTATGAACTTAATACTCTAGATGCATGCTGGATAGCGGTCGATGTGTGGAGTAATAGTAGTAGATGCAGAATCATTTCGATCTACTTGTCGCGAACGTGATGCCTATATACATGATCATGCTTAGATATTCTCATAATTATGCACTTTTCTATCAATTGCTTGACAGTAATTTGTTCACCCACCGTAATACTGATGCTATCTTGAGAGAAGCCACTAGTGAAACCTATGGCCCTCGGGTCTATTTTCCATCATATAAGTTTCCGATCTATTTTATTTTGCAATCTTTACTTTCCAATCTATATCATAAAAATACCAAAAATATTTATCTTATTATCTCTATCAGATCTCACTTTTGCGAGTGGCCGTGAAGGGATTGACAACCTCTTTAGCACGTTGGTTGCCAGGTTCTTATTTATTTGTGTAGGTATGAGGCATTTGCGTGTAGCCTCCTACTGGATTGCTACCTTGGTTCTCGAAAACTGAGGGAAATACTTATGCTACTTTGCTGCATCACCCTTTCCTCTTCAAGGGAAAACCAACGCATGCGCAAGAGGTAGAAAGAAGGATTTGTGGCGCCGTTGCCGGGGATTCTACGCTCAAGTCAACATACCAAGTACCCATTGCAAACCCTTATCCCTCGCATTACATTATTTGCCATTTGCCTCTCGTTTTCCTCTCCCCCACTTCAGCCTTGCTGTTTTATTCGCCCTCTCTTTTCGTTCGCCTCTTTTTCGCTTGCCTCCTGTGTGCTTGTGTGTTGGATTGTTTGTCACGGTGGCTCAAGATAGTACTAAATTGTGTGATTTTTGCAATACCAACAACAATGATTTTCTTAACACTCCGATTGCTCCTCTTACCGATGTTGAATCTTGTGAAATTAATGTTGCTTTGTTGAATCTTGTCATAAAAGATCAATTCTCTGGCCTTCCTAGTGAAGATGCCGCTACTCATCTAAACAACTTTGTTGATTTGTGTGATATGCAAAAGAAGAAAGATGTGGATAATGATATTGTTAAATTGAAGCTATTTCCGTTTTCACTTAGAGATTGTGCTAAAACTTGGTTTTCGTCTTTGCCTAAAAATAGTATTGATTCATGGAATAAGTGCAAAGATGCTTTTATCTCTAAGTATTTTCCTCCCGCTAAGATCATCTCTCTTAGAAACGGTATTATGAATTTTAAGCAACTTGATCATGAACATGTTGCACAATCTTGGGAGAGGATGAAATTAATGATTCACAATTGCCCTACACATGGATTAATTTTATGGATGATCATACAAAAGTTTTATGCCGGATTGAATTTTGCTTCTAGAAATCTTTTAGATTCGGCCACGGGAGGCACTTTTATGGAAATCACTTGAGGAGAAGCTACTAAACTCCTATATAATATTATGGTTAATTATTCTCAATGGCACATTGAAAGATCTACTAGTAAAAAGGTTCATGCGGTAGAAGAGATTAATATTTTGAGTGGAAAGATGGATGAACTTATGAAATTGTTTGCTAATAAGAGTGCTCCTATTGATCCTAATGATATGCCTTTGTCTACTTTGATTGAGAATAATAATGAATCTATGGATGTGAATTTTCTTGGTAGGAATAATTTTGGTAACAACACGTATAGAGGAAGCTTTAATCCTAGGCCGTTTCCTAGTAATTCCTCTAATAATTATGGTAATTCCTACAACAACTCTTATGGAATTTTTAGTAAGATGCCCTCTGATTTTGAGATTGGTGTTAAATAATTTATGATTTCTCAAAAGAATTTCAATGCTTTGCTTGAAGAAAAATTGCCTAAGATTGATGAATTGGCTAGGAACATGGATAGAATTTCTCTTGATGTCAAACTTAGATCTATTTCACCTAAGCATGATATCAATGAGTCTCTCAAATCTATGAAAATTTCCATTGATGAGTGCAAGGAAAGAACCGCTAGAATGCGTGTTAAGAAAGATTGCTTTGTAAAAGAGTGTTCTTCTAGTTTTCATGAAAATAGGGATGAAGATCTAAAAGTGATTGATGTGTCTCCTATTAAATCTTTGTTTTGCAATATGAATCTTTATAATGATGGGAATGGAGATGAGTCAACTTTAGTTAAGAGGCGTCCCAATGATTCAGAGTTTTTAGATCTTGATGCAAAAATTGGTAAAGGTGGGATTGAAGAGGTCAAAAACTTTACATAGCAATGAACCCACTATTTTGGATTTCAAGGAATTTAATTATGATAATTGTTCTTTAATAGATTGTATTTCCTTGTTGTAATCCGTGTTAAATTCTCCTCATGCTTATAGTCAAAATAAAGCTTTTACTAAACATATCGTTGATGCCTTAATGCAATCTTATGAAGAAAAACTTGAATTAGAAGTTTCTATACCTAGAAAACTTTATCATGAGTGGGAACCTACAATTAAAATTAAAATTAAAGATCATGAATGCTATGGTTTGTGTGATTTGGGTGCTAGTGTTTCCACGATTCCAAAACTTTGTGTGATGTGTTAGGTTTTCGTGAAATTGATGATTGCTCTTTAAACTAGCACCTTGTGGATTCCACCATTAAGAAACCTATGGGAAGGATTAATGATGTTATTATTGTTGCAAATAGGAATTATGTGCCCGTAGATTTTATTGTTCTTGATATAGATTGCAATCCTTCATGTTATATTATTTTTGGTAGACCTTTCCTTAGAACAATTGGTGCAATTATTGATATGAAAGAAGGAAATATTAGATTCCAATTTCCGTTAAGGAAGGGCATGGAACACTTTCCTAGGAAGAAAATTAAATTACCTTATGAATCTATTATGAGAGCCACCTATGAATTGAATACCAAAGATGGCAATACTTAGATCTATTCTCGCTTTTATGCCTAGCTAGGGGCGTTAAACGATAGCACTTGTTGGGAGGCAACCCAATTTTATTTTTGTTCCTTGCTTTTTGTTCCTGTTTAGTAATAAATAATTCATCTAGCCTCTGGTTAGATGTGGTTTTGTGTTTTAATTAGTGTTTTTTCCAAGTAAAACCTTTAGGATAACCTACGGTGATAGTTAACTTGATCTTGCTGAAAAATAAAAACTTTTGCACACACGAGAATGATTTTCATAAATCACATAAATGTGCTTTTAAGTTGATTATTTTTGCAAATATTAATAGATAAATTACCTAGGACTTCCTAATTTGGTAGAATTTGTGAGGTTCCATAAGTATTCGAAAGTTACAGATTGCTACAGACTGTTTTGTTTTTGACAGATTCTGTTTTTCGTGTGTTGTTTGCTGATTTTGATGAATCTATGGCTAGTATAGGGGGTATGAACCATAGAGAAGTTGGAATACAGTAGGTTTAGCACCAATATAAATAAAGAATGAGTTCATTACAGTACCTTAAAGTGGTGGTTTGTTTTCTTGTACTAACGGAGCTCATGAGATTTTTTGTTGAGTTTTGTGTTGTGAAGTTTTCAAGTTTTTGGGTAAAGATTTGATGGTTTATGGAATAAGAAGTGGCAAGAGCCTAAGCTTGGGGATGCCCAAGTCACCCCAAGGTAAAATTCAAGGACAACCAAAAGCCTAAGCTTGGGGATGCCCCGGAAGGCATCCCCTCTTTCGTCTTCGTCCATCGATAACTTTACTTGATGCTATATTTTTATTCACCACATGATATGTATTTTGCTTGGAGCGTCTTGTATGATTTGAGTCTTTGATTTTTAGTGTACCACAATCATCCTTGCTGTACACACCTTTTGGAGAGACACACATGAATCAGAATTTATTAGAATACTCTATGTGCTTCACTTATATCTTTTCAGCTAGATAATTTTGCTCTAGTGCTTCACTTATATATTTTTAGAGCACGGTGGTGGTTTTATTTTATAGAAATTATTGATCTCTCATGCTTCACTTATATTATTTTGAGAGTCTTTTAGAACAACATGGTAATTTGCTTTGGTTATAAAATTGGTCCTAATATGATGAGCATCCAAGATAGGTATAATAAAAACTATCATATAGAGTGCATTAAACACTATGATAAATTTGATACTTGATAATTTTTTTGAGATATAAAGGTGGTAATGTTAGAGTCATGCTAGTTTGGTAATTATGAAATTGAGAAATACTTGTGTTAAAGTTGGCAAGTCCCGTAACATGCACGTATGGTGAACATTGTGTGATAAATTTGAAGCATGGGGTGTTCTTTGATTGCCTTCCTTATGAGTGGAGGTCAGGATCGCGCGATGGTTAACTCCTACCAGCCCTTCCCCTAGGAGCATGCGTAGTAGTACTTTGCTTCGAGGGCTAATAAACTTTTGCAATAAGTATATGAGTTCTTTATGACTAATGTGAGTCCATGTATTATACACACTCTTACCCTTCAGCAATTTGCTAGCCTCTACGGTACTGTGCATTACCCTTTCTCACCTTGAGAGTTGGTGCAAACTTCGCCGGTGCATCCAAACCCCGTGATATGATACGCTCTATCACACATAAACCTCCTTATATCTTCCTCAAAACAGCCACCATACCTACCTATTATGGCATTTCCATAGCCATTCCGAGATATATTGCCATGCAACTTTCCACCGTTCCGTTTATTATGACACGCTCCATCATCGTCATATTGCTTTGCATGATCATGTAGTTGACATCGTATTTGTGGCCAAGCCACCTTTAAATTTTTTCATACATGTTATTCTTGATTCATTGCATATCCCGGTACACCGCCAGAGGCATTCACGTAGAGTCATATTTTGTCCTAAGTATTGAGTTGTAAATAAATAGAAGTGTGATGATTTCCATTATTAGAGAATTGTCCCATGTGAGGAAAGGATGATGGAGACTATGATTCCCCCACAAGTTGGGATGAGACTCCGGACTTTATGAAAAATAAAAGAGGCCAAAGAAGCCCAAATAAAAAAAAGAGGCCAAAGAATCCCATAAAAAATAGAAGAAAAAATGAGACAAAAATAGAGAAGGGACAATGTTACTATCCTTTTACCACATTTGTGCTTTAAAGTAGCACCATGATCTTCATGATAGAGAGTCTCCTATGTTGTCACTTTCATATACTAGTGGGAATTTTTCATTATGGAACTTGGCTTATATATTCCAATGATGGGCTTCCTCAAATTGCCCTAGGTCTTCGTGAGCAAGCAAGTTGGATGCACACCCACTTAGTTTCTTTTTGATGAGCTTTCATACATTTATAGATCTAGTGCATCCATTGCATGGCAATCCCTACTCCTCATATTGACATCAATTGATGGGCATCTCCATAGCCCGTTTATTAGCCGCGTTAATATGAGACTTTCTCCCTTTTTGTTTTCTCACATAATCCCTATCATCATCCTCTACTCCACCCATAGTGATATGTCCATGGCTTACGCTCAGGTATTGCGTGAGGGTTGAAAAGGTTGAAGCGGGTTAAAAAGTATGAACCAATTGCTTGGCTGAAACCGGGGTTGTGCATGATGGGAGCATTTTGTGTGACGAAAATGAAGCATGGCCAAACTATATGATTTTGTAGGGGTAAGCTTTCTTTGGCTAAGTTATTTTGATAAGACATAAACTGCTTGGTTAGCATGCTTGAAGTATTATTATTTTTATGTCAATATTAAACTTTTATCTTGAATCTTTTGGATCTGAACATTAATGCCACAATAAAGAAAATTACATTGAGAATTATGCTAGGTAGCATTCCATATCAAAAATTTTGTTTTTATCATTTACCTACTCGAGGACGAGCAGGAATTAAGCTTGGGGATGCTTGATACGTCTCCAACGTATCTATAATTTTTTATTGTTCCATGCTATTATATTACCTGTTTTGGATGTTTAATCGGCTTTATTATGCACTTTTATATTATTTTTGGGACTAACCTATTAACCGGAGGCCCAGTCCAAATTGATGTTTTTTTTGCCTATTTCAGTGTTTCGTAGAAAAGGAATATCAAACGGAGTCCAAATGGAATGAAACCTTTGGGAGAGTTATTTTTGGAACAAACGCAATCCAGGAGACTTGGAGTGGACGTCAAGAAAGAAACGAGGAGGCCACAGGCAGGAGGGCGCGCCTAGGGGGCTAGGCGCGCCCCCACCCTCGTGGGTCCCTCGTGGCTCCCCTGACCGAATTCCTTCGCATATATATACTCATATACCCCGAAAACATCCAGGAGCACCACGAAACCCTATTTCCACCACCGCAACCTTCTGTACCTGTGAGATCCCATCTTGGGGCCTTTTCCAGCGCTCCACCAGAGGGGGAATCGATCATGGAGGGCTTCTACATCAACACCATAGCCTCTCCGATGAAGTGTGAGTAGTTTACCACAGAGCTTCGGGTCCATAGTTATTAGCTAGATGGCTTCTTCTCTCTCTTTGAATCTCAATACAAAGTTATCCTCGATCTTCTTGGAGATCTATTCGATGTAATTCTTTTTGCGGTGTGTTTGTCAAGATCCGATGAATTGTGGGTTTATGATCAAGATTATCTATGAACAATATTTGAATCTCCTCTGAATTCTTTTATGTATGATTTGTTATCTTTGCAAGTCTCTTCGAATTATCAGTTTGGTTTGGCCTACTAGATTGATCTTTCTTGCAATGGGAGAAGTGCTTAGCTTTGGGTTCAATCTTGCGGTGTTCTTTCCCAGTGATATCAGGGGCAGCAAGGCACGTATTGTATTGTTGCCATCGAGGATAAAAAGATGGGGTTTATATCATATTGCTTGAGTTTATCCCTCTATATCATGTCATCTTGCCTAATGTGTTACTCTATTCTTATGAACTTAATACTCTAGATGCATGCTGGATAGCGGTCGATGTGTGGAGTAATAGTAGTAGATGCAGAATCGTTTCGATCTACTTGTCGCAGATGTGATACCTATATACATGATTATGTCTAGATATTCTCATAATTATGCACTTTTCTATCGATTGCTCGATAGTAATTTGTTCACCCACCGTAATACTTATGTTATCTTGAGAGAAGCCACTAGTGAAACCTATGGCCCCCCAGATCTATTTTCCATCATATAAGTTTCTGATCTATTTTATTTTGCAATCTTTACTTTCCAATCTATATCATAAAAATACCAAAAATATTTATCTTATTATCTCTATCAGATCTCACTTTTGCAAGTGGCCGTGAAGGGATTGACAACCCCTTTAGCGCGTTGGTTGCCAGGTTCTTATTTGTTTGTGTAGGTACGAGGGATTTGCGTGTAGCCTCCCACAGGATTGATACCTTGGTTCTCAAAAACTGAGGGAAATACTTACGCTACTTTGCTGCATCACCCTTTCCTCTTCATGGGAAAACCAACGCATGCTCAAGAGGTAGCAATTAACTCCCAGCCGAGTCAAGTGATTATGGTACCCAGACATTCTGAGTATGTGCTCACTAACAGAACTGTTCTCCTCCATCTTGCAGCTATAGAACTTGTTGGAGACTTCATATCTCTCAACTCGGGCATTTGCTTGAAATATCAACTTCAACTACTGGAACATCTTATATGGTCCATGACGTTCAAAACGTCTTTGAAGTCCCGATTCTAAGACGTAAATCATGGCACACTGAACTAACAAGTAGTCATCAGATCGAGCCTGCCACGCGTTCACAACGTCAGCTTCTGCTCCTGCAGCAGGCCTTGCACCTAGCGGTGCATCAAGGACATAATTCTTCTGTGCGGCAATGAGGATAATCCTCGAGTTATGGACCCAGTCTGTGTAGTTGCTACCATCATATTTCAACTTAGCTTTCTCTAGGAACACATTAAAATTCAAAGGAACGGTAGCACGGGCCATTGATCTACAACATGGATATGCAAAAAACTATCAGGACTAAGTTCATGATAAATTAAGTTCAATTAATCATATTACTTAAGAACTCCCACTTAGATAGACATCCCTCTAGCCATCTAAATGATACGTGATCCAAATCAACTAAACCATGTCCGATGGAGTAGTCATCAATGGTGAACATCACTATGTTGATCATATCTACTATATGATTCAAGTTCGGCCTTTCGGTCTCCAGTGTTCCGAGGTCATATCTGTATATGCTAGGCTCGTCAAGTTTAACCCGAGTATTCTGTGTGTGCAAATTTGGCTTGCACCCGTTTTATTTGAACGTAGAGTTTATCACACCCGATCATCACATGGTGTCTCAGCACGAAGAAATTTCGCAACGGTGCATACTCGGGGAGAACACTTATACCTTGAAATTTTAGTGAGGGATCATCTTATAATGCTACCATCGTACTAAGCAAAATAAGATGCATTAAAGATAAACATCACATGCAATCAAAATATGTGACATGATATGGCCATCATCATCTTGTGCTTTTGATCTACATCATCGAAGCAACGTCATGATCTCCATCGTCACCGGCTTGACACCTTGATCTCCATCGTAGTGCCGTGGTCGACTGGTCGTCTCACCAACCATTGCTTCTACGACTATCGCTGCCGCTTAGTGATAAAGTAAAGCAATTACATAGCGCTTGTATTTCATACAATAAAGCGACAACCATATGGCTCCTGCCAGTTGCCGATAACTTCTACAAAACATGATCATCTCATACAACAATCTTTATATCACATCATGTCTTGACCATATCACATCACAACATGCCCTGCAAAAACAAGTTAGACGTCCTCTACTTTGTTTGTTGCAAGTTTTACGTGGCTGCTATGGGCTTCTAGCATGAACCATACATACTTACGGCACAAAAACCACAACGGTGATTTATCAAGTTTGCTGTTTTAACCTTCACAAGGACCGGCCGCAGTCAAATTCGATTCAACTAAAGTTGGAGAAACAGACACCCGCCAGCCACCTTTATGCAAAACTAGTTGCATGTCTGTCGGTGGAACCGGTCTCATGAACGCGGTCATGCAAGGTTGGTCCGGGCTGCTTCATCCAACAATACCGCCGAATCAAAATAACACATTGGTGGTAAGCAATATGAAAATCACCGCCCACAACTCTTTGTGTTCTAGTCGTGCATATCATCTACGCATAGACCTGGCTCGAATGTCACGGTTGGGAAACGTAGCATGCAATTTTAAAAAAATTCCTACGCTCACGCAAGATCTATCTAGGAGATGCATAGCAACGAGAGGGGGATTGTGTCCACGTACCCTCGTAGATCGAAAGTGGAAGTGTTAACTTAATGCGGTTGATGTAGTCAAACGTCTTCTCAAATCAACCGATCAAGTACCGAACGTATGACACCTCCGAGTTCTGCACACGTTCAACTCGATGACGTCCCTCAAACTCTTGATCCAGTAGAGTCACAAAGGAGTCAATGATTTCCATCAACACGACGGCGTGATGACGGTGTTGCATGTGATCCGCGCAGGGCTTCTCCTAAGCACTACGATAATATGACCGGAGGACTAAACGATGGAGGGGGGCACCACACACGGCTAAACAATTGATGTGCTTTGGGGTGCCCCCTGCCCCCGTATATAAAGGAGGAGGGGAGGAGTCCGGCCACAAGGGGCGTGCCAAGGAGGGGCAGTCTCACTAGGATTCCTAGTCCTAGTAGGATTCACCCCCCCCCCCTCTTTTCCTTCTCATGGAGGGGGAAAAGGGAGAGGGAAGAGGAGAAGGAAAGGGGGGGGGCTCCCCTAGTCTAATTCGGACTCCCCATGGGTGGGGGGTGCGGCTTCCCCTTGTGGGCTGCCTCCCCTCTCCCCTATGGCCCATGT
>NC_041383.1:728348212-728402690 GCF_002162155.2 Triticum dicoccoides
GGGGGGTCCGGTAACCTCCCGGTACTCCGAAAAATACCCGAACCTTTTCGAAACCATCCCGGTGTCCGAATATCATCGTCCAATATATCAATCTTTATCTCTCGACCATTTCGAGACTCCTCGTCATGTCCGTGATCTGATCTGGGACTCCGAACTACCTTCAGTCACCAAAACACATAACTCATGTAATACATATCGTCATTGAACGTTAAGCGTGCGGACCCTACGGGTTTGAGAACTATGTAGACATGACCGAGACACCTCTCCGGTCAATAACCAATAGCGGAACCTGGATGCTCATATTGGTTCCCACATATTCTCCGAAGATCTTTATCGGTCGAACCGCAATGTCAACATATGTTATTCCCTTTGTCATCGGTATGTTACTTGCCCGAGATTCGATCGTCGGTATCTTCATACCTAGTTCAATCTCATTACCGGCAAGTCTCTTTACTCGTTCCGTAGTGCATCATCCCGTAACTAACTCATTAGTCACATTGCTTGCAAGCTCTTCATATGATATGCATTACCGAGAGGGCCCAGAGATACCTCTCAGATACTTGGAGTGACAAATCCTAATCTCGATCTATGCCAACCCAACAGACACCTTCGGAGATACCTGTAGAGCATCTTTATAGTCACCCAGTTATGTTGTGATGTTTGATAGCACATAAGGCATTCCTCCGGTGTCCGAGAGTTGCATAATCTCATAGTCGGAGGAATATATATTTGACACGAAGAAAGGAGTAACGATAAAACTGAATGATCATTATGCTAAGCTAACGGATGGGTCTTATCCATCACATCATTCCACTAATGATGTGATCCCGTTTATCAAATGAAAACTCATGCCCATGTCTAGGAAACTTAACCATCTTTGATCAACGAGCTAGTCTAGTAGAAGCATACTAGGGACACATAGTTTTGTCTATGTATTCACACATGTATTAAGTTTCCGGTTAATTCAATAATAATCATTTATCATGAATAAGGAAACATAAAATAACAACTTTATTATTGCCTCTAGGGCATATTTCCTTCACTATCCACCTGCATCTATCAATCTCATATGAAAATAATTGCAATGTTGGTAGAAAGGGACACCCTACCGTGTATTGAACAATGCATACCTTGTTACCCAGTTGAGTACAGTAGATGGTCTTTTTCACACTAAATGTCCGAAATTGAGCACATCGTGAAATTTTGATGAGCAATTTTTTTTTTCTACCAGCGCCGAGCGAAACCATTTTTGCATCAGTTGTTATAGCATACGTTAAGAGATTTTTGACAACCAAACACGGTCCAACCCAGTTCTGCTAGGTAGCATGTGGTACTCTATAGTATTGTTGATACACAATGTTTTAGGATAATCCGATCCTTTCTAATATGGTTATCATATTTATCGATAAAATATAAATTATGGACTTACAACATGTTAACAGAACATTTTTATGAGATGATTTGATGGTTGCTATTGTTTAATTATGAAATTTTAATACTACATCCAATCCAAAATAAGTGTCGTGGTTTTGAACTAAGGTTAGTTCAAGCTTGGTTCAAAACTACTACACTTATTTTGGATCGGAGGGAGTGCCTTTTAGTGTCTTATGTTTGCTGATTATGCTTATGTAAAAATATGTGCTCATCGATATGTGTAAGTCAGTCTTCATATTGATTTCACATATTGGTCTATAGTTTTCTATACCACATGATTTTGTAGTTAATAACATTTGTTTGTCTATGCACATGTTGCACTAGTGCAAAAACAACATCGTTGATGGTTTACGGAAGGACCATCATTGGTACCAATGACAATGGTGGCCACAGAAATTGACGGTTAGTGGTAAGTTCAAAAGCAAACCAACATCTGAAGAAAAATTCATCAAAAGTTAGATGGTCATTGCTGATCTTATTACCACTCCAGATTTGATATGAATGACATGGCTAATTTATTTTGTCTATATTATTATGCATACTAATGACGAGCCTAATCTTGGTTGGCCAATGGTGGCAAAGAGGCCCAAAACAGAATCCCTAACTCCACATATCAATGTTTCTCTTACTGCACTCCTTTTTCTCCCCACCGCCATACTCCTCTCATGTTTGGTATCGACCCCATGACTCCTCTATCGCTCTTGATTTCTTCTCCTTCTCCTAATAGGGTTTCCCCCACCACCACTGGCCTCCCCATCATAGACTACCCCACCACCACCGGCCTCCCCACCTTACACTACCGTCACCTCCTTGTCGTCTTTTGCTCCCCGCCTCCTCATTTTTCTCCGCTGGAGCCACCTGTCTCTTCTCTGTCCACTACCGAGGAGGAGGATATGTTTGTCGAGGAGTTGGACAAAGAGGTATGATGGAGGCTGGCGAGAGAGGAGGCGAAGATGAGACCTTCCAAGGCCAAGGATGTTGTGGTTGTCAACTACGATCCAGAGTTCGTTGCGAGCCCATTCGTCTGGTGGTGGAAACTATTGGATATATGCCTTAGAGGCAATAATAATTTGGTTATTATCATATTTCTCGTTCATAATAAATGTTTATTATTCATGCTAGAATTGTATTGTCTGGAAACTTAAATACATGTGTGGATATATAAACTACACCCCTAGTAAGCCTCTACTAGACTAGCTCGTTGATCAAAGATGGTTATGGTTTCCTAACCATAGACATGAGTTGTCATTAGGATAATTGGATCACATCATTAGGATAATCATACGGATTTCTTGATGTCAAGTATCAGTTCCTTACACCATGAGATCATGCCACTCCCAGATACCGGAGGAATACTTTTTTCTATCAAACGTCACTTCATGCTCTACAGGTATCTCTGAAGGTGTCTGTTGGGTTGGCATGGATCGTGACTGAAATTTGTCACTCCGTATGACGAAGAGATATCTCTGGGCCCTCTCGGTAATACAACATCGTTAAGGGGAAAAGAGTCCTAAGGGGATAATACAGATCTGCCGGAGACAGACCTCCACACGCCCACCGATGATGTAGTGTCAAAAAAACGCCTTACATTATGGAATGTAGGGAGTATTTGTGTACTTCTGGTGCTTGATACTTGGACTTTAATAATACAGATTTGCCAATATATGGTTGTGTGCATAGAAAAAACCCCGACAGGGGAAGTTTGTTCCAGTGCCCTGTCATGGGGATTGGGCACTTGTCACGCAATGCCATACACCCGGTATCTTTTTTTAGGGTAACACATACCGCTTTATTTCAGAACAGTCTGGGATCTTATCAAAGACCACATCTAACACAAAATCTGGAGGCACCATTAGCCTAACCTTACATAACTCTTCTCATGTCCGTACCTTAGCTAACTTGTGTGGGGTGTTATTAGCAGCCCTCATACCCATGACAGTTTCACATCGTTGAACCAAGAGGTAAATACACTAGAAGTCTTAGAACTTGCGTGTGACGGTCAGTTTGATACACAAACTTGCAAAATACGTGTTTCTGGTCATCTAACTTATGCGGACGTGCAAATACGGTCACATTATCCGTACGTGGGTATATTCGCTGCCTACATGGCACACCAACATGGCCAGGGCCGATGTTTTTTTTTTCAAAAACACCCTCAATTTTCCACTTTGTACAAAAGCAGTCCAACAATAGTTGTCGCCGGGTCCCACTATCGGTGTAAAGTTGTAAATATATTGGGCCCATTGTCAGTGGCTAGTGCACGTGATGTTTTTTTTTCCAGAAACACGCTCATTTTTTTACTTTGTACAAAAGCACTCCAACAATAGTTGTCCACTGGGTCCTACGGCAGTGTAAATTATAAATATATTAGGCTGGAAAAAATGGGACGGGCGAGTTCTAACCAACGACCTATTGTAATGGAACCTATCCACCACAGCTGATTGTACTTGGTATTTCATTTCGACTACTAAGGTATGTCACCTCCAAAATAGAAGTGCACATTCTGAATATATTTTCATTTCTCTAGAGTTTCAAATTTACAGTTATTCAGATTCAAACAAATTTTCAGATGAATTGTTTGAAATAAAATTACGTACATTCATTCTGCGCTATATTTTCTTTTGTCTAGATTTTTTAATCTAAAATTATTTGAATTCAAATAAAATTTATTTATTTATTCCGTAAAAAATATACATGCATTCATTCTGACCTATGTTTTCTTTTACCTATATTTTCCAATTTAAAATTATTTGAATTTGAACAAAATTTCCGTTGATCTGTTTGAAAGAAACTTAAGTACATTCATTATGAACTATATTTATTTTATGTAGATTATTAAAATTCAAATAAAAATTAGTTGATTTGTCCGAAAAAAATTGCGTACATTCATTCTGACCCATATTTTATTTTATCTAGATTTTCAAATTTAAAACTATTCAAATTCAAGCAAATTTTTGTTGATTTGTCCCCAAAAAATACGTACATTCATTGGGCACTATATTTCCTTTTATCGTTATTTTCAAATTTTAAATTATTTGAATTCAAACAAAAAATTAGATGATTTGTCCAAAATACTATATTCCCTTTTCTCGTTTGGTTTCTACTTTAACTCGTACGGTTTATCTTATATAACGCTAATTGTGCTCTATAAACGTCAACAGTAAGGAGGTCAAGTGGCTATTTAAGCGAGGCGAATCATAGCAGGTCATGTGTTTGAATCCTGTTGCCGCTCTAGCACTTTTCATTTTATTTAAGGATTTTCAGCATAAATAAATAAAATGCAAGGGTGCTTTAAAAAAAAACAATGCATGCGGATTACCCACTGCATCAGCCACTGACAATGGGCCCATGCCACATTGGCAAGCCAAGCGTGCACATGATACGGTAGAAAGCACCGTATATGAACGGAAAGACAAGTTAGATGACCAGAAACATGTATTTTACAAGTTTATGCACCAAATTGATCGTCACGTGCAAGTTTTGTGACTTGTGGTGTATTTACCTCTTGAACCAACTAAGCATCCGCTTGATCTCCTCTACTAGCAGCTGTGAAGGTGACGTAGTCCCAGCGTATTACGAGCCTGTAGAACCGCCCCCTCGAAGGGTCACGTCGAAGCG
Source organism: Triticum dicoccoides (assembly GCF_002162155.2). Taxonomy (NCBI): domain Eukaryota; kingdom Viridiplantae; phylum Streptophyta; class Magnoliopsida; order Poales; family Poaceae; genus Triticum; species Triticum dicoccoides. Next base: position 728,353,265 of record NC_041383.1, read on the forward strand.
GCACCACGCTCGCGCCACAGGCGTAGCACCCACGATTTGCCGCTGGAGCAGTATCGCCGAGGTCCATGTACGTACTATCGGCACATCAATCCCATCCAGAAACCAGAGTCTCACTCGCAAACCCAGCGGTCCGCAGGGCGCGCGCGCACACGCACAGACACGGTGGACCGGTGGCCAGTCTACACGCCGGACAAGTGACGGCATCACCGCGTGCGCCGGACGGCGGCTAGACGTGGTGTGACGGACGGACGACGGGTCGTCCGGTGAGGTACGTACGAAATACCCCCGTTTGGTTTCTCTCCGTGTGCCGCTAGCTCGGCCTCCCATCCATCTGCAAGCCGTGCAGTGCGTAATGGAGCCACTGCCCCACGCCTCCCTCGGTGGCAATACGTACGTAGTCGCAGGCCGAGCCACAGGCGCGTAGCACCACCACGCCAGCCTCCCTCACCTCTGTTCAGCTGCCCGGTGGCCAGTGGGGATCAAGCCAGCCGTAAAAAAGAGGCAAAGCAAAGCAAGGGCGAGAGAGAGAGAGAGAGTTTTTATTTTTTTTGAGTTTTTTTTGGGGGTTTGGGTTGGGTTGGGGCACGGAGCGCCTGCGCGAATGAGGAATCATGGCTGATGCCTGATGGCTTCCGCCCTCGAAAGGTCGGCATCTTTATCCCATTCCCATTGTTGGCAAGGGAGGGGAGCGAGAAGAAGCAGCAAAAGGCGCACACCGTATGTAGTAGTATGTATCATTGCCCTCTACTCACTCTACTACTGCCCCGCCCAGGCCCATCCTACATCCTACTACACCTCACTCTACACCGTACCGCCACCACCGCGTCCGCGGCCCGGGAGGTAGGGCTCCTCCGCGCGTGCTCCCGGGCCTGCCTCTGCCTGCCTAGCACCAGTGCACCACACCCTCCACTCCACCGCTTTGCTTTGCATCGCCTCGCCTCGCCTTTATCAGAGGCAGAGCGCCCCCAGCCCCAGCCCCTCCTCTTATTACGCTCGCTCCGGCACTTGCACTTGCCCGGCCCGTCCGTGCCTTCCTCCTCGGAGACATTGTTGGCGCTCTGCTTCTGCGGGACAAGGTAGGTTCTCCACCTCTCCTTCTCCCCCCCATTTCTCCGATTACCTCCTATCGACTCTCCACCGGTTAGTGCTAGCTTCCAATGCCGCCGGCGACCTATGCTTCGGCTCTTGGAAATGGAGTCGGAAGTCTGCGGCGTTCTCCACACGGGCTCACCGCACCTGCTGCATGGGGTTTCGTCGTCTTCTCACTCTTGTGAAATGCCTCACACCCCACGCCTCGCGCTCGCCTCGCCTGCTTAAAGGACTAGTTCTAGCAGTGATCCTATAGGATAGGAAGGGTGGGGCGTTCCCCTTGTTCGACCCCACCCCACGCCACGCCATGCTCCAGGCCGCCGCGAGCTCGCTTCCCAGGAGACGGCATTCCGTCGAGCACCTAAGCTCTACTAGTATGTATAGCAAGATTCCCGGCGCCATTTTGCTCTGCGCCTAGCTCCAGCCCCTGTCGGCTCTCGGCTCTCGCGTCGCGTGAAAACACAAAAGCCGCCTTCCCTTCTTTCTCGGGAAAGTGAGGCAGGGGCGGGTTTTCAGCCAGCCATGCGGACCCAACCCGAGCTCTCACTCTAGCTTCCTGCTACTGCTACTAGCTCGCCATTCCGAACGCATTTTTTTGGGGCCTTCTTGCATACATACTCCTGCCTGCCTGCTTGCTTGCTTGCTTGCTCACACACACTGAACTGACAGGCATCCTCTGCTTCTCTTGCGACGACCTGCAGGCACTCTGATCTCCGAGAATCTGTGATTGATTGATTGATCAATGGCGAAGTCTGGCTATTAAGCTGCTCGTTTGCCAGTCGGTGCACCCAGCTCAAGCTCGAGCTCGATTCAGCAGCGACTCTTTAGCTTGGATTTGGTCGGGGGAGACACATGGCGGCGGCCTCGCAGGAGAAGCAGCAGCAGCAGCTGCCGGCGTTCGGCGTGCTGAGGAACGCGGCGGCGCTGCTCGACGAAATGCAGCTCATGGGGGAGGCGCAGGGCGCCAAGAAGGTGATCAACTCGGAGCTCTGGCACGCCTGCGCCGGCCCGCTCGTCTGCCTGCCGCAGCGCGGGAGCCTCGTCTACTACTTCCCCCAGGGCCACAGCGAGCAGGTCCGTCTGAATCCTTCTACTGCATCAACAGTCCTGCTCTGCTCTCAACTGTTTTAGATCACCTGATGACTTCATGCATGGATTGCTCAAGTTTTTCTTGATCTGCCAGGTCGCGGCCACCACCAAGAAGACACCCAACTCTCGGATCCCGAACTACCCGAGCCTGCCGTCGCAGCTGCTGTGCCAAGTCCACAACATCACCATGCATGTAAGTTTACATTGTTCATCTTCAGGTTCAGGTCAGGTGTAGGGTTCATCTTCAGGTTCAGCTGCCTATGCAGCCTGATGAATGCTTGTATTTTGCACAGGCCGACAAGGACACTGACGAGGTCTACGCGCAGATGACTCTTCAACCAGTGAACTCTGTAAGTACTGTCGGAAATGGAGCTTGGTGAAAAATTCAGAACATGCTGAACTGTATTTTCTCTACAGTGTTCACTGAAAGTGTAAAACTGTCACACCTGATTCGAAGATCCTGTCAATTTCAGGAAACCGACGTGTTCCCGATCCCGTCTCTCGGAAGCTATGCCAAGAGCAAGCATCCAGCCGAGTATTTCTGCAAGAATTTGACCGCGAGCGATACGAGCACGCACGGCGGTTTCTCGGTGCCGCGAAGAGCCGCCGAGAAGCTGTTCCCACAGCTGGTATACATCAGCATCTTGTCCACATTTTCATTTACCTACTTGGTTATTCATTGTGAATGCTTCAGCTCATGCATAGGTTATGTCTTTGGACTTGCAGGATTACTCGATGCAACCTCCGAACCAGGAGCTTATCGTGCGAGATTTGCATGATAACATGTGGACGTTTCGTCACATTTATCGTGGTAGGGTCGAATGCTGTTTGACCTGCTTTTAACTTGTTCATTCATTCAAGGGTATATAATTTGGGTGTCCTGGGTCACTGTCTTCTAAAAGTTTCTTCATTTGGTGCTTCTTGCAGGGCAGCCGAAGCGACATCTTCTAACGACTGGATGGAGCCTCTTTGTCGGCGCAAAACGGCTTAAAGCAGGGGATTCTGTCTTATTTATCAGGTATATGCATGGACCCAACTTGTATGATACACTAGTATGAATATTTTTGGGATCTTAACCAAATGCATCTTGCACTACTGCATCTGAAAAGGTTCAGACTATGGTATTGGTGTGAACTCTTAATTATTGGATGGAACGAACCATATGGATTATGGAGACAGTTCCTGCATTGAACTGCCATCATATTTAGGGGCTACAATGTTGGTTAAAGTGTAGAATCAATCTCAAATTATGTGCATGTTATTAAGATGTAACAAATGTACTATATTAATCGATTACTTATTGGTCTTTCTACTATCTGTTTACAGACATTTCCAACTTGCTGAATTCAATTTTTTCATGCAGACGTAGCTGTACTGAACTTACACATTTAAGCTACCCTGATTAGTGCTATGATGCTATGTGGCAGACACCAAACCTTTACTCAACCAGACTGGGAACAACTTATATTACCTAAAGGATTTCCACTCGGTGAATTTGTGAGAACCGAACGTCCATTCCTGACAAAAGTTACTGGTTTCAGGGATGAGAAGTCACAACTACTTGTCGGTGTTAGGCGTGCCACCAATCAGCAAACAGCATTGTCATCTTCGGTTCTGTCCACTGATAGCATGCACATCGGTGTTCTGGCTGCTGCAGCTCATGCTGCATCAAGTGGTAGTTCATTTACCATTTACTACAATCCTAGGTACAAAATCTTTCTCCATCTCCATTTTGCCTGCCAGTTCATATGGTTTACTGGTGGCATATTTTAACATATATACGCTCTTGAAATCTCTTCAGAACGAGCCCATCGCCGTTTGTAGTTCCTGTTGCGAGGTATAATAAGGCCAACTATATCCAGCAATCAGTTGGCATGAGAATGGCTATGATGTTTGAGACAGAGGAGTCAAGCAAGCGCAGGTTTGTCCACTAACTAGAACTAAATACTTTGTCATAGGCAGATAGCATATTTTTTCTGCTTTTGATTTGATGCTCTGTATTCTACTCCAGTAAACTGCAACTGATGTTAGAAGGCAATATATACTGTCATGCTTTCAAGTTTAAATTACTTGTTCTGCAAATCTTTCTCACTTTCATCTTTGAGAAAAATGACCATATCAAGCCACCTCTAGAATATTGAGTAGTAGTATAATGCAATATACCATTCACTTATGAAGGTTTAGCACCATCTTTCAATGTGTATGCTCGGTGAAGTTGTTCTGCATCATATCTGAATAAAAATGTATCTGTTTGACAGATACACTGGTACAATTGTGGGAGTTAGCGACTCTGATCCGATGAGATGGCCCAACTCCAAATGGCGCAACTTGCAGGTGCCTTGCTTTCCTTCCAAAAAACTTGAATGAACCTACCTGCCTATCATCATGTAGCCATCCTTATGTACATTGCATTAACAGATTGAATGGGATGAACATGGATACGGAGAAAGACCCGAGCGTGTGAGCATATGGGACATTGAAACTCCGGAGAACACTATAGTGTTCCCTTCCGCATCATTGAATTCGAAGCGACAATGCCTGCCTGGTTATGGAGGTACTTCTCAACCATGCTTTATTACTTGCAGTACCTGGGGTAGTGACTGAGTCTGAAAATATTTGTTGTACCATTTCGTAAGTTGGAAACTAACCCTTTTTTTTTACTTGCAGTGCCTGGGCTAGATATTGCATCTGTAAATATGTCACCATTTCAAAGGGCACCTGGAAATCCATATGGTAACTTGCAGCATATGCCCGCCGTTGGATCAGAATTGGCTATGATGATGTTTCTGAATCAATCTGGCCAAAACATAGGGACTCCACTCAGTTGTCACCAGTCCTCTTATTCTAGTATTATTCAAAATGTCAAGCAAAACTACATGCCTCCTTCAACATTTGGTCATCCCATTGGTTCAATAAAGCCAGAAAGCATGCCTTCCAATGAAGCCCAGCAGCAGCAGCTGCATGCTCCTAAGATGCAGAGAGGCAATTCAGAAAGCTGTGAAGTTCAGCCTGCCACTGATTCAGTTTCTGCGTCGGAGCTACATGTTGCAGGAAGAGAGCCAAGAAACACAGATAAATCTCCAAGTCAAAGCATTTCAGAGCAAAATGGCAAGGGTGAGCCTAGAGTCAAGCCTCGGAGGAGCAAGAAAGGCTCATCTCACAAAACCATTTCAGAGAATTCTGAACTTTCTTCGGCACCTTCACGGTTTTGCGATGACCAACAACATGTTTCAGAAGCAGAACTAGTCAGTTGTGACACCAAACATGTTAACTGTGGTAACAATGAAGGTTCATCTGGTGCACTTACTCATGGTGATTTTGCTGGACAGCTGCAGTGTCAGCAGGTCGAACAAAATGAACTAGTGTCACCACCAAAGTTGGAATCATCAATATCACCTGATGGAGGGAAGTCAGTTAACTCATTTCCCAACCAGGCGTCTTTTTCGCAGTTCTTCGATGGTCTGGATTGGATGGTTCAGCCTCCCTATTACCAAGACTCCAATGGGATTCAGTCAGTTAGTGCATCAGAGAACATCTTCAGTCCATCTGCTAATATAGGTTCCACAATAAATACTGATACTCTGGAGACTTTTCAGAATTCTTGCCTCTCAGACTGCTTCCCCAATTCCATACAAGACTTCATCGGCAGCCCGGATCTGCATTCACTAACATTTCTGTCACCTGAGATGCAAAATCTGGATGTCCACCACGACGGAAGCAACGTACCGAGCACATCCAACTCATATGTACAAATGAGCTTCTCTGAAGATGATAGTGGAAGTCACATGGAATCCATTCAAAGAGGAATGAATAACATCTCTTCTTGCTCTCAACCACAGACTACCGAGGGCTTTAATCTGGGAATGTACTCGAAGTTGCCAAGTTTGAAGGAGTCTCAGGTTTTGTCTCTGCCAGAGATCCATAACAGTTCCAGGGGCACATCATCATGCAGCATGGATGCAGCAGAGTACAGCATTGACCGAAGCGCAAAGCCGTTGAAACCACCGGTGCGGACATACACAAAGGTATGGTACTACAACACTTCCAAGTAGGCAGCATTTGCTGAAACTTCTCTGATAATGAGATTGTAACTTCAAGCTTTTGCTTATGCTAATGTTATCTTCTGATCCATGACAAGCAGGTTCAAAAGCTAGGATCTGTTGGAAGATCTATCGATGTCACGCGGTATAGAGATTACCGTGAGCTGAGATCAGCCATCGCATCCATGTTTGGGCTCCAGGGGAAGCTCGAGCACCCTGCAAGTTCAGACTGGAAGCTAGTGTACGTCGACTACGAAAACGATGTGCTTCTTGTTGGCGACGATCCATGGGAGTAAGTATCTGCAGCTCTGTTTCTTGACAAAATCCAGCATAACACATCCCTTGGGTTAATCCATGTCCTAATGTAGTACTCCCTCCGTAAAGAAATATAAGAGTGTTTTGATCACTAAAATAGTAATCTAAACACTTCTATATTTCTTTACAGAGTGAGTACAGTTCTTAGGAATTCTTCACTCACTCACTCACTCACTGACCGTATTGTGCTCCTCTGAATCTTGGCAGGGAATTCATCAACTGCGTGCGATGCATCCGGATCCTATCGCCTTCAGAAGTACAGCAGATGAGCGAGAACGGCATGCAAGTCTTGAACGACTGCATCCAAGCAGACCAGTAGGCCAACTCACTGATCAGGATGCGTCTGGAAAATCAAAATAAAGCAGAGAGCAAGATTAAGCTAGATTGCTGTTCTGAACACAGTAGTGCCTTCCTTAGTTAATTGTAGGCTGATTTTTTGACAGTGTATTTTGGTAGGGGATTTAGATTTACCAGCGTTTTGTGTGGTGTTATCATCATCTTTCCCAAATGCTGAAGAACCCCCAGGCAGTTTGCTGTGCGATTGCTACTTCCAGTGCTTGTTTGTGATGATGCGCATTATAGAGAGAGCCTGATGTCTCAACACCAGTGTAAATGTTAGGATTTGGGTTGTCAATTGTAGATTCATTTACAACTACTCCCTCCTTTCCTAAATATTTGTCTTTCTAGAGATTTCAGCGAGGGACTACATACGGAGAAAAATGAGTGAATCTACACTCTAAAATATGTTTATATACATCCGTATGTGGTAGTCTATTTGAAATCTCTAAAAAGATAAATATTTAGGAACGGAGGGAGTAGTTTGACAGGTGTGGATCTTTGTTGGCAATGGTGGGTGCCCTGCTCAGCATCACTCACTGCACTCTCTATGTCAGTTGCTCTGTTGCATAACCCTATATATATGTACACAAATGCTATGCAGATAGGGCTTTTTTCGCGTACCTGGATCTGGATCTGGAGCTACATTCTCTGTTGTCGCCTCATGTGTCGTTTTCGTCAGTATAAAAATGCAGCAAAGTAGAATGTTTTTGTTCCCAAAATTGGTCGGGCAGACAGTTTAAGGTTGAGGTTGAGGTCAAGCCTCCTCCTGCTATGCTATAATAATGGGCACGGCGACCCTGACGACACGACAGACCAAGAAGAGCTTCAGAAACGGGAACCGAAATCCAAACCCCCGACCCACCCAAGCGTCTCCGCTCTCCTTCTGCCGCAGTGGCCCGCCGCGACGCCAAGATAGGGACCGACGCCCCCGCCCCCGCCCCGGCCGCGGCCGCCGGAGACGGCGACGCGGCCCGGAAGCGGCCGGGCGGGCAGGACGCGGCCGCGGGCGCCGACAGCAAGCGCCGCCGCGCGGAGCACCCCTCCTCCGGCTCCCGGGACCGCAACCCCCACCAGCCGCAGCGGCAGCAGCAGAAGCCGGGGCGCCCCGGGGACGGGGGCAAGGGGAAGAGGGAGACGATGCGGGCGTCGCACATCCTGATCAAGCACGAGGGGTCCCGGCGCAAGGCCTCGTGGCGGGACCCCGACGGCGTCGCCATCTCCGCCACCACCCGCGACGACGCCGCCGACCTCGCCCGCGCCCTCCGCGACCAGATCGCCGCCGGGGAGCTCCAGTTCGACGCCGCCGCCCGCGACAACTCCGACTGCAACTCCGCCAAGCGCGGCGGCGACCTCGGTCAGTGCCCCCTCCCCCCCCTGCCCGCCCGATTTGCTGGTGCGCGCGCGCTATGTGCCATGTTTGTGTGGATTTGCTTCTGGGTGTGGCCAATTTGGGGGTGTCGGTGGCGCTTGGTGTGTGGAATGCTGATCAGAATTTGGCAAAACTAGCTTGCGTGGCGTGTTACATAACCTGGATATGTTGGCTGGTCCCATACAGCCTCACTGGAGTGCTGCATCTCTGACTGAGAGATGCACTATAATTCAGGCAATAATCTGAGTTGTTATGCAGGAGTAGCTTCAATTGTGTGCAACTATGGATGAATGCCAGATGTTCCCTCTTCAACTCTTTAAGCATTCTACAAGTTCTGTTGGCTTCTTAGCCCCACTATAAGGCGGTTTGTTGTCAGTACCCATGTCTGTTATATTGGAACTGACCAATTAATATCTCTCTCTTTATCTAATCTTAGCCCACTATAAGGCGGTTCGTTGTTGGCACCCAAGTCTGTTGTATTCGAACTGACCAATTGATGTCTCTCTGTTATCTTAGTCCACTGCAAGTCGGTTAGTTGTTGGTACCCATGTCTATTGTATTTGAACTGACCAATTAATATCTCTCTGTTCCTGTCATATTTTTTTTTGACCTTTCAGTGATTAGGTAAGTACTTATATCCACTAGAACAAATAATGGTCGCGTTAACCAACTCAGGATGATTTACTCCAGTTAGTTCCCTAATTTGCTCTTTCTATGAGTTTTGTTAATAATAATTGCTAAGGTTTCCTTGTTTTCTCTGATTTTTTTGTTGCCTGCAACTATATGTAAAAACTGGTAGTACATGCTTTATGTATGTTATAATTCCAATGTCCAGGCTGCCTTTTGAGCCTGCCCTTAGCCAGGTCATTTTTTAGCTGAGATTCCTACCTGCATGAATATTGTGGAATGTTGCAGGGATAACACACGCCTGTGGGACACACCAAAATACACTATAAAGACGTGGTGATATATTACTTTTCCAAAAACAAGAAGCTGACCAACTGAACATGGTGGCATGTTTAAATTGTATAGTGTTTCATAGTTGTTCTGTCCAAAATTACAGCATGCTTCTCTGCAGTACCTTTTCTATAATTGATAATTTCCTAGGGTTATCGAATCATCGATTTTGGAACATCAAATGGGACAATTGAGCACCATTATGAGCAAGAACGTTAAAAAAATTTAAGTCGACCAACCAGGCACTAGCACCCAGTGGCATTGTTCTAAAGAAGTACGACGGACACCAGCCAGTCAGTCCGTGGTGCGTAAACAAATTCCACCTCATGCAGGTGTTGAACCCTGGTGGGCGTGTTGTCACTGGAGCACCCCCACCAAACGAGTGACGTTCGGTTCTCAAATATGTTCTTATTGTGTTGACATATTTGCACTGCATGCACCCAGCATCCACAAGGGACTAAAATCATGAAAATAGCACACATCACTAGATTTTTTTCTTCCTGGCGCAGTATTTTTTCTAGTGTTCTTAACCAACTGCATCTTACATTGCTAAGAAATGTGAATTGCTCTAGGCCTGTTCAGGTAAACTCTATTTTGCATGGGAGTATGGGATGAAACATCTGTACAACGTAGACAATCCCTGCATTAAAATGCTAGTTCAAAACTGCGACACTTATTAGGGAGTATCATATTTCGGGGATGCAGTCTAGAATCTGTTTTGCCTTGATTTATGTTATTTGGATGCTGTAATGAAGGAATGCCATGTGCATCATACTGTTATGTCTTGTCTTTTTCCGCGACAAACTCGTGGTCTTTCCAGTTTCCACTACTAGTACTTCATTACTGTCTTCTATTGTACCCCTGATGCTTCAATTCAGTCATTCTCTTTATGATTCAAAAATTCGTTCATAATCAGGCCTAACTTAGCGTTTCACGATTTATGGCCGTAGGTCCATTCGAGAAGGGCAAGATGCAGAAGCCTTTCGAGAAGGCAGTGATTGCTCTGAAGGTGGGGGACATGAGCGACGTGGTTGATACTGAGAGCGGGGTGCACATCATCTTGAGGACCGGGTGACAGTGTCCGTGGAGATCCATATGAGATTGGCTTGAAACATCGCTCGTTCTCTTAAGCAGAGACCTTTTGTTATTTAACCTGCATTGTAACAGTGCTGACTGCAAAGCTACTAAGGGATTGGTTGTATGCCAGGATTAGACGTTGGTGGTGCCTGTGTTGTCTCGATAATGTTACAGCTTTTGAGTGGAATTCAGTTGTTATTTAAGGTTCAAGTGTTGAACAGTCAATTTGAGTCCAGCCACTTTCACATTCACATATTTGCGTTTACCATGACCACTGCACTTGTCTCGGGAAGATCACTAGCGAAGCAACAACTAAAACACATGAGATGACAATCACAACAGTAAGTAGTATCCTTCCAGCTTCACACCATAACATAGTACTCCCTCCATTTTTATATACAAGGCCACAAACTCAAATTACATGTATCATGATAAAATTTAATGTCTTGCTTTGTAAACCAGCTTTCTTTTCGTTTACTTGGATTTACGCCGCAAGCATGCAAGTAAGAAATAGGAAACTGAGTGGAGTGTCATTATGACTACACACATGTAAGTATTAAACGGGTTTGCTAGAACGAGGAAATATCATTAACTTTTGTCTTGATTACTGTTATTGGCCTTGTATAGATGCAAAATGTATTTTTCATAATGGCCTTGTACAAGTAAATGGAGGGAGTATAACGTATCAACAAACAAAAAACCCCACATACTCCCTCATGAAGAGTGTACATTTGGCTTTAAAATTCATTCTACAAAAAACTGTACTTTTATCTTCCCAATGCACTTTAAAGTAGAAAAATAGTTGACGAGAAGCACGGTAATCAAGACCAATGACATTCTACACTTGGTCTCCTTAATTTCTATATGCACTTAGCTCGTTGAGGGTTGGTAAAGGAAAGAGATGGTGGCTTGCACCTTTCCAATGCATTTTTTACCCTACTGCATAATTTGTCCTAAATTTTTTATATGTACACTTTTCACCGGACCGGGGGAGTATGCCGTCAAAAACAACTCAAATCATGCATGAGAAAAAGGAGGAGGACACCCACTAATAAAGAAAACTTATGGGCAATAAATCATAGCAGCAAGACGGTAAAAGATGGAGGTTCATCAAACTATTCCGTGATCATGTTTTGGCAGGGCACCCATACATCACATGTTCAACATTTACCATTTTTGGTTAGACATATGCGTGGAATATTCGGAAAGCGAGTGTGTCGGCTGGTGAGTTCTGGGGACCGAAAGGGTTCTGTGCAAAGAGGTTAAGGGCCAGTTCTTTTGAATGTAGCGCAATATATGGCTTGTTTTTTTAGGAGAGTGTAGGGCTTGTTGGTGCTCCACAAAAGGTATCATTGACGAGAAGCAACTTTAGAAGTAACCACTTTGCTTGTTGCACAAATATAAATAGGTATTTGCATGTTTGCGAGAAGAAAAACTTGTAGTTACCACATTTTCTTTCACATTTAAGACATAGTACCTTCAGCGGTATGCATCTGCAGCATCTAGATTAGCATCTGTTTTGGAAAGCTTACGAGTCATGAAAGAATCAACTATTTCAATAGCAAAACCCACGACGTGAGCAAGTATAGTCGAGTCTAGACGGTTGTTTCCGATTGACGTGTGATTGATATTGTTAGATAGTTTTAAATGCTATTGCGTGTAGCCCCAAGTGGAGACCCTCTGTGATGTTGGTGTGAGCAAACCCATATGTCCTGTCAATTATCATAATCTTGACGCTCATAAGTACCACGAATAGGAACAACCAACAAAATACTCCTATCAATAAGCTGACACATCACTTTTCATATACTTGAGTAGCAGTCCCTTAATTGTGAGCATAATAACGCAAACTGCTCAATGCGACATTGCATTTCTAGTGATGGGGGTATTTAATCTTCCACACACAAGGATAACTATCAAACGATGGCTGCAAGAGAACTATCACTTGTTTATACTAATATTTTATACTTCTTTAATTCACTTTCTCGACACACAATATTAGCAACTGTAATTTCTACTATATTTCATAAATTAACCACATAACATTGTAGCTAAATATTAAAATGCAATATTTTTACTATGTAAGTAGAATCCCATTTATCAACAATATATTTGGAGAATATTTCTACTATGCCAAGGTTGGAGGAGGTGTTGCGGTATTTCATATCATTATTATTCTCTTTTATCACAATCTTTAGTAATATCTTGGTTGAGAGAAGTTTATAGTTCAAAATATTATATTGCAAAGTGTTCTATTTTCTCCTTTGGAGTAATATATCGATGTATTTGTTGGTGCGAGACTATATAATAAAGAGATGGCGTGAGACTTCCCTTTGCTTTTCGTTATTACATATTCTAATACTATAATTCATTCTTATAGAATTATCTAGAGGGAGGTCATGACTTTACATTGGAGGTTTGATAATTAAAAATATTGAGATTTAAGAAATGAGCATTGACAAGTTACATTATTCTGATTTTTTGTTGGCTGCAACTATATGTAAAACCTGGTGCACGCTTTATGTATGTTTAATCCCAATGTTTAGGTTGTCTTGTGAGCCTGCCTTCATTTACGTTATTTGGATGCTATAATGAAGGAATGCCCATGTTGCATTAGACCATTAAGTCTTGTCTTTTTCTGCGACAAACTCGTGGTCTTTCCAGTTGCCACTTGTTCATTACTATCTTCTCTTGTACGCATGGTGCTTATCTTCTTATATTCTGTTCTATGATTCAAAATTTCATCCTTGATCAGGCCTAGGTTTGGGTTTGACAATTTATGGCCATAGGTCCATTCGAGAGGGGCAAAATGCAGAAGTGATATGTCCATTTTGCATCATGCTTTTATATTGATATTTATTGCATTATGGGCTGTTATTACACATTATATCACAAATTATGCTTTTTCTCTCTTATTTTACAAGGTTTACATGAAGGAGGAGAATGCCGGCAGCTGGAATTCTGGACTGGAAAAGGAGCAAATATTAGAGACATATTCTACAGAACTCCAAAAGTCCTGAAACTTCACAGAGAATTATTTTGGAATATATAAAAAATATTGGGCGAAGAAAGCACTAGAGTGGGGCCACCTGCCATCCACAAGGGTGGAGGGCACACCCTACCCCCTGGGTGCGCCCCCTACCTTGTGGTCCACCTGGTAGGCCCTCGATCCCCATCTTCTGCTATACGGTGTGTTTTGACCTGGAAAAAATCAGAAGGAAGCTTTCGGGACGAAGCACCGTCATCTCGAGGCAGAACTTGGGCGGAACCAATCTAGGGCTCTGGCGGAGCTGTTCTGCCGGGGAAACTTCCCTCCGGGAGGGGGAAATCGAAGCCATTGTCATATGCAACGATCCTCTCATCGAGAGGGGGTCAATCTCCATCAACATCTTCACCAGCACCATCTCCTCTCAAACCCTAGTTCATCTCTTGTATCCGATCTTTGTCTCAAAACCTTAGATTGGTACCTGTGGGTTGCTAGTAGTGTTGATTACTTCTTGTAGTTGATGTTAGTTGGTTTATTCGGTGGAAGATCATATGTTCAGATCCTTAATGATAATTAATACTCCTCTAATTATTAACATGAACATGCTTTGTGAGTAGTTACGTTTGTTCCTAAGGACATGGGAGAAGTCTTGTTATAAGTAATCATGTGAATTTGGTATTCGTTTGATATTTTGATGAGATGTGTGTTGCCTCTCCTCAGTGGTGTTATGTGAACGTCGACCACATGATACTTCACCATGATTTGGGCCTAGGGGGAGGCATTGGGAAGTAATAAGTAGATGCTTGGTTGCTAGAGTGACAAAAGCTTAAGCCCTAGTTTATGCGCTGCTTCGTAAGGCACTGATTTGGATCCATATGTTTCATGCTATGGTTATATTTATCTTAATTCTTCTTTCGTAGTTGCAGATGCTTGCAAGAGGGGTTAATCATAAGTGGGAGGCTTGTCCAAGGAAGGACATCACCCAAGCACCGGTCCACCCACATATTAAATTATCAAAGTAACTAACGCGAATCATATGAGCATGATGAAAACTAGCTTGACAATAATTCCCATGTGTCCTCGGGAGCGCTTTGCTTTATATAAGAGTTTGTCCAGGCTTGTCCTTTGCTATAAAAAGGATTGGGCCACCTTGCTGCACCTTGTTTAATTTTGTTACTTGTTACCCGTTACGAATTATCTCATCATACAACTATCTATCACCGACAATTTCAGTGCTTGCAGAGAATACCTTGCTAAAAACTGCTTGTCATTTCCTTCTGCTCCTTGTTGGGTTCAACACTCTTACTTATCGAAAGGACTACGATAGATCCCCTATACTTGTGGGTCATCAAGACTCTTTTCTGGCGTCATTGACAGGGAGTGAAGCGCCTTTGGTAAGGAAACATTTATATAGCATGCTGAAATTTACTATCACTTGTTACTGTAGAAAGTAATCCTTTGAGGGGCTTGTTCGGGGTATCTTCACCTTGACCGGAAGAGCAAAGAGTTGCTCCTGAACCTACTGCACCTACTGAAAATATTTATTATGAAATTCCTTCGGGTATGATAGAGAAACTGCTAGCTAATCCTTATGCAGGAGATGGAACATTACATCCTGATATGCACCTAATCTATGTGGATGAAGTTTGTGGATTATTTAAGCTTGCATGTTTGCCCGAGGATGTTGTCAAGAAGAAGTTCTTCCCTTTATCTTTGAAGGGAAAGGCATTTACATGGTATAGGCTATATGATGATATTGGATCATGGAACTACAACCGGTTGAAATTGGAATTTCATCAGAAGTTTTATCCTATGCATCTGGTTCATCGTGATCGGAATTGTATATTAATTTTTGGCCTCGGGAAGGATAAAGTATCACTCAAGCTTGGGGGAGGCTTAAGTCAGTGTTATATTCTTGCCCTAATCATGAGCTGTCAAGAGAAATTATTATTCAAAATTTTTATACTCGGCTTTCTCATAATGATCGATCCATGCTCGATACTTCTTGTACTGGTTATTTTATGAAGAAGGATATTGAATTCAAATGAGATTTATTGGAAAGAATTAAATGCAACTCTGAAGACTGCGAACTCGACGAAGGTAATGAGTTAGGTATAAACCTTAAGTTTGACTGTGTTAAATCTTTTATGGATACCGATACTTTTCGTGATTTGAGCACTAAATATGGACTTGACTCTGAGATAGTAGCTTCTTTCTGTGAATCTTTTGCCACTCACATTGATCTCCCTAAGGAGAAGTGGTTTAAATATCATCCTCCCATTGAAGTGAAATTAGTAGAACCTATTAAAGTTGAAGAAGAAACTATTACTTATAATGTTGATCCTATTGTTCCTACTGCTTATATTGAGAAACCACCTTTTCCTGTTAGAATAAAGGATCATGCTAAAGCTTCAACTGTGGTTTGTAAGAGCAATACTAGAACACCTACACCCCCTGAACAAATTAAAGTTGAACCTACTATTACTATGGTTAAAGATATCTTGGTTGATAACACTGATGGGCATGTTATTTATTTCTGTGATGAAGCTGCTAGGATTGCTAAACCCGATATTAAAGATAAACATAGACATGTTGTTGGCATGCCTGTTGTTTCTGTTAAAATAGGAGATAATTGTTATCATGCCTTATGTGATGTGGGTGCTAGTGTGAGTGCAATTCCTTATACCTTGTACCAAGAAATTATGAATGATATTGCACCTGCTGAGATAGAAGATATTGAAATTACTATTAAACTTGCCAATAGAGATACTATTTCGCTAATTGGGGTTGTTAGAGATGTTGAAGTCTTGTGTGGGAAAATAAAATACCCTACTGATTTTCTTGTTTTTGCTTCCCCACAAGATGATTTTTGTCCCATTATATTTGGTAGACCTTTCTAGAGTATTGTTAATTCTAAGATAGACAGCGAGAAAGATATTGTTACTGTTGGTTTAATGGATATGTCTCATGATTTTGATTTCTCTAAATTTCTAGACAACCCCATGATAAAGAATTGCCTAGTAAGGATGAAATTATTGGTCTTGCTTCTATTGCCGTTCCTCCTACCGATCCTTTAGAACAAAATTTGCTAGACCATGAAAATTATATGCTTATGAATGAAAGAAGGGAAATAGATGAAATATTCTTTAATCAAGGGCCTGTTTTGAGGCACAATTTTCCTGTTGAAATCCTAGGGGATCCTCCTCCACCCAAGGGTGATCCTGTGTTTGAGCTTAAACAATTACCTGATACTCTGAAATATGCTTATCTTGATGAAAAGAAGATATATCCTGTTATTATTAGTGCTAATCTTTCAGAGCATGAAGAAAAGAAATTATTGAAAACTTTGAAGAAGCACCGTGCCGCTATTGGATATACTCTTGATGATCTTAAGGGCATTAGTCCCACTCTATGCCAGCACAAAATTAATTTGGAGTGTGATGCTAAACCAGTTGTTGATCATCAACGATGGTTAAATCCTAAGATGAAAGAAGTGGTAAGAAATGAAATACTAAAGCTTCTGGAGGCAGGTATAATATATCCTATTGCTGATAGTAGATGGGTAAGTTCCCTTCATTGTGTCCCAAAGAAGGGAGGTATTACTGTTGTTCCTAATGATAAGAATGAATTGATCCCACAAAGAATTGCTACAGGTTATAGAATGGTAATTGATTTTCACAAATTAAACAAAGCTACTAGAAAAGATCATTACCCTCTACCTTTTATTGATCAAATGCTAGAAAGATTATCTAAACATACACATTTTTGCTTTTTAGATGGTTATTCTGGTTTCTCTCAAATACCTATGTCAAAAGTGGACGAACAAAAGACCACTTTTACTTGCCCTTTCGGTACTTTTGCTTATAGACATATGCCTTTTGGTTTATGCAATGCACCTGCTACCTTTCAAAGATGTATGATGGCTATATTCTCTGACTTTTGTGAAAAGATTGTTGAGATTTTCATTAATGATTTATTTGTTTGTGGAACTTCTTTTGATGATTGCTTAAGCGACCTTGATCGAGTTTTGCAAAGAGGTGAAAAAACTAACCTTGTCTTGAGTTGGGAGAAGTGCCACTTTATGGTTAATGAAGGTATTGTCTTGGGGCATAAGATTTTTGAAAGAGGTATTGAAGTTGATAAAGCTAAAGTAGATGCTATTGAAAAGATATCGTGTCCTAAAGATATCAAAGGTATAAGAAGTTTCCTTAATCATGCTGGTTTCTATATGAGGTTTATTAAAGATTTCTCTCTAATTTCTAGGCCTCTCACCAATATCTTGCAAAAATATGTCCCTTTTGTTTTTGATGGTGATTGTGTAGAAGCATTTGAAAACTTAAGAAAGCCTTGATTTCTGCACCTATTGTTCAGCCACCTGATTGGAATTTTCCCTTTGAAATTATGTGTGATGCTAGTGATTATGCTATTGGTGTTGTTCTAGGGCAAAGAGTTGATAAAAAATTAAATGTTATTCATTATGCTAGAAGAACTCTAGACAGTGCCCGGAGAAATTATGCTACTACCGAAAAAGAATTTTTAGTGGTTGTTTTTGCTTGTGACAAGTTTAGATCTTATATTGTTGATTCCAAAGTAACTGTTCACACTAATCATGCTGCTATTAAATATCTTATGAAAAATAAAAATGCTAAACCTAGACTTATGATAAGGGCATGGCAACAACAATTGATGATCCTACTCAAGTTGAGCTAGTTAAAGAATTAAGTCATGGAAAAGTTGCAGAATTAATGATGTGCAGAAAACCATATTTCATAGAGGAGACAATGGTCGTGTGCGTCATTTGTGTGGACCGAGAATTAATTCTATAACTGCTAGACTCAAGATCAATTACATGATGCATTCATTGGATTCAAAAGATGTGATTGATTCATTGGAGTATGGTCCTATATGCATGAAATATAGAGTTGTACCACCATATTTGGTCTATGAAAAAACAGGACACTCGGAAGGATCAATATGCCGCAGTAAAGGAAAAGATCAGATCGGTCTCAATCTTAACCGCCAGTAAAAATCGTGCCAGTGAATATATATGCATCAAAGGAGGAAACATGAGATAAAAATGGAACCTATACGTGACAAGGTAGAGCCAAACTTTCGTACGCCTCCTAATTGGACATGGATCGGCTCAGTGGATCTTTGTTTGCATGGCAAGAAAATCACATTGCATGCAAAGTACTCCCTCCGTTTCTAAATATAAATCTTTGTAGGTATTTCACTATGGACCACATATGGATGTATATAGATGCATTTTGTGTGTAGATTCACTCATTTTACTCTGTATGTGATCCATAGTGAAATCTCTCCAAAGACTTATATTTAGGAACGGAGGGAGTAATTATCTATCTCGTGGAGTCCAAGTCCTAATAAAATAAAGAGATGTATTTTCATTGGAGTTGTGGGTCACGTACTTGAGTTTTTTTATTCGTTTAGGATTTAGTTATTAGATTACTAATACTTTTGAGAGTCCAGATTTTCTTAGCTTCTGTTTAGGCGCACGAGAGCTAGGCCGAATAAAAGGCTCGCCTCAGCTCATGTAAAGGGGAGCAGTTTTGGAGTTGAATAAAAATACAGAAAACGCCCGAGTTCAGGGCGACCAGATCATGTGTATTTTGTGTGATTTTTCATGAGGGAAATTTGCTAGCGATACATGTTGATCCAACTGGGTCTTTATCTTTGTTTGTGTATTTTCATGCAGGGGTAAAAATTATTATTGGAGGTTGCAAGGAGGAACAAGGTGGAAGAACTGTTGATCAAGCATCGCCGTGAAAGATCGGGCCATCTACGACCGCGAATTAGCATCTCGCTAGTCCATGCCTCATCAGGTGGTATTCAGAGCAAGGTTGTTCACGACACTATGGAGAAGGTGACGAGCGCATCGTCATTCAGTAAGTTAAGCTATGGATTTCAGTTGAAGGAGGAAGGCCGCTGGGCTGGGCTATTTCACACCCGTGTGGTGGTGAGAGAGAGATCATGTGCCATGACGATCGATCACATGAATTTGATCAACGTCGCAAGCATCGAGATCTTGGAGAAGCTGAATCTACCAATGACATCACGTCTACAACCATACTGTTTCCATTGGGGTCACGAAGAGCTCACCGTCACGCAACAAACCAAGGTACCGTTTTTGTTGGAAAATTATTTTTGCGAGGTTTTGTGCGACGTGATTCCGGCACCGATGATTTCATGTCACTTGTTATTGGGCGAGCCATGGTACAGAGAGCATGATGTTGCGTATGATTGCAAGACACACAGATATACCGTCAAGAGGCGTAAGAAGTGCAACTCGTGCCAATGGGTGAGGAGCGTTTTATTTCTTGGAGGAAAGAACATCTTGAGAGGATAAAAGAGCAGGAAGAAGAAGAAAAGAAGAAGGCCCAAGTTGCTGAAATTTCTGTGGTTGTTATTCAATCGAGTGAAGAAAATATTGCTCAAGAGGTCAACTCAAATCTGAGGACGGTTTTGATGCAAGGGGGAGAGGATGATATGACCAACGCTAAAGTTGTTTGTATCGACGACCACCACCGCACCACGATGTACAAGACGCATGTCTGGGTCAAGTTATGACAGCTCCGCTTGTTAATATGATGAATCCTAGTGAGGAGAATATTAAGGTTGATTCAGAGTCATCAGTTGGTGTTGCGAAAATATGGGACGCGTGTTATGGTGTTAGCAAAGGAAGGGATGAACTCCATCATATACATGTTTGAAGGCGTGCAGCAGCTTGATTGTTTCTTTATGTTGTTACGTCCAGAATAACCAACTATAAATGTACAAGAGATATATTTTATTGAGACTAAGCAAAGAATCCTAATCAACTACTACTTCTCCCGATCAAGATCGCCAGAGCGGTTGTACCTCAACAGGTTCGATCGGTGGAAACTGCTTTCCATGAGAGACATTGGATGGGGGCCACCAAATAAAATATATTTAATAATTTTGGTATTTAATCTGTAATGAATACCTGCTAAAATAAAGCACGTAATCAGATTTTCTTTTTAGTTGTTGGGTCGACAGTTAGAGACATAGATAATATTTTGTACAGTCAACTTATTAGGCAAGTTAATTAGAGATGGACACTGATAGCTATTCTATTATATATACTCCTGGTTCGGTCATTGTAAAAGCAGGTTATTTTTAGGGTCCCGATAACTGCCACACGTGTGGGCGTTAAGGTATCTGCCCACACGTTCTGTGTGGTGCCTAAGAGGACTAGCCCACACGTTTGTGTGTGGGCAAAACAACTAACGCCCACACGCCTTTTTCCCCTCCCGGTCTCTCTTATACGCGTGCGTGTGGGCGAAATAAATAACGCCCACACGCCCGGTACGCCAGGCCTCGTACCTCGTGGTCTCGCACGCCCCACGTGACACTTTACCACGCGCATGCAGTTGCCATGGGCCGGACCCTCGTCTATGTTCGTTTAAGTGCAGTTGCCATGTCGCTGAACTACGGTTGCCATGTCAGACAACTGCAGTTGCCATGTCTGCTCAACTACAGTTGCCATCTCAGGTCAAAGTTTCAGATTGTCATTTTTTGGACAACTACAGCTGTTGCCATGTGTGGTCTGGTCTACTGCAGTTGCCATGATTTCAAAACTTTAGGAGTTGCCACCTACTAACACTAGGCAGTTGCCATCACAGGTTAAAGTTCCAGATTGCCATTTTTTGGACAACTACAGCTGTTGCCATGTGTGGTCTGGTCTACTGCAGTTGCCATGATTTCAAAACTTTAGGAGTTGCCACCTACTAACACTAGGCAGTTGCCATGTAGCACTGAAAAAATGGCATGGTAAAAACATGTTCGGGTAAAAGAGAGAGTTTCCATGTGCTCACAAGCACGTTAGGGCAGTTGCCATGTAAAAAGAAAGAGTTGCCATCTACTTACGTGCACGCTAGGGCAGTTTGCCATGTACCATGCAAAACATATGACAACTGACATGTTCGGGTAAAAAAAGAGAGAGTTGCCATCTGCTTGCAATCACACTAAGGCAGTTGCCATGTACACTGCAAAACATATGGCAACTGGCAGCTTGGGTGTGGGAGAGGAGGCGGACGTGTGGGCGAGATGTCAAACACCCACACACCAGCCCTTGTGCGTGACTGAAAACTGGTGTGTGGGTGAACTGCTAAACGCCCACACACCGGCCCCTCCGTGTGGTAAAACGGATGTGTGGTCGAACTATGTCACACACCACACACACGCCTTGTCCTACGTGGCACAAAAAATCAGCCAGATTGTGCCAAGATTCGTGCATATAGTACTGGACGGTGATGGATGCGTCTGGACGAGATGGTCAACGCCCACACGTGTGGGCATTAACATTTCTGTATTTTTATGAAATAGACACGATGTGTTTTTCAGGGTAGACATTGGTATCAAGTTTTGGAGGGATCTTTAGAAAACCACTATGTTGCGATTTTTCTTCGTGGAAATTGTTTTGCGCGTGAGTACCTTTGTGAAGATTGGTTTTCTCGTGCTAGGCCGCAAGTTTCAAACCATCTACTTCGTGTACATCGCATGCGTGGGCAAGAGGTTGCTACTGCTGGTGGTGGAGTGTCGTGAAAGATCGGGGCGCAACAACAGATCGGATCTCGCCATCGAGGTTCGGTTCACATTAACTTATTAGATGAGTTCTCTTGTTACAAGAATTTGATTTGGATAGTATTGATAGAAAGGGAGCTGGGAACCCCATTGCAGACAACTTGTCTAGGTTAGAAAATGTTCTTGATGACCCACTGTCTGTTGATGATAGCTTTCCTAATGAACAATTAGCTATCATAAATGCTTCTCGTAATACTCCATGGTATGCTGATTATGCTAATTACATTGTTACTAAATTTATACCACCTAGCTTCACATACCAGCAAAACAAAAAGTTTTACTATGATTTAAGACATTACTATTGGGATGACCCATACCTTTATAAAGAAGGAGTATATGGTGTTATTAGACGTTGTGTACCTGAGCATGAACAGGAATAGATCCTACACAAGTGTTACTCCGAGTCTTGCAGAGGGCACCATGCTAGAGATAGAACTGAACACAAGGTATTGCAATCTGGTTTTTATTGGCCTACTCTCTTCAAGAAGGATTGGTGACCCACAAGTATATGGGGTCAATTGTAACCCTTTTCGATAAGTAAGAGTGTCGAACCCAACGAGGAGCAGAAAAAAATGACAAGTGGTTTTCAGCAAGGTATTGTCTGCAGGTGCTAAAATTGTGAGTAGCGGAGTAGTTTGATAGCAGGATAATTTGTAACGAGCAAGTAACAATATTAGTAAGAAAAGTGCAGCAAGGTAGCCCAATCCTTTTGAGGCAAAGGACAGGCCAAAATGGTTTCTTATGATAAACAAAGTGTTCTTGAGGGTACACGGGACTTTCATCTAGTCACTTTCATCATGTTGGCTTAATATGTGTTCACTACTTTGATAATTTGATATGTGGGTGGACCGGTGCTTAGGTGTTGTTCTTACATGAACAAACCACCTACTTATGATTAACCCTCTCGCAAGCATCCACAACTACGAGAAAAGTATTAAGAATAAATTCTAACCATAGCATTAAACTTTTGGATCCAATCGGTCCCTTACGGAATAGCGCATAAACTGGGGTTTAAGCTTCTGTCACTCTCGCAACCCACCATCTAATAACTACTCCACAATGCATTCCCTTAGGCCCAAATATGGTGAAGTGTCATGTAGTCGACATTCACATGACACCACTAAGAGATTGGCAACATAATATCATTAAAATATCAAACACATATCAAGTTCACATGATTACTTGCAACATGATTTCTCCCGTGACCTCAAGAACGAAAGTAACTACTCACAAATGATAAACATGCTCAAGATCAGAGGGGTAATAAATAGCATAATGGATCTGAACATATAATATTCCAGCAAATAAACCATATAGTAATCAACTACAAGATGTAATCAACACAATTAGTCACCCACGAGCACCAATCTATAGTTTTGATACAAAGATTGAACACAAGAGATGAACTAGGGTTTGGGAGGAGTTGGTGCTATGAAGATGTTGTTGAAGATAGCCCTCCCCAAGATGGGAGAGTTTTTGGTGATGATGATGACAATGATTTCCCCCTCCGGGAGGGAAGTTCCCCCGGCGGAATCGCTCCACTGGAGGGCAAAAGTGCTCCTGCCCAAGTTCCGCCTCGAGGCAGCGGCGCTTCATCCCGAATGTCCTCCCCTTATTTTTTCTAGGTCAAAATGACTTATATGCCAGAAGATGAGCACCGGAGGTGGGCCGAGGAGGGCAGCACCCACCAGGGCGCGCCTGGGCCTCCTGGCGCGCCCAGGTGGGTTGTGCCCACCTGGTGGCCCTCCTCTAGTACTTATTTTCTCCAATATTCATTAAATATTCCATAAAAGTTCCACGGGGAGTTTCAGCTCATTTGGAGTTGTGCAGAATAGGTAGCTTGACGTAGCTTTTTCAGGTCCAGATCTCCTGATGCTAGAATTCTCCCTCTTGGTGAATACCTTGCATATTATGAGAGAAAAGGCATTAGAGTTACTCCAAAAAGCATTATTATACAATAAAACAACATAAATAATAGTAGGAAAACATGATGCAAAATGGACGTAACAACTCCCCCAAGCTTAGACCTCGCTTGTCCTCAAGCGAGGACTGAAATAGAAAAACATGTCCACATGCTTAGAGAGAGAGGTGTCGATAAAAACAAAAATACGGACATAGCAGTATCATGTGACTTATTATAGCAGCAACAAACTTTACTAAAAAAACTTTTATCATAGACTTCTCATGAAGAAGTGACAATTCATCACAACATCGAAGTATAAAGCATAAACTCTATTGGAAACCGACAAACTATGTTCTTAGTCAACTTTGCAAGTACAACTCATCCTCTTTTCAGGAAGGGTCACGTATCGAAGCCTTTAGGCAAGTCCACATACTCAACCATCATTTAGTCTTCTATGATTGCTAACACTCACCTTGTACACATGAGCAAAAGGCTTCAACCGAACACATAGGAAGATAGGGGCTTATAGTTTCGCCTCCCAACGCACTCACCTCAAGGGTGATGTCAACAATAATAACTCATGCCACCCATATTCAACTGGACATATGTGCCTAGATCTTTCCTCACCACATGATGCTTGCCAAAGGAGAAAAATAAAAGGAATAGGGAGAAAAACTTTGACTCTTGCAGAAAAGTAAATACATGAAAGTAAAAGATAGGCCCTTCACAGAGGGAAGCAGAGGTTGCCATGCGCTTTTTGTTTGTATGGTCAACCCCTTAGTGCAAGAGAACGTCACGTTATATTGCCCCTTGTGATGGCAACCTTTATTATGCAGCCTGTCACTTTTATTCTTCACCATCACAAGTTCGTACAACGCTCAATTTTCCCTTACACTAAATGATCTCACATTTTTATAAGCAATTTTTATTACCCTTTTTGCACCGATGACAACTTACTTGAAGGATCTTACTCAATCCATAGGTAGGTATGGTGGACTCTCAAACAAGATAGGGTTTAAAGGTTTTGGATGCACAAGTAGTATCTCTACTTAGTGCGGAGTTTTTGGCTAGCAAAGATAGGGGCAAGCACCACATGTTGAAGGATCTATGACAATATAACTTGTATGTGAATATGAACAAGCATAAATCATTAAGTTGTCTTCCTTGTCGAACGTCAACAATTTTGGCATATAATATTTTGATGGGTGCTCACAACCATAAAAGTATATTTATATGCGAATCTTGTCTTCCCTTATTAATTCTTTCATGAGTTGCATCACTGACCAATGCTATCTACAATAAAATTTTCTACTTATACTTTCCCTTATGTAATGTCATCACTTACCCTAAGATTAGCATATGATCTTTTCCTTTTTTTATTTCCTTTCTTTTTATTGCAACAAGAAAGTAAAGAAGACAAAACTCAAACTAAACTTTATTATATCTCACACATGATTACAAGGATTGATCACTAAGGAAACTCACAAAAAGAAAGGATTGAACTAAACTTTTATTCATCTAATAGGAAAAGATAATCATTGATCGAACTAAGAAAGTAAAAGGAAAAAGATAGTGGGGATGATACGATATCGGGGCACCTCCCCCAAGCTTGGCGAAAGCCAAGGGGAGTGCCCATACCCAATACTCAGTTTTCTTTTGGTGGTGATGAAGAAGATAGTGGTGATGAAGTAGAAGGTTTCTTGTCCTCGGGTTTCCATGGTAGAGGCTCACCATCATAAGAGGAGGAGTGAGTCTCCTTGATCCTGCAACTGGCAGCCAAACTCATACCTTTGAACCTGGCCTCATATTCAAAGACCTGGCTTCGAAGATCGTGGATCTGGCTATGGAGGAAGTTGATTTGCTCGTCGAGGGAGAAGATGATGTCCTTTATGGGCTTGCCATCCACCTCGAGATCACGGATATAGTCCGCGATCATGAGGTGATTGGCATTGAGTCCATGCTCCACCATCCCCTTGCACTTGAAGATGTCCTGCTCCATTGCTCCAAGTCTGGCCTCCACAGATCCAGTCCCCCTGGGTCCTTGCACATCGCGGGTGTGCAGCACCCCATCGTGCATCTGGATAGCTTGAGGGTGCTGCATCACCCCCCACAGATATGGGTTGATGACGTTGTCAAAGAACTTTTCCTTAGAGGAGCTTGAAGCGGCCATGGTGGATTGGATCTACAGAAAACAGCAAGAAAAGAAAACAGGAGATTTCTCCGTGATACAGAGGTTAACAGGTTTGGGGGGTATATATAGATTTTTTTTTATCTTGGGGAACAAGCAGAACGGAAGAAAAACGGAGTCCAGAATGTCCCTGAGGTGGGCACAACCCACCTGGGTGCGCCAGGCATGCCTGGCGCGCCCTGGTATATCGTGCCCACCAGGGTCACTTTCCTGGAAGTTTCTTATTTTCCTAATTTTCTAAATATTCTAAAACTGACAAAAAATATTTTTGTGGATTATTCGGGGTCCGTTTACTTACCGTATCACATACCTCCTTATTTTCACGATTTTGGAGTGTTCCGGAAGGACTCTTTTATGTGTTCTTCCGGTGTCAAAGTTTGGATAACATTGCTTTCAATATTAATGGGAGTACCTGAGATATAATGTTTTATTCGTTGCCCATTGACAACCTTCGGGTTAGTCCCTTCGACATTATTTATTTTGATAGCTCCGGATCGATAGACCTCCTCGATGACATAGGGTCCTTCCCATTTGGAGAGGAGTTTTCCTGCAAAGAATCTGGAACAAGAGTTGTACAAAAGAACATATTATCCTACTTTGAACTCATGCTTTTGGATTCTTTTGTCATGCCATCTTTTAACCTTTTCTTTCAATAACTTAGCATTTTCGTAAGCCTGGGTTCTCCATTCATCTAATGAGCTAATATCAAATAACCTCTTTTCCCCAGCAAGTTTGAAATCATAATTGAGTTCTTTTATTGCCCTAAATGCTTAGTGTTCTAACTCAAGAGGCAAATGACAAGCTTTTCCATAAACCATTTTATATGGAGACATACCCATAGGGTTTTTATAAGCCGTTCTATAAGCCCAAAGTGCATCATCTAATTTCTTAGACCAATTCTTCTGGAACCTATTGACAGTCTTTTGTAAGATTAGTTTTATTTCTCTATTGCTAAGTTCAACTTGACCACTAGACAGGGGATGATAAGGTGATGCAATTCTATGGTTAATATCATACTTAGCAAGCATTTTACAGAAAGCACCATGAATAAAGTGTGAACCACCATTAGTTATTAAATATCTAGGGACTCCAAACCTTGGGAAAATAACTTCTTTAATCATTTTAATAGAGGTGTTGTGATCAACACTACTGGTTGGAATAGCTTCTACCCACTTAGTAACATAATCAACAACAACCAAAATGTGTGTATACCCATTAGAGGAAGGAAAAGGTCCCATGAAATCAAATCCCCAAACATCAAATGGTTCAATGGAAAGTGAATAATTCATAGGCATTTCTTGACGCTTACCGATATTACCTATTATTTGGCATTCATCACATGATGAGACAAACTTACGGGCATCCTTGAAGAGAGTAGGCCAATAAAAACCAGATTGCAATACCTTATGAGCGGTTCTGTCTCCCGCATGATGTCCTCCATAAGCTTCAGAGTGACATTTCCGTAGGATTTGTTCCTGTTCATGCTCAGGTACACAACGTCTAATAATACCATCTACTCCTTCTTTATAAAGATGTGGGTCACCCCAAAAGTAATGTCTTAAATCATAGAAGAATTTTTTTCTTTTGTTGGTATGTGAAGCTAGGTGGTATTTATTTAGCAACAATATAATTAGCATAGTCAGCATACCAAGGTGTACTATGAGAAACATTTATTGCAGCTAGTTGTTCATCAGGGAAGCTATCATTAATAGGTTGTGGGTCATCAAGAATATTTTCAAGTCTAGACAAGTTATCAACTACGGGGTTCTCTGCTCCTTTCCTATCAGTGATATGCAAATCAAATTCTTGTAGCAGAAGAACCCACCTAATGAGTCTAGGTTTAGCATCTTTCTTTTCCATAAGATATTTTATAGCAGCATGATCGGTGTGAACAATTACTTTAGAATCAACAATGTAAGATCTAAATTTATCACAAGCAAACACCACTGCTAAGAATTCTTTTTCAGTAGTAGCATAGTTTTGTTGAGCACTGTCTAGAGTTTTACTAGCATAATGAATAACATTTAGTTTCTTATCAAATCTTTGTCCTAGAACAACACCAACATCATAATCACTAGCATCACACATAATCTCAAAAGGCAAGTTCCAATCAGGTGGTTGAACAACAGGTGCAGTAATTAAGGCTTTCTTTAGTGTTTCAAAGGCTTCCATGCAATCATCATCAAACACAAAGGGAATATCCTTTTGCAAAAGATTAGTAAGCAGCCTAGAAATTTTAGAAAAGTATTTGATAAACCTCCTGTAGGAACCAGCATGACCAAGGAAACTACGAATACCTTTGATATCTTTAGAACATGGCATTTTCTCAATTGCATCAACCTTGGATTTGTCCACCTCAATGCCTCTTTCAGAAATTTTATGGCCCAAGACAATACCTTCTTAACCATAAAGTGGCACTTCTCCCAATTCAAGACGAGATTTGTTTGTTCACATCTCTGCAAGACTCGATCAAGATTGCTTAAACAATCATCAAAAGACTTCCCATAAACAGAAAAGTAATCCATGAAAACCTCAACAATCTTTTCACAAAAATCAGAGAATATAGCGGTCATACATGTTTGAAAGGTAGCAGGTGCATTACATAAACCGAAAGGCATATGTCTATAAGAAAATGTTCCAAAAGGACAAGTAAAAGTGGTCTTTTCTTGATCAGATTGTAAAATAAGTATTTGTGAGAAGCCAGAGTATCCTTCAAGGAAACAAAAATGTAAGTGCTTAGATAATCTTTCTAACATTTGATCAATAAAAGTCAGAGGGTAATGATCCTTTCTAGTATTCTTTATTTAATTTTCTATAATCAATTACCATCCTATAGCCCGTGACAATTCTTTGTGGAATAAGCTCATTTTTATCATTAAGAACAACAGTAATAACTCCTTTCTTAGGGACACAATGAACAGGGCTTACCCATCTACTATCAGCTATAGGATAGATTATACATGCTTCCAAAAGTTTCAATATTTCTGCTCTTACCACTTCTTTCATCTTTGCATTTAACCGACATTGGTGATCAACAACGGGTTTAGCATCAGGTTCCATATTAATCTTGTGCTGACATAGAGTAGGACTAATGCCCTTAAGATCATCAAGAGTATATCCAATAGCAGCCTTGTGCTTCCTTAGAACTTTCAATAATATTTCTTCTTCATGTTCTTAAAGGTTAGCACTAATAATAATAGGATATATCTTCTTTTCATCAAGATAAGCATATTTCAAAGTTTTTGGCAATTGTTTTACTTCAAACACAGGATCACCTTTAGGTGGAGGAGGACCTCCTAGAGTTTCAATAGGAAAATTGTGTTTAAGCAGAGGTTGTTGTTCAAAAAAGATTCTATCTATTTCGTTCCTTTCACGCATATGTAAATCATTTTCATGGTCTAGAAAATATTGTTCCAAAGGATCAGTAGGAGGCACAACAATAGAAGCAAGACTAATAATTTCATCCTTACTAGGCAAATCTTTCTTATGAGGTTGTTTACTAAACTTGGAAAAATTAAATTCATGAGATTCATCACCAAAGCTAACACCGAAAGTTTGTTTCTCACAATCTATTTTAGCATTGACGGTGTTCAAGAAAGGTCTACCAAAAATAATGGGACAAAAGTCATCTTATGGGGTGCTAAGAACAAGAAAATCAGTAGGGTATTTTATTTTCCCACACAAGACTTCAACATCTCTAAGAATCCCAATAGGTGATATAGTATCTCTATTAGGAAGTTTAATAGTAACATCTATGTCTTCTATTTCAATAGGTGCTATTTCATCTTTAGTTTCTTGATATAAGAAGAAAGGAATAGCACTCACACTAGCACCTAGGTCACATAACCCATGATAACAATGATCTCCTATCTTAACTGAGACAACAGGCATGCCAACAATTGGTCTATGTTTATCTTTTCCTTCAGGTTTGGCAATTCTAGAAGCTTCACTACATAAGTATATAACATGCCCATCAATATTATCAACTAAGAGATCTTTAACAATAGCAACACTAGGTTCAACTCTGATTTGTTCATATGGTTTGGATGTTCTAACATAACTTTTATTAACCATAGTTGAAGCTTTAGCATGTTCCTTCATCCTAACAGGAAAAGGTGGTTTTTCAATATAAGCAGTGGGAACAACTGGATCAACATTGTAAATAATGGTTTCTTCTTTAGCTTTTACCAGTTCTTTAACTTCTTCTTTAATTGGTGGGTGATATTTAAACCACTTCTTCTTAGCAAGATCAACATGAGTAGAAAAAGATTCACAAAAGGAAGCTACTATCTCAGAGTCAAGTACATATTTAGGGGCTGTTTGGTTCCCAGCTACAATTTGCCAAGCCAAAATTTCGCAGCCACAGTTTGTCAAGCATGTGTTTGGTTTTTGCCACACTTTGACTTGCCACACTTTATTGTCCCTATGGCCCACTTGTCAAAGAGACAATTTTTTTGCCAACTTTTGCCAAAGTTTGGCGTCCAATTTCTTAGCCACACTTGTGTGGCTTGCCATACTTGTGTGGCTAGCCACACTTTGGCTTGGCCACACTAGTCTCCAACCAAACAGACCCTTAGTGCTAAACTTTTGAAAAGCATCAGTATTCATAAAAGATTTAATACAATCAAACTTAGGTTCAATACCTGACTCTTTACCTTCTCGAGTTCCCAATCTTCAGAGTGTTGGGTTCTACGTAGGGTGCGTCGACTCCAAATTAAAATTTCCTACACGCAGAACAACCAAGAACATGCTATGGGAGATGGATCACAGATCGTTACCACTAGACGCGCCATGCCGTGCATCGGAAGTAGAGTTGAGGCAGTGCGTTCCCAGAGTTTCCTTGCGTTCCCGGAGTCGTCTCCTCCTTGCCGATCTCCCACGTAGACGATCGGATCTCGCGAACAGGTTTGCCAGAGTGGCGCAAGTGCATCGCCTCTAATGGTATCCGCACGTGCAGGAGGAACACCGTGCGGAGGACTGCTAGGTCCGTCACACAGTCGGTGGCAAGTGGAGGTGGCTAGTTGCAACACATGCAAAGCCCTAGCGACGGCGCCGAAGCGATCAATCTTAATGAGTGTGCCGCACCTCCACTTTATATAGGCGTCCATCGCGGGTGTCGGTGTCAAAACCGACGGATCTCGGGTAGGGGGTCCTGAACTGTGCGTCTAAGGCTAATGGTAACAGGAGGCGGGGGACACGATGTTTACCCAGGTTCGGGCCCTCTCGATGGAGGTAATACCCTATTTCCTGCTTGATTGATCTTGATGATATGAGAATTACAAGAGTTGATCTACCACGAGATCATAGAGGCTAAACCCTAGAAGCTAGCCTATGATTATGATTGTTGTGGTCCTACGGACTAAACCCTCCGGTTTATATAGACACCGGAGAGGGCTAGGGTTACACAGAGTCGGTTACAGAGAGGGAGATCTACACATCCGAATCGCCAAGCTTGCCTTCCACGCAAAGGAGAGACCCATCCGGACACGGGACGAAGTCTTCAATCTTGTATCTTCATAGTCCAGCAGTCCGGCCAAAGTATGTAGTCCGGCTGTCCGAGGACCCCCTAATCCAGGACTCCCTTAGTAGCCCCTGAACCAGGCTTCAATGATGATGACTCCGGCGCGCAGATTGTCTTTGGCATTGCAAGGCCCTTCCATCTCCGAATACTCCCAGGTAGATTTCGAACACATGAATCGTGTCCGGCTCTGCAAAACAAATTCCACATACAACCGTAGAGAGCATAATTTCTCACGAATCTAATCCGCTGACAATTTTTCATGGCATGACATCACACCATGGCCCGGTCATTATTCGAACCGTTTTTCCCAGCCTGCTACTGCACGTATTGCAAGGTGGTTTTATTGGCACGTCTTGTCGAAGCAGATATCGTGTCCCCTTATCACGGGATTCTCATCAATACGGGTGTGGGTAACCCAACCGTGCCGTCAATGCGGCGCTTGGGAAATAAGCGAGTTTTATCGGGCAAGTGGGAGGCGCACAGTTTCTACCGCCTTTATGAAGAGATAAGGATCCCTCTGTTTCACCCACGCCTTCTTCTCCCGCTACTCATCCATTCTCACACGCTCGAGCTCTAGCGCCCAAGCCCTCACTTTCTCCGCAAAGCCATTCAAGCATGTCCGGAGCAGGAGGCAAGTGGATGGCCTCCTCCTTCACGGAGGAGGACATAACGAAGCTACGGGAGGCCGGATACCTGGCCGCAAACATCGCGCATAGGCTTCCGGCCGAGGGGCAGATCATCCCCACTCCGAAACCTCGGGAAAGAGTAGTGTTCCTCTCTCATTTTGTCCATGGACTGGGATTTCCCCTCCACCCATTCATCCGCGGGCTTATGTTTTACTACGGGCTTGATTTCACGATCTGGCCCCCAACTTCATCCTCAAGATCTCGGCATTTATCGTCGTGTGTGAGGCTTTCCTCCGTATCCTGCCCCACTTTGGCCTATGGCTGAAGACCTTCAATGTGAAGCCGAAGGTGGTGGTGGGACAGCAAGCGGAGTGCGGAGGCACCATGGTGGGCAAGATGCCCAATGTGGCTTGGCTCGAGGGCTCCTTCGTGGAGACCGTAAAGGGGTGGCAATCGGGGTGGTTCTACATCACCGAGCCGCACAATGCCAACTGGGCGGTGGCCCCCGAATTTTGATCCGGCACCCCCATGCGGCTCACCTCCTAGAAAGAGAAGGGCTTAGCCTGGGGGTCCGCGACAAAGCTGTCCGGACTTCAGAACTGTGTCTGGAATATGATAAGCAAGAAGATCAAGCTTGTCAACATAGTACAAGTTATGCTCCTCCGCCGGATCCTTCCGTGGCAACGACAGGTTTGCAATCTTTGGGAGTTTGACCCGGTCGAACACCAGACACTATGAGAGCTCTTCGGCACGATGCACGAAGATGTTTGGAAATTGTTGTTCAAGACCAATGAGGTACCACCGCCCATTACCGAAGATCGCGGCCTCAGCATCAAGCACCCCACCAATTCGGTAAGATTATATGTTTCGCAGGACGTGCTTTTCATCAGCACATCTGGAGGAGGAGGATCCTAAGCTTTTACGCTGTTTCTGCGGGATTGGGTAGCAGTAGCAGAGAGGATCGACTGCCCGGCTCCGTTACCGGAAGATCCGGAATCGGAGCTTCTGACGAGGATGTTGTTTCCGGCGCCC
The DNA here is from genome assembly GCF_002162155.2 of Triticum dicoccoides. NCBI lineage: Eukaryota > Viridiplantae > Streptophyta > Magnoliopsida > Poales > Poaceae > Triticum > Triticum dicoccoides. The sequence continues at coordinate 728,386,418 of NC_041383.1, forward strand.
TATGAGGTGCCGGAGAAGAAGTCCAAGAAGACGGCTATGGGGACCAGGAAAGGTCTCCGGTGCAAGGTCGCATCGGACTCGTCATCCGAGGACGCCGAGGCGCACTCCTCCCATGAAGACGGGGAGGAGGAATAAGAAATCCCCCTTCCCCCACTAGAGGGGAGAAGAAGAGAAAAGCCTCCCCACAAGGGGAGGCCGGGTCGCCTAAGAAGGGAAAGACATCCCTTCCGGACCACTCCACCACGGCCGCCTACAGCGACGAGAAGTGGTTGCCCAGGGAAAAGCCCCTGGCGAAGTCGTAAGTAACCGGACTCCATAGTACTTTCAATGTGTTTTAGCTTCATTGCTTGTTATAATGCCGAGCACGCATATGCAGTCCAGCCACGTCCCACATCGAGGTATCCTCTTCGGATGGGTCTTTGAGTCAATCGGAGATGAATAGCTATTCACTCCCGACGGCCACCTCCCCCCGGCCCGCGGACGACACCGACCTGTTGTCCCAGAGGATACCGGAAGAGGGGGCGACGGTTCTGGAGACGCCCCAAGGTGAAATCCCAGACGCCGGGCACGTGGGGGGAAAGACCCCCATGGATTCTACTGACGGTGGCCGCAGCAAGTCTGACCCCCAGCCGGATACTGCGCCAGAACCTCCAATGGTTCCGGATTCAAGTAGGCAGCCCCTCGCTAAGGAGGGCGAGCCGCCTATGTCGATGACCTCTGTCCACCCAGAGGCATCAGAAAATTTGCTGGAAGTGCTTCGTGGTGCTTCCATTGACGAAGCGCATTGTACTCTTATGAGTATGGTCATTGAGAAGGTTCGGTCCGCCAAAAGCGGATTGACCGAAGCCTGCGCCAGCCTCCTAACAGGCGTTGAGGTAAGTAACAAAAGTGTAAGAAAATATCACATTATAGACAGTATCCCCTGATACTCTATTTGGTGTTCGGAAAGGAAAGCCAAACGGAGGGTCAATTATTATTCGCAGGAGTCTAATAGAAAATGTCTATGTGAATAAGCAGGCATCGCTGCTGGCCGCTACCGCCCGTACTGCGGAGGTTGCCGGACTGAAGCGGGACCTGGAGCGGGCCGATGAAGAGCTCGTCCTCATGAAGAGGCAGATCGAGGAGAACAAAGGTAAGTGATACCCCGTCCGTGTGTCATATAAAGGAAAAATCATTGATGCTAACAGAAGCATCATGAATTTTAATAGGGGCCACAACCGAAGTGGCGGCCCTGAAGAAAGTGTTGTCCGAGGCCGAAGACAAGGCGGCCAAGGAGTGCACCGAGCATGAGAAACAGGAGGCTCGGGTTAATGAGGTACAGCAAGAGCTCCAGGACTTTGGCAAAAAATTCGAGTCCTTGGAGCGTGACTGCAAGACGCAAGAGTCCGAGCTTGCGAAGGCCCTCCAGAGCGTGCGAGACGCCAAGACCGAAGCCCAAAAGGCCCTCTAGGAGATTCAGGCGGCCAAGAAGATAGTGGCAGGTAAGGCATTCATTATGCAAAGCAAGCATGTGAAGGAGACTTTCCTTTTACTTACCTAAATTCGGAGCTCTCCAGGAGCGTTCGCAGATCTGCCACGCAGCATATCGGATGCCACGGAGTTCTACCATGCCGAAGAAGGGAGCTCGACGGAGAAGTTGTTCTGGTCTCAATATGCTGGGACCGAACATCCGATGCGCTTGAGTGACCAGCTGAAGCAATTGGTCGAACTACGCAAGGCGGCCGAACTGGCCATGAAGGACTTCATAGTCCGGCTGTGGCCTGGCGAGCCCCTGCCCAGCAGCTACTTCGGCCTTATAAAGGGGATGGTAAATGCCTGTCCGCGGTTTGAAGTCGTTAAGCGGTCCGTCTGCATTTAAGGTGCCCGCCGAGCCTTCGCCCGTGCAAAAGTGCACTGGGCGAAGATGGATGCCGAGAAGCTGGTAACGGAGGGGCCGCCAGAGGGCAAGGAGCATCGCCACCCCGAGAAGTACTATGACGGTGTTATGAAAGGCGCCCGCCTTGTGGCGGAGGAATGTGCCAAGGATGTTATATTTGAATAATTGTACTCATGTCATCCTGGAATACGAAAACAAGTTCATGTGCGCTATATAATGCTTGTTGATTTAAAATATTACCTTCTGTGCGGCTGTTTATAAAAATCTGAAAGTTGGCCAGTCGTCGGCTTCTGCCCCCATGTAACTAGTACTGGGGTGTTCGAGATAAATCTAAACACTCTTTATCCAAATTTTTGGTCCTTTAAGGAGGTGTTTAGCGCGGCGAACAAGGCAATCGGACTATACAACTTTATCACTCTCACTTAGCCATAGAAGTCTACAATTTCAAATTTTGGTGAAGCCCCTAATATTTGGAAGGCCCAACTTGGGGTGCTATACACGCCTAAATCGTACAAGGCCGATTCCTCGCCCAAAGCGGAAAAAATCTTTAAGGATTTGAGGCCTCTTGAACAGCGACCAGATCTCGCCGCATCATGACAGTCAGTTTTCGGCTTTCTCTACTGAGGTGCTCGTCCGGAAGAACCGGGACACAATCGCAGTAGTTCTCCCTGTGCTACCTTAGCCGATGTAACGGAACGTAAGGCACCCAAGACATGATTCGGAGCTGATGCATATAATGCTATAAGTTCGGGGTGCCGCACTGTCGAAAGTGTTCGGACTTTTCTTGCCGTGTTATGGGGTACATTGAAGCCCCTGGCGAACTGAACGTACCAAAGTGTACAGGTGCAATTTATAGTATATAAACAGCCAAGAAAAAGATAAAGGAAATGTAATAATAAGTTGACGTTGTATGTTTTTTCCATTGTTATTTAAATAATACATCAACGCGTATGTATACAAGTAATGCGATAAGCAAGAATATGACTATTTGACGTGTCCTAACCAAGGGCAGGCTGCGTGTGGGTATATAAAACAGGTATAACAATTGTTATTAGAGACCACCTGGGTATTCCCTTGTACGTCAAAGCCTCTTGCCTCCTTGGGTTTTCCTTCCTGTGATGAGTCCCATGATCAGGCTATCTGAAAGGGCTTCCTGAAAGTACGATCCTGAAAAGAAAGAAGATGATGAAGGTATACGGGTCCCGTGGCGGTTGAGCCGCACTGTGGGCCGCATCATAGCCGTGCCTCCACCTTTGCCCATGGTATTTTGAGTGCGTAATTATGTTCGCACGGCGCAAATTTCGCCGCTTGACTGGGACTAGGACGGAGGCCGAATTGCTAGTCGAGCTCTGGACGTGCCGGACGGTCCTGTTGCAGTGTACTCCGGCCACTCTTAACGGTGTCCGGGGGCTTTATCATCGAGTTGGCAGTCTGCCTAAGAAGGCTGCTTTGTACTTCTGCTGCGAGGGCCGCAGTGTGCTCCTCCGTACGGAGAGAGCGGTATGTGTTTCCATTGACATTTATAACCCCGCGAGTTCCTGACATCTTGAGCTTGAGGTATGCGTAGTGTGGTACCGCATTGAATCGAGCAAATGCGGTTCATCCTAGTAGTGCATGATAGCCACTACAAAAGGGGACGATGTCGAAGGTTAACTCCTCGCTTCGAAAGTTGTCCGGAGATCCGAAGACCACTTCAAGTGTTATTGAGCCCGTATAACAGGCCTCTACACCTGGGATTACACCTTTAAAGGTGGTTTTGATGGGTTTGATCCTTGAGGGATCGATGCCCATTTTGCGCACTGTATCCTGATAAAGCAGGTTCAGGCTGCTACCACCGTCCATGAGGACTCGCGTGAGATGGAATCCGTCAATGATGGGGTCAAGGACCAATGCGGCTGAACCGCCATGAAGGATACTAGTAGGATGGTCCCTGCGATTGAAAATGATCAGACAGGACGACCATGGGATGAACTTTGGGGCGACTGGCTCCCGCGCATAGACGTCCCTTAGTGCACGCTTCTGTTCCCGCTTGGGAATGTGGGTGGCGTATATCATGTTTACCGTTTTCACTCAGGGAGGAAATTTCTTCTGTCCTCCTATGTTCGGCGGCCGGGGCTCCTCGTCATCATTGCTATGCAGCATCTTTTCCTTATTTTCGGCATTCAACTTGCTGGCCTGTTTGAACACCCAACATTCTCTGTTGGTGTGGTTGGCTGGCTTATCAGGGGTGCCGTGAATTTGACATGAGCGATCGAGTATGCGGTCCATACTGGACAAACCCGGATTGTTTCTTTTAAATGGCTTTTTCCGCTGAACGGACTTAGAGGCACTGAATCCGGCATTGATTGCCGTGTCTTCGGCATTGTCGCCATTGTTCCAACGCTTGTGTCTGTTGTGTCATGGCTTGCCGTTGCTATCTTGGGCATCTGAAGTGCCAGGATTTCTTGGTGTGATGTTACTACGAGCCAGCCAGCTGTCCTGGCCCGCGCAAAAGCGGGTCATGAGTGTCATGAGGGCTGCCATGGATTTCGGCTTCTCTTGGCCGAGGTGTCGGGCGAGCCACTCGTCACGGATGTTATGCTTAAAGGTCGCTAGGGCTTCGACATCCGGGCAGTCGATGATTTGGTTCTTTTTAGTTAGGAACCGAGTCCAGAATTTCCTGGCTGACTCTCCGGGCTGTTGGGTTATGTGACTTAAGTCATCAACATCCGGTGGTCGCACGTAAGTGCCCTGGAAGTTGTCAAGGAATGCGTCCTCCAGGTTCTCCCAACTGCCAATGGAGTTCGCCGGCAGGCTATTCAGCCAATGTCGAGCTGGTCCTTTGAGCTTAAGGTGGGAGGTACTTGATGGCATGTAGATCGTCACCGCGGGCCATATGAATGTGGAGAAGGAAATCTTCAATCCATACCGCGGGTTCTGTTGTGCCATCGTATGATTCGATGTTTACGGGTTAAAACCCTTCTGGGAATTCATGATCCATTACTTCATCAGTGAAGCATAGGGGGTGTGCGGCGCCTCTATGCCGGGCTACATCACGACGCAGTTCAAATGAGTCTGGTCTATTGTATTCGGCCCGTCCAAACTTGTTTTTAGTGTATCCGGCGTGACGGTCATTATCACGTGTTGTGGCACGCCCCCGCGATCGATAGATCGATCTTGACTGTCCTGCTTTGTTTTCCAATACGTCTTGCAGGTCCCGCGTGTTGCCCCGGTCCTTAGTATTTTTGTTTGATTGGCGGCGGGGTGCAGGCGGTTGTTCGGGCTGATACGCCGCCTTGTCTCGGCCACGAGGTGGCCGGTCCGCCTTGTCCTGCACTGGTAGTGTAGGCTCTAGCGCCTCCTCCTCGAGTTGGGGTAGCAACCTGCGCTTCGGGTAACTTCTGGTTGGGCACTCGAGTCCATATTCCTCGGCTGCTAGGACCTCAGTCCATCTATCTGTTAGCAGATCTTGATCAGCTTGAAGATGCTGCTGCTTCTTCTTCAGGCTTTTTGCAGTGGCTATAAGCCGGCGCTTGAAGTGCTCCTGCTCGACGGGATCCTCAGGCATGACAAATTCATTGTCGCTGAGGCTCACCTCATCTTCGGAGAGAGGCATATAATTGTCGTCCTCCAAGTCTCCATCTGTTGCATGTTCATTTGGCCTAGCTTGCCCATCCTTCTGCTCGGCCTGCTCGAAGTCGGGCTGGGCGGGATTGTATTCGTCTTCGGCACCATCCGGATTGCTATCATCTCGTATGCCGGTACTACTATTTCTTCCACGGTGGGGCTTAGAGCGGCGTCGATGACGCCAGTGCTTTGATTGCTTCCCCAAGGGATTATCCTCTATTGCCTCACCACCATTGTTTTCTTTGGGGTGTCCACCATATATATATATATATACCATATGATGAGGTGGCTGTCTAGCGCCTTGTGGGCGGCGGTTCCTGTTCTTCTCCTGCATCGTCGTCCACATCGTCGATGTCTTCGGAGTCGAAGTCGAGCACATCGGTTAAGTCATCGACAGTGGCTATTAAGTGGGTGGTGGGTGGGTAACGAATTTCTTCATCGTCCGCTTCCCACTCGAGCCGAACATAGTTTGGCCAAGAGTCTCCTGATAGGGAGAGAGAGCTCAATGAATTTAGCACGTCACCCAAGGGTGAGTGTTGAAAGATATCCGCGGAGGTAAACTCTATGATCGGTGCCCAATCAGATTCGATAGGCACGGACGCACGCGGTTCAGAACCTAAAACCGGAGACGAGTCCGGGGGTCCGGTGACACAGATCTCTTTGGAGGTGGAGTCTGTGTTCGGCTCCAACGCCGATGAGTGTGCGGCCTCCATGGCGGGATCCATCCACCCATCCTCGGATGGCGCGATCTGCTCCAGATTAGGGGCCGGGGCAGCCACAGGTGCGATGTCCCGAACACCGTCCGATGGCAGATCTAAGTCATGCACATCGTGACTGTTCGGCGCTCCTGACGCAGGCTCGAACCCGTCGAAGATCAAGTCTCTGCGGATGTCGGCTGTGTAGTTCAAGTTTCCGAACCTGACCTGATGGCCAGGGGTGTAGCTATCGATCTTCTCCAGATGGCCAAGCGAATTGGCCCGCAGTGTGAAGCTGCTGAATACGAAGATCTGTCCGGGGAGAAAAATCTCACCCTGGACCGCATCGTTGCTGAAGATTGAAGGAGCCATCAAGCCTTACCGTGACAACACAGTGGAACTCTGAATGAAAGCACCAATATCGGTGTCAAAACCGGCGGATCTCGGGTAGGGGGTCCCGAACTGTGCGTCTAAGGCTAATGGTAACAGGAGGTGGGGAACACGATGTTTACCCAGGTTCGGGCCCTCTCGATGGATGTAATACCCTACTTCCTGCTTGATTGATATTGATGATATGAGTATTACAAGAGTTGATCTACCACGAGATCATAGAGGTTAAACCCTAGAAGCTAGCCTATGATTATGATTGTTGTGGTCCTACGAACTAAACCCTCCGGTTTATATAGACATCGGAGGGGGCTAGGGTTACACAGAGTCGGTTACAGAGAAGGAGATCTACACATCCAAATCGCCAAGCTAGCCTTCCACGCAAACGAGAGTCCCATCCGGACACGGGACGAAGTCTTCAATCTTGTATCTTCATAGTCCAGCAGTCCGGCCAATGTATATAGTCCGGCTGTCCGAGGACCCCCTAATCTAGGACTCCCTCAGCAGGCTCAACACTTGGGCCTCGCACGGACCCTAAAGCCCAAAGTCTACTCGGTCGCATTCCAAGTCCAGCTCGTATCACATCCGACCAGTGTCCTCCGAACCGACCTTGTAGGTTCCTTCGCTTAAGCGCGTGACCCCTTAGGTTCAAGTCAGATTGGTCACAGTTCGGATCACCTTCGACCTGCATGGTTGGTATCGGCCTCTAGCAAGGCGTGCCGACTACCAAGCATACTATGAAGCTGGTTAGGCGAACCTGTACAACGTGTCACACTTATGTTCCCTTTGCCTCACGATATATGTTGTCGGCCTCAAGGCGAGACTGTCATCCTTGTGCTAGCCCTACCTCTTTCTCGTTCCAGTGATACTGACCACTTTCTAGATTATCTCATAATCATTGTCGCATGGCCATGCTTATCCTGGTCGGATCACACGAGGGGCCCAGAGTATATCTCTCCTAGCCGGAGGGGCAAATCCCATCTTGCTCGACCATGTCTCGTAGCATGGGACTGGACAAACCTGAAACCTACCTTTGTAACTACCCAGCCACGGAGTAGTGTTTGGTGGGCCCAAAGCAAGTCTGTCACCATCCCGAGTACATGCGTCAGCTCAGGTCTTAGGACATAGAACGTATGTTGTACTAGAGACTCATAGATGACATATCACTGCGTCTCATAGTTGGGTCTGTCTGACTCGGACCTTATCTCGACTCGGATTCGCCTATGTCGAATCCGACCAGATCCTTTTTAGTCCATATTATACGGTTAGCATCCAATGCTCCATGGCTAGTGAGACCAAGCCATCCACCGTGTCATATGCTAGTCTAGCTTAATGTGTGCCCACACGTCACTTGCGACTAGGGACAATTTAGGATGTATCATACAACACAAGATCTCACAGACAAGTCACGTACTTGCCAACAAGTATCATTGATTACATCCAAGGACTATCTTTATTCATAAACACAAAGGAAATATCATCATACATGATTGCCTCTAGGGCATATCTCCAACACAGAGTTGCGTTTAATTATTTCCAAAAGATCCCACTGGAATTCAATAGTCCTCTTCATAAAAGAACTAGTACAAGAAGTATCGAGCATGATTGATCATTACGTGAAAGCCAAGCATAAAAATTCTGAATAATAATTTCTCTTGAGAGCTCATGATTGGGTCATGAATATAACATTGACTTAAGCCTCCACCAAGCTAGAGTGATACTTTCTCCTTCACGAGGCCAAAAATTATATATATATAATTCCGACCACAATGAACTAGATGCATAGGATAATTTTTTTGATGAAATTCCAATTTCAAACGGTTCCAGTTCCAAGATCCAATATCATCGCATAGCCTATACCATGTCAATTATTTGTCCTTTAAAGATAAAGGGAAAACCTTCTTCTTAGCTTCTTCTCCGAGCAAACCTGCAAGCTTAAATAATCCACAAATTTCATCCACATATATCAAGTGCATATCAGGATATTCGGTTCCATCTCCTACATAAGGATTAGCTAGCAGTTGTTCTAAAATACCCTAAGGAATTTCATATTCAATATTTTCAGTAGGTGCAATAGGTTGAGGGGTAACTAATTGTGGTTCCGGTCGAGGTGAAGATACCCTGAACAAACCCCTCACAGGATTGTTTTCCATAGTAGCAAGTGACTATAAATTTTAGCACATAGTAACAATTTTCCTTACCAATTTCCACTTACCAAGAGCGCTTCACTCCCCGGCAACGGCGCCAGAAAATTTCCTTGATGACCCACACGTATATGGGGTCAATTTTAGCCCTTCTCAATAAGTAAGAGTGTCGAACCCAACGAGGAGCAGAAGGAAATGGCAAGTGGTTTTCAGCAAGGTATTGTCTGCAACTGCTAAAATTGTGAGTAGCGGAGTAGTTTGATAGCAGGATAATTTGTAATGAGCAAGTAACAATAGTAGTAACAAAAGTGCAGCAAGGTAGCCCAATCCTTTTGAGGCAAAGGACAGGACAAAATAGTTCTTATGATTAGCAAAGTGTTCTTGAGGGTACACGGGAATTTCATCTATTCACTTTCATCATGTTGGCTTAATTTGTGTTCACTACTTTGATAATTTGATATGTGGATGGAACGGTGCTTAGGTGATGTTCTTACTTAAACAACCCTCCTACTTATGATTAACCCTCTCGCAAGCATCCACAACTACGAGAAAAGTATTAAGAATAAATTCTAACCATAGCATTAAACTTTTGGATCCAATCGGTCCCTTGCGGAATAGCACATAAACTGGGGTTTAAGCTTCTGTCACTCTCGCAACCCACCATCTAATAACTACTCCACAATGCATTCCCTTAGGCCCAAATATGGTGAAGTGTCATGTAGTCAATGTTCACATGATACCACTAAGAGAATGGCAACATACATATCATCAAAATATCGAACACATATCAAGTTCACATGATTACTTGCAACATGATTTTTCCCGTGACCTCAAGAACGAAAGTAACTACTCACAAGTGATAAACATGCTCAAGATCAGAGGGGTATTAAATAGAATAATGGATCTGAACATATAATCTTCCAGCAAATAAACCATATAGTAATCAACTACAAGATGTAATCAACACTACTAGTCACCCACGAGCACCAATCTATAGTTTTGATACAAAGATTGAACACAAGAGATGAATTAGGATTTGGTAGGAGTTGGTGCTTTGAAGATGTTGATGAAGATAGACCTCCCCAAGATGGGAGAGTTGTTGGTGATGATGATGACGATGATTTCCCCCTCCGGGAGGGAAGTTCCCCCGGCGGAATCACTTCGCCGGAGGGCAAAAGTGCTCCTGCCCAAGTTCCACCTTGAGGCAGCGGCGCTTCGTCCCGAATGTCCTCCCCTTATTTTTTCTATGTCAAAGTGACTTATATACCAGAAGATAGGCACCGGAGGTGGGCCGAGGAGGGCAGCACCCACCAGGGTGCGCCCAGGTGGGTTGTGCCCACCTGGTGGCCCTCCTCTGGTACTTATTTGCTCCAATATTCATTAAATATTCCGTAAAAGTTCCTCGGGAGTTTCAGTTCATTTGGAGTTGTGCAGAATAGGTAGCTTGACGTAGCTTTTTCAGGTCCAGATTTCCAGCTGCCAGAATTCTCCCCCTTGGTGCATACCTTGCATATTATGAGAGGAAAGGCATTAGAATTGATCAAAAAGGCATTATTATACAATAAAACAACATAAATAACAATAGGAAAATATGATGCAAAATGTACATATCAACTGCTTGTAAGTTTGTCTTGTCTTGTGATGAATCCCAAGAATTGGCAATATTAGTAGACGCCAAGAAATGCCTATGAATTATTCACTTGTTATTGAACCATTTGATGTTTGGGGCTTTGATTATATGGGACCCTTTCCTTCCTCTAATGGGTATACACATATTTTAGTTGTTGTTGATTTGATTAGTAAGTGGGTAGAAGCTATTCCAACTAGTTGTGCTGATCATAACATTTCTATTAAGATGCTTAAAGAAGTTATTCTTTTGAGGTTTGGAGTCCCTAGATATTTAATGACTGATGGTGGTTCACATTTTATTCATGGTGCTTTCTAAAAAATGTTTGCTAAATATAATGTTAACCATAGAATGGCATCTCCATATCACCCTCAGTCTAGTGGTTAAGTAGAATTGAGCAATAGAGAGATTAAATTGATTTTGCAAAACACTGTTAATAGATCTAGAAAGAATTGGTCTAAGAAACTTGATGATGCATTATGGGCTTATAGAACTGCTTATAAAAATCCTATGGGCATGTCTTCGTACAAAATAGTTTATGGAAAAGCATGTAACTTACCTCTTGAACTAGAACATAAGGCTTATTGGGTTATTAAAGAGTTCAACTATGATTGCAAACTTGCCGGTGAGAAGAGGTTATTTGACATTAGCTCACTTGATGAATGGAGAACCCAAGCCTATGAGAATGCCAAGTTGTCTAAAGAAAAAGTTAAAAGATGGCACGACAAGAGGATACAAAAGCGTGAGTTCAATGTAGGTGATCATGTTGCTATACAACTCTTGTTTAAGATTTTTTGCAGGAAAACTTCTCTCTAAATGGGAAGGTCATTACATTATGAAGGAGGTCTATTGTTTCGGTTCCACCAAAATCAACAACGCCAAAGGCACAAATCCGAAGGTGGTAAACGGTCAAAGAATCAAGCATTATATCTCAGGTACTCCCATAAATATTGAGACCAATATTATTAATACCATAACACCAGAGGAGTACATAAGGGACACTTTCCAGAATGTTTCAGACTCTGAAAAGGAATAGGTATGTGGTACGGTAAGTAAACCGACTCCAAAACGTTTCCAATGGCGATTTTTCTCCGTTTTGGAATATTTAAAAAATTAGGAAACTAAAAGTATTCCGAAGAGCGCTCGAGGCATCCACAAGGGTGGAGGGCGTGCCCTACACCCTGGGCGCGCCCCTGCCTTCCGGACACCTAGTGTGCCCTCCGGACTCCATTTTCTTGCACGATACTTCTATTGGTCAGTAAAAATTCATTATAAAATCTTCCGAAGGTTTTGACCACCGTACCATGAAAATATCTTCTGTTCTTGTTTCAAGATATTTTTCTGACAGATCTAGATCACCATGACGTCTTCGAGCACCCCCAAGGACAAGTTTTCCGAGAAGGTCATCAACCCCTACCTTGCAGAGGTGCTACGATACCCTCAAGCCATTGAGATGCATGAGGGGTTGCTGCACATCCGCGATGTTGAGGGGTCGAAGAAGACCGGAAGCATGGAGACAAGACTCGAAGAATGGAGCAGCAAGTTTTCAAGTGCCAAGGGATGGTGGAACATGGACTCAATGCCAATCACATGATGATCACGAAGTTCACCAACAATCACAAGCTGGATGCCAAGAACATCGGGGAGGCCATCTTCAAGCTTCATCTGAAAATCGAGCAACTCCAAGCCCAGATTAATAATCTGCAAAACCAAAACTGTGAGTATGAATATAGATTTAAGAGGATGAGTGTGGCTGCATATTTGAGGATCCCAGAGACTCGCTCATCTTTCTATTATGGTGAGCCTATGCCTTGGATGATGGATGATAAGCCTACTACATCAAGAACTCTATCATCACCACCTCCAAAGAAAGAGACATAAATACATGGGTATGGGCACTCCCCTTGGCAACTTCCAAGCTTGGGGGGGGGGTTCCCAGGTATCATATCACCATCACACCTTTACCGTTATCATTTTTTCTTAGTTCAATCGTTTGGTTATATCTTGATCTAGTAGAATAAAGTTTTTAGTATGATCTAGCTTTGAGTTTTGTTTCGATCTCTATCTATGTAATCGAGTCCGTGAGTCATATATTATAAAGAGTAGTTTTGAGTTGAGGGCTTTGCTTTCTTGCTATGATCTTGAGGGAATAAAAGAAAAGAACAAAAATAAATAAAAAGATCATATATTGATCTTATGAAGAGTAATGACTTCACATATAAAGAGTATGATGAATAAAATTTGTTGAGAGTTGAAAACATAGTTTTGGTCATTGTTGCAATTAATAGGAAGTAATAAAGAAAGAGAGGCTTCATATATAAATAAACTATCTTGGACATCTTTTATAACTGTGAGCTCTCATTAAAATATGATATGCTAAAAAGTTGATGTTGGACAAGGAAGACAGCATAATGGGTTATGTTTTCTTATATCCGAATAGAAGTTATATTGTCATGGATCCTCCAACATGTTGAGCTTGCTTTACCCTCTCATGCTATCGAAATTCTTTGTACCAAGTAAAGATACTACTTGTGCTTCCAAATACCCCTTAAACTAGTTTTGCCATGAGAGTCCATCATACCTACCTATCGATTGAGTAAGATCCTTCAAGTAAGTTGTCATCGGTGCAAGCAATAAAAATTGCTCTCTAAATATGTATGATCTAGTAGTGTGAAGAAAATAAGCTTTATACAAACTTGTGATATGGAAGAAATAAAAGCGACAGACTGCATAATAAATTTCTTTATCACAAGCGGCAATATAAAGTGACGTTCTTTTGCATTAAGATTTTGTGTATCCAACCAAAAAAGCGTATGACAACCTCTGCTTGCCTCTGCGAAGGGTCTATCTTTTACTTTTATCTTCTACCCTTATATAAGAGTCATGGTTATCATGACCTTTCCTTTTTACACTTTTTCTTTTGGCAAGCGCTATGTGTTGGAGAGATCTGGATATATATATATCCACTCAGATGTAGGTTATCATAAAGTATTATTGTTGACATTACCCTTGAGGTAAAAGGTTGGGAGGTGAAACTATAAGCTCCTAGCTTTCTGTGTGTCCGATTGAAATTTTGCACCCATTAGTTTCACGTGAGTGTTAGCAATTGTGAAAGATTAAATGATAGTTGAGTATGTGGACTTGCTGAAAAGCTCTTGAATTGACTCTTTTTGATGTTATGATAAATTGCAATTGCCTCAATGACTGAGATCATAGTTTGTTAGTTTTCAATAAAGTTTCTGATTCATGCTTTACCTTGTGAATGAATTGTTACTTTAGTATAAGAAATTATATGACAATATATGTTGCTGTCCTAAAGATGATCATGATGCCCTCATGTCCATATTTTGTTTTATCGACACCTCTATCTCTAAACATGTGGACATATTTTTCTATTTCGGCTTTCTCTTGAGGACAAGCGAGGTCTAAGCTTGCGGTAGTTGATACGTACATTTTGCATCATGCTTTTATATTGATATTTATTGCATTATGAGATGTTATTACACATTATATCACAATACTTATGCCTTTTCTCTATTATTTTACAAGGTTTACTTGAAGGGGGAGAATGCTGGCAGCTGGAATTCTGGACTGGAAAAGGAGCAAATATTACAGACCTATTCTGTAGAACTCCAAAAGTCCCGAAACTTCACAGAGAATTATTTTGCAATATATAAAAAATATTGGGCGAAGAAAGCACCAGAATGGGGCCACCTGCCATCCACAAGGGTGGAGGGCGCACCCTACCCCCTGGGCGCCCCCCTACCTTGTGGGCCACCTGGCAGGCCCCCGATGCCCATCTTCTGCTATATGGTGTGTTTTGACCTGGAAAAAATTAGAAGGAAGCTTTCGGGACGAAGGGTCGCCTTCTCGAGGCGGAACTTGGTCGGAACCAATCTAGGGCTCCGGCGCAGCTGTTCTGCCGGGGAAACTTCCCTCCAGGAGCGGGGAATTGAAGCCATCGTCATCACCAACAATCCTCTCATAGAGAGGGGGTGATATCAACATCTTCACTAGCACCATCTCCTCTCAAACCCTAGTTCATCTCTTGTATCCGATCTTTGTCTCAAAACCTCAGATTGGTACCTGTGGGTTGCTAGTAGTGTTGATTACTCCTTGTAGTTGATGCTAGTTGGTTTATTCGGTAGAAGATATGTAGCGACCATGATCCGAATGGACCGAAGTCTTTGTGCATCAATGTCATCCCTGGATCGGTAATGCAGACACGCATAGTACTCAAGGAATTCTAACAAAGTTCAATCACACACTTATTACATCGAGTCCTCATAAAGATTATGACTACACTTAAATATCATGGCTGAAGGCCATCTAAACTAAATAACTGCGGAAGCTTCGATAGTAGATGAGTCTGTCCACTCCAACGGCATAGCTGAGTGCAAGACAATGATATATCGCACCTTATTCATCGTCTTAGTAGTCTGCAACATGGGACGTTGCAGCCGGGTAGATTAGCACATTGAATATGTTGGCAGAGTTACACTGCAAAGCAATGAAATGCAATAACTATATCTACATGCAATATTTGGCTGGTGGAGGCTCTATGTTTATGATTTTGCATAAAGCTAGTTTTTCTCTACAACAAAGGAATAAATTTATTTAACTACTCCCAAGTTGTTCCAAATATTTGAGAAGGTTCCCCCAACTCAAATCCCAATTAAAAGTATCATCATTAAACCTAATTCAGTTAATTAAAGAGTGATGAGATCAACAATAATATCCAATTCCAGATACTCAAGATGTCCATAACCGGGGACACGGCTAACCATGATTAGTTTATATATTCTGCAGAGGTTGCGCACTTTTCCCCACAAGATTCGACCACATACATGATCGGATGATCGAGACATAGTCGTTCTGAAGCACTTACTCTCTACTCTGGGCAGACCACTACACCTACTTTTCCTCTACATCTGCTAGTCTGCCTCTTCGAGAGCTCATACAACTTACTCACCTATGCCAGAGCCCATAATGGCTTGTGGCTAAACACGGAAGTTTTTAGTCATGAAATATCATATGATCCCTTTGAGCCTAGGTGGCGAACCGAGGAAAAATCACACGGGTACCCCGAGATTTCCCTAAATAGACAACAATGGGTTCCCCAGGTGTAACGCCCCGGATTGGATGCGCCAGGTGTCCTTCAATTATTCGCCGTCATTGCCATGTCATTTGCTTGCGTGTTGCATTTTATCATGTCATCATGTGCATCTCATTTTGCATACGTGTTCGTCTCATGCATCCGAGCATTTTCCCCATTGTCCGTTTTGCAATCCGACACTCCTATGTTCCCTGACGCCCCGTTTTGCCTCTTTTTGTGTGCGGGTGTTAAACATTCGCGGAATGGACCGAGGTTTGCCAAGCGGCTTTAGTACACCACCGGTAGACCGCCTGTCAAGTTTCATGCCATTTGGAGGTCGTCTTATACTCCAACGGTTAACCGGGTAACCGTAAACCCCTCTCTCTTTGCAGCCCAACCCATCTTCACCACAGCCCACTAACCCATCCAAAACCCCTCCATGCTCTCGATTGTTCGATCACGACCGCGTGGCCGAAAACCGCACCTCATTTGGAGTCTCCTAGCTCCCTCTACCTATATATTAGCCCTCCCCGTCCAAATTCGCAGTCCAAACCCTAATCCCACCTCCTTCGCGCCACCGAACTTGTCCGCCCGCCACCGGACGCGTCCACCGCCCCGCAGCCACGTCGCCCGAACCAATCCGGAGCCGCCACATCATCACCGCCTCCTCCTCAACCAATCCGGAGCCGCCACCTCACCTCCCCCGCGCCCACATCGCCGTCGGGCCCGCGGAGCCCATCTCTGGCCCGCTGTGGGCCATGGCAGGCCCGATCCGCCGGGTCAGCGCCGCCGCCCCTCGGCCTCCGCCGCCCAGCGCCGCCTCGCCTTCCTGCCGCCGGTGAC
>NC_041383.1:728402841-728407579 GCF_002162155.2 Triticum dicoccoides
CCTGCCATGGCGCCGCCGTTTGCCGCCGGCCTTGCCTCCGCTCCGCCCTGCGCCGGGGACCGGCTAGCTCCGGCCGCTCGCCGCCGGATCCGCCGCTTCCTTCCTCGCCGGCTTCGCCCCGCCCCCGCCGTTGCCTCGCCGACGTCCTCCGGCGCCGCCCCGTCCTCCGGCCACCGTCGCCGGCCATCTCGTTGTCGAATCCGACGGGTGGGATGAGATCCACCCGCCCGGCCATCCAAACGCGCCTCCCCCGCGCCCTGGATCCCTCCGTCCCGTTCGTCCTCGTCCCGGTTGACTTTTCGCGTGGGTAATTTTCACTAAGTCCCCAGATCTGCTATATTTTTTTGCACTTGTTCGTCAGGCCATAACTTGTTGCATACTGCTCCGTTGTGTGCGTGTAATATATCAAAATGTTCATCATGAGATGCTCTTCATTTTATTACATTGTGCCATGCTTGTTTGAGTCTATCTTGATGCCCTTATCATCGTTGCAAGAGTGCTATATGATGTTAATCTGCTGAAACTGCTATAACTTGGTGATTTGTCATTTTTGTTGCATTTGATGTATGCATCCTATGAGCAAGAGCTCTACACGAGTTTTGAGCTACATCATGTCATCTTTGCAGAGGTGCAATCCATGTATTTTTGTGAGTCTCTTATTGAGTGCATCGAGATCGTGAAGTAGGGTACTTGTTGTTACTGTTTTGCTAGGCTGAATCTGTTATTTTGTGATGCTATGTAAACCTGCTACTACTAGTCATTCTATGCATAATCTGGAGATGTTCACTAAGGATGTTTTGTTATACATGTCATGATCTATCCATCCATTCCCCTAGTTGCATTTATAGCCTGCTGTAGCTTGTTCTAACCTTGCTCCAAACTTGCTAAATAATGTTGCTGTCAGCCTGTTAACTTTAAGTTCAGTTTTTCCATGAGCTTTGCTAGTGATCCATGCACCCTATGAACTTGTTCTTGCCATTCTTAGCTTCATAAATATGTATTCTTACTGTTGGTTACCTTGTCATGCCATGTATAGCTCTGTGGTGAGTGGTACAAGCTCACCAACATGCCTACTTATTGTTGTTCCTGCCATGTCTGAATCTGTCTTATCATTTACCATGTTTGCATGGATGCAACCATATTTTCTGTTGATCTTTGGAATTAGGTCAGTAAAGGACTTTTGTTCTATGCATTTAGTAGTATCATTCCATGCCTTAAGTTTCTATGATAAGTTCCTGTAGCATGTTGTTTGATAGCTCCAAACATTGCAACCTGATGTTATTTCTGCTAAGCCTGTAAACTGTTATTATTTGCAATCTTGCCATGTGTTTTTGAGCATGTTCTATTGATTTCTGGAGATAGATCAGTGTTCATGTTTTGTTGTGATTTACCTGTACATCATGTCCATGCCTTTTTTTCTTATGTTGGGGTGCTGTAGCATGTTGTTTTGATGCTTGCAATATGCCTAGTTGCTGTTTTGGACAACTTGTCCTTTAAACTTGTATAGTGTGTGTGTGTGTTGAACCGTTGCTCCGTTTTGAGTGTGCTTTATATGAAACTTGCTTGATTTTGCATCTAGTTTTATATTATCATGTTGCATCCTTGTTTTGAGGTGTTTTCTTGATGTTTGGATGCGTTTTGCATTAATGCCATGTTTAACTTGTTTTGCTCATATCTTCTAGGCCGTAGCTCCGAACTAAATGAACTTTATATGTAACTTGACTAGAATTTCGTGTAGATCATCTTTGTGCATCTTAACTTGCTATTTAACAACTTGAACATAAGGTTATTCAGATCTGGACCTATTTCGAAATTTGCATATGAGGACTTACCGGATTTGTTATATGTTGTTTCTGGCCTCATTTAAACTTGCTTTGATGTATTGTTCTTGTATGCATCATCTCTTGCCATGAGTAGCTTCATGTAGCCTTGTCTTGCATCATGCATGGTTGAGCATCATGTCTTGTATATGTGTGGTGTGTTTACCATGTTGTGTGCTCTTCTCGATAGTTCCTGTTTCGCTGCGATCGTGAGGATTCGTTCGTCCATGCTTGGTTCATCTTCGTGGCTTCATCTTCTTCATGGACTTGTTCTTCTTCCTAGAGGGATTTCAGGCAAGATGACCGCTACCCTGGATCTCACTACTATCATTGCTATGCTAGTTGCTTCGTTCTATCGCTATGCTGCGCTACCTATCACTTGCTCTTCAAGCCTCCCAAACTGCCATGTCAGCCTCTAACCTTTTCACCCTTCCTAGCAAACCGTTGCTTGGCTATGTTACCGCTTTGCTCAGCCCCTCTTATAGAGTTGTTAGTTGCAGGTGAAGTTGAAGATTGCTCCATGGTGGACATGATTATGTTGGGATATCACAATATTTCTTATTTTATTAATGCATCTATATACTTGGTAAAGGGTGGAAGACTCGGCCTTATGCCTGGTGTTTTGTTCCACTCTTGCCGCCCTAGTTTCCGTCATATCGGTATTATGTTCCCGGATTTTGCATCCCTAACGCGGTTGGGTGATTTATGGGACCCCCTTGACAGTTTGCTTTGAATAAAACTCCTCCAGCAAGGCCCAACCTTGGTTTTACCATTTGCCTCACCACCACCTACTTTTCCCTTGGGAGTCGCTCTCTCGAGGGTCATCTTTATTTTAGCCCCCCCGGGCCAGTGCTTCTCTAAGTGCTGGTCCGAACCGAGTAGACTGCGGGGCCCCCTCGGGGAAACTCGAGGTCTGGTTTTACTCGTAGGATGTCTCATCCGGTGTTGCCCTGAGAACGATATATGTGCAGCTCCTATCGGGATTGACGGCGCATCGGTCGGCTTTGCTGGTCTTGTTTTACCATTGTCGAAATGTCTTGTAAACCGGGATTCCGAGTCTGATCGGGTCTTCCTGGGAGAAGGTATATCCTTCGTTGATCGCGAGATCTTATCATGGGCTAAGTTGGGACACCCATGTAGGGTTTAAACTTTCGAAAGCCGTGCCTGCGGTTATGTGGCAGATGGGAATTTGTTAATGTCCGGTTGTAAATAACTTGACACCAGATCCGAATTAAAATGCATCAACCGCGTGTGTAGCCGTGATGGTCTCTTTTCGGTGGAGTCTGGGAAGTGAACACGGTTTTGGGTTATGTTTGATGTAAGTAGGAGTTCAGGATCACTTCTTGATCATTGCTAGCTTCACGACCGTTCCATTTGGTCTCTTCTCGCTCTCATTTGCATATGTTAGCCACCATATATGCTTAGTCGCTGCTGCAACCTCACCACTTTACCCCTTCCTTTCCCATTAAGCTTTGCTAGTCTTGATACCCATGGTAATGGGATTGCTGAGTCCTTGTGGCTCATAGATTACTACAACAACAGTTGCAGGTATAGGTTATGCGATGATCATGACGCGAGAGCGATGTTTGCTCGTTTTGGAGTTCTTCTTCTGCTTCTTCTTTGATCAGGGGATAGGTTCTAGGTCGGAAGCCTGGGCTAGTAGGGTGGATGTCGTTTGAGTTTCTGTTTGTGTTTCATCCGTAGTTGGATGGTGCTCTTATGTAAGATGATGTTGTATTCGTGTGGCATTGGATGCCTCTTGTATGTATCCCCATCTATTATGTAATGTTGATGTAATGATATCCACTTTGCAAAAGCGTTTCAATATGCGGTTCTATCCTTGGTGGGACCTTCGAGTCTCTTTAGGATAGTATCGCATATTGGGCGTGACACCAGGTGCCTCAACCAATCCACCCAGATGTGTATTAAAGTTGCCACCTTAGTGTTATCAAAGATTAATAACTCTCAAATCTTCCATGTGAATCACTATCCAATACCCGTCTACGAGCATGGCTAAGCAATAGATAAGCATAACATATATTCCCGGGGTGATCAAAAGGTATTAGGTACCTACCTCAAGTACTACAACCAAACCACATGTTCGCAATCCTACTCATGCAATTATTTGAGGGGTAATACTAATGCATAGTAAAAGCTGGGTATAGAAGAGTATGATCAAAGTGTTACTTGCCTTGCTGACGATCTGCAACTCTAGAGATTTGTAGTAACAAGCTTCACACTCCCGGTAATCTAGCGTAGACAAACAGTAGCCTTCATAAGCAATCACTCAAACGAAGCAACGAGAAAACCGAGAAAAGATCCAGATCAAACACGAAACAAATAGCCGACTTAAACTAACAGAAAGTAAACCTAACAACATTATTAACATGTAGATTAGATCTGAACAGTAGGTACATGTGATTAGCTATGATTTGCAAAAAGAAAGAACTCAAACAGAGAAACGAAACTCGAGAAACGAACAAAACAAGATCGTTTTGTAATCTGAACTAAGGTCAAATTTTACAGTGTCAAAATTATGTTCCAGTTGGTTAACTAGAAAGAACAGAACGTTATGTAGATTTAGGCGCTGGTTTCATCTAATTTGGATAAACGAGCAAAAAGTTATGCTTGTTTTAAGATCAGGGGCTAAATTGCGAGAAAACTGTTTGTGGATAGGTCCCTGGTGGAAAATTAAAACTAAAAAGAAAAACCTACCTCACGAACATTCGTTAACAGAACTAATCTAACAAAAATCGTTCACTAACAGATCTAAACGAATGAACGTTCATTAATTAAGCTAAACCTAAAAAACCGATCTAATCTAAAGAAACGACTAGACCTCAAAACCGAAAAAAACTAAGAACCAACGGGTTCTTACCGGTCAATGGCGGGGCGACGGCGGCGGTTCGACTCGACTC
>NC_041383.1:728408088-728453336 GCF_002162155.2 Triticum dicoccoides
GCACGTGGCAGCAACAGCAATACGGGGCGGCAGCGGCGGCGATGCGGCGCGGAGGCGAGGCTGCGGCGGGGGCGGGGCGAGACGAGGGCAGAGGGGGTCGGGGCCGACCCTATTTAAAGAGGGGGGGTCCCGAGGCGGTGGCGGCGTCGCGGAGTCCTTCAGAACTCCGAGGCATGTCAGCGCCGCACTCCGAGCGGGAGGGGGCGGCGGCGGCGTGATGGGCCGGCTGGGCTTCGGCCGAGTCAGTGCGGAGACTTTTTTAAAAAAAAATTAACGCTGCGAAAGAAAGATCCTAAATAAAGATAAAAAAATCCTAAAAATTCCAGGAACAATTTTCACCGTCCAAACCTAATATTTAGGACAAGATGAACATTTTTCTGGACTAAAATGCAATTTTCAAAAATGCAATTTTTCTCTAATTCAAATAAAATAGCAAATAAAATAACAATTTGATTTTAAAATTATTTCTCCAATATTTCCCTCATGTTGAAGAAGTCATATTATCTTCTCTCATTTATTTTATTATTGGAAATAATTGGAGAGAAAAATAATAACATCAAATTGATCCTCTTTTTTCAAATTTGAAATAAATTCTAATATGAATTTTGTGAAACCTCCAACTCTCTCCTTGGGTCCTTAAGTTGCTTAAGATTTCTAGGATCACAACAAAATGCCAAATAAATATGATATGCTTATGATGATCTATGTATAACATCCAAATTGAAAATTTGGATGTTACAAACCTACCCCCCTTAAGAAGAATCTCGCCCTCAAGATTCGGGTTGGTTAGCAAAAAGGTTTGGGTGGTCCTTGCGAAGATCTTCTTCCCGCTCCCACATGACTTCCTCCTCGGTATGGTGGCTCCACTGAACTTTGCAAAACTTGATAACCTTGCTGCGAGTAACTTGACTGGAAAACTCAAGAATCTTGACTGGCTTCTCTTCATAGGTCAGATCACTATCCAATTGAATTGCTTCTAATGGCACTGTATCTCTCAGAGGAATATCGGCCATCTCTGCGTGGCACTTCTTCAATTGGGAAACGTTAAACACATCATGAACTCCTGACAATCCTTCTGGCAATTCCAACTTGTACGCAACTTCTCCCAAGCGTTCCAAAACTATGTATGGTCCCACAAAACATGGTGCTAGATTTCCCTTGACTCCAAAATGTTTAACTCCTCGAAGTGGGGACACACGAAGATATGCTCTATCTCTGACTTCATAAACTATGTCCTTGCGTTTAGTATCCGCATAACTCTTCTACCTGGACTGGCTACCTTGAGTCTGTCGCGAATCAACTTAACCTTCTCTTCAGAGTCTTTGATTAATTCTGGTCCAAACAACTGTCGATCTCCAACTTCATCCCACGATAACGGGGTCCTGCACCTCCTTCCGTACAAGGTTTCGAAAGGGGCCATCTCCAAACTGGCTTGATAACTATTGTTATAAGAGAACTCTGCATAGGGCAAATTGTCATCCCATCTAGATCCATATTCTAGTGCGCAAGCCCTCAACATGTCTTCTAGAATCTGATTGACTCTCTCGGTCTGTCCATCTGTCTGTGGATGGAAGGCTGTACTGAACTCTAGCCTGGTACCCAAAGTTTCATGCAACTGATTCCAAAACTTTGAAGTAAACTAGGTTCCTCTATCTGATACAATGGTCCTCGGAACTCCATGCAGACATACAATCCTGGTCAAGTATATTTTTGCCAACTTAGCACTCGTATAAGTTGTCTTCACCGGGATGAAATGGGCTAATTTTGTCAAGCGATCAACTACAACCCAGATAGAGTCATAGCCTGAACGAGTCCTGGGTAATCCAGTGATAAAAGCCATGCCCAGTTTATCCCACTTCCATTCGGGTATCGGCAACGGCTGTAGCAATCCGGCTGGCTTCTGATTATCTGCCTTGACTCTTTGACATACATCACATACTGCTACATACTCGGCAATATCCTTCTTCATTCCTGTCCACCAGAAACTTTCCTTCAAATCCAGATACATCTTGTGTTGCCTGGGTGAATCGAGTAAGTCGAATCATGAGCCTCCTGAAGAATCAACTTTCTGATCTCAGGGTCATTAGGCACATAAATACGATCCTCAAACCATAAGGTGTTGTGCTCATCCTCACGAAATCCTTTAGCCTTTCCTTTACTCATCCTTTCCTTTATCTCGGCAATCTCCTTGTCCGTCTTCTGGGCTTCTCTGATTTTACCCAACAAAGTGGACTGGATTTCCAATGTTGTAACATAACCTCTCGGAACTATCTCCAAGCATAGCTCTCGAAGGTCATCTGCTAGCTCCTTCGATAATCCTCCGGTTATGAGCGTGTTAACATAACTCTTGTGGCTCAACGCATCTGCTATGACATTTGCCTTTCCTGGATAATAGTGCAATCTCATGTCGTAATCCTTTATGAGCTTCAACCATCTCCTTTTGCCTGAGATTCAACTACTTATGCGTGAAGATGTATTTCAAACTCTTATGATCTGTGTATACATCACAATGATTACCGATGAGAAAATGTCTCCATGTCTTGAGCGCATGCACTATGGCTACTAACTCCAAATCTTGCGTAGCATAATTCAACTCATGAGGTCAAAGCTGTCGTGAGTCATATGAAACAGCTCTTCCTTCCTGCATAAGCACACCTCCAAGTCCCCAACGTGAAGCGTCGCAATATACTTGAAAATCCTTGCGTTGGTCTAGGAGAATCAGCACTGGGGATGTAACCAAATGTTTCTTTAACTCCTGAAAACTGGCCTCACAATCCTCAGTCCGTTTAAACTTGGTGTCCTTCTTCAATAACTCCGTCATGGGCAAGGTTTTAAATAGCGGATAGCAGGGTGATAGCAGATTGAGGTTGACATAGCGGAATGCGGATAGCGGGCAATATTGCGGACACTATGTCCACATAGCGGAATTGTAAAAATACTTGTAAATTTGAAATTGTTAGGTATGTTTCTAAGATGTTGACAACAATATGGCACTTGAATTGGACAATCGTCATTTATATAAGCATATAGACTATAACTGTCCCATCTGGACAATATTCACCCATGTAACCATGCTAACAAAGACTATCGGCATGACACAACACATAACCACTTCTCTCAGTCAGATCCATGTCCACTTTTCTTGGTCTTCTTCATCAATATCTTCCTCAACTTCTTGATTCTCCACCTCTTCTACCATTTCCTCTTCTTTTGCTACTTTCTTCTCTTCCTCCTCTTCTTCAACATCACTGGTTGTGGTTCTACAAGAAGCCCCAGATCCTCCTGAAGGCATTGTGCTAGTAGCCTACTACTGCAGAAAAAAAAACAAACATAAGCTATTTGACTGAATGGCAAGTGCAGATTGTCGGATTTCGGGTTCCAACAGACCCTCTAGATTCGAACACTGGGGTGCGCGCGGAGATTTCGCCCTCTGCCTACCTGCACCTCACCACCTCGCTATGATCTAAGCAATCAAAGGAACAACACAAGAGACACAGAGTTTATACTGGTTCAGGCCACCATTGTGGTGTAATACCCTACTCCAGTGTGTGGTGTGGTGGATTACCTCTTGGGCTGATGATGAACAATACAAGGAAGAACCACCTCGCGAGGGTCTGTTCTTGGCTGGTGCGATGAACTTCTGGGGGGGGGGTTCAGTAGCTTCTCTCTCTACTGGTTTCCTGGTGATGACCGGATCGATTTCTCGGTCCCCTACTTTGTGGGTGGCTAGTCCTATTTATAGGCAAAGGCCCTGGGCCTCTTCCCAAATATTGAGCGGGAAGGGCGCCAACAATTGGCCATTTTGAAGGGGAACATCTAGTACACTTATCCTGACTAAAGTTGGTCCTCGCCTGCCAAAGGCTCTGGTGGTGACGCCGGCTTGGGCTCCACGATGACCTCCATCCTGCCGTTCTGCTGGTCTTGGTCTTGTTGCACCGAAATGGCTGCCTTTGCTTGATGCCCTTGCCTGCGCTTGCTCCCTATACACCAAAGGGGAAACAAGGACTCTGCGCAGGCCGGCGCCCGCCTGGCCTCGATCGTCACGGCTTGCGTCATGGGCACCTCGTGAGGTACCCCGCCTTGATCTCTCCGCCTCCTCGCGAGCCAGCCTGACGAGGCCTGTCCTGAGGAAGCCTCCTGTCGTCCGCCCCGCGAAGCTTGGCCCCTCGCGAGGGTCTTGAGCTCGTGCTGATGAAGATGGGCCGTGCTGGGCCACCCCTTGAGCCACGCCGCAGGCCGCTGGCAGGCATGTCTTGGGACCCCCGTTCCCAGAACGCCGACAGTAGCCCTCGGGCCCAAGGCGCGCCCGGACTTGGCCGAACAGAGAAGCGAAGGGGTAAGTGCGAAGCGCCGCGGGCCCTAACAGCCTGCTGCCTCGGGCGCCGTGTGGCGGTTGATTGGACGTGGGTGGCCCTGCTTCTCCACGCCTCCTCATTTTGCGCCCAGCTAGGCGGACCTGTGGTTGCACACAGTCTTTCCTCTTTTCGCTGCTCGACCGTCCCCTGCTCTTCCTCCTCTCGAGCTCCAGTCTCTGCTTCCAATCCAATCTCGAATCCTCCCTCTCCCCGTCGCCATGGCTCCGACGAAGAAGGGAAAAGGGAAGAAACCGGTGCCTCTGCCTCGCTCGCCGTCGTCCGCGGCCCCCGCCGTCGATCGGTCGATCATACTCAACCGAGAAGGCTTGGGCAAGGTCAGCTCTGCTCTCGCCACCGTCTTCAACGAGTGCAGGAGGACGACAGTCTGGCCCGCATCCCACTTCTACATCGACAGGGTGGTCACCGAGGTCCAGTACTTTGTCGACGCCCTGTGGGAGGGATTGGTTCCCCCCTTTTCCGATTTCTTCAACGCCGTGCTTTCCCATTACCAGATCCATATGATGCATTTGGGTCCTGAATCCATTACCCTTCTTGCCGTCTTCGCCTTTGTCTGTGAGGTGATGATGGGCATCCCTCCTTCGGTTGCCTTGCTGCGCCACTTCTTCTCGCTGCGCCTCGTCGATCCCACCCAATGCTTCGGGTGCGTGAACTTCATTGCCGCACCAGAAATAGCGACTTCAGGGATTGATTTCATCCTTCCTCCGTCCGCGCCTGGGTTCCACGAGCGGTGGCTGTACGTGGACGTAGGGGTGCCCAGCCCCCTGCTTTCAGAGCCAAAGTCGCCCGCTGTCCCCAATTCAGGCTGGGGCCAGGAGACGCTCGCGAGCCCCCGGCTCATCTTCGTCTGGTATCGCTTCGCGCTCTTGAGGGCGCTCGGTGTGACGATGCCCAAGGTGGTGAAGAAGTTCCTGCTACGCCGCGTTGCTCCTCTCCAGCGCCACTCCCACCGAATGTGGGCCTTCAGCGGGCATGAAGATCGCATGAGGCTCTAGGAGGAGGACCTGACACCCGAAGCACTGGGGAAGGTGCTCTTGGTCTTGACTGGGGACCCTTCCCTCGGCAGCGTCCAGCATGGGGGGGCTTTGCTGTACCTCTGCTCGAACAGAGGCGACTTTGTGAAGTAGATGCCCAGCTTGGACGAATGGGGGTTGCGCCCCGCTGGCCTCACGGGTCCTCGCGAGAACCCAGTGATGGTGACTGCCCTCCCAGTCCCCCACGGCGGTCCTTCCTCGAGTGAAGGAGCAGGGAGGCATGGGCCGCCAGAAGCTGAGGGAGCAGCTCCTGAGGCCCGTACTGCTGCGGCTGGAGGCGCTGAGCCGCTGCCTACGGCGCCTGTGGTTGAGGCCCCTGGGCCCCCAGCTATCCTCCTTGATGAGGCGACTGGCGGCGTGCATCAGGACGATGCACCAGACGCTGGGCATCTTGACGCTCCTCCCTCATCACAGGCTGACCTCTGCGCTCAACTCCTGGGTCGCTTCTGCGTGGACTTCGAGGCTCTCCGGAAGAAAAGGGAGGCCTTGGGTGACGATTACCCTTACCGCCTGCTGGAGCGCCAGAAGTATTTCGCCATTGATGAGTAAGCCTTGCCTTTTCCTAGCTCTTGATCCTCCTGTTGCTTTGGCTGATCCTTGCTCTGCAGGGCCCTTCCCGCCGAGCTCATGGAGATGGCTGAGGAGCCATCCCCCCAGGCTCTGCCCTCTCCACCGCCCTCGAGCGCCCCGAGTTCCAGCAGAGCCCTCGTGGTGAGGCCGGCCGGAGAGGTGAGCCATCCTTTGGTGCATCGCAGCCCTGCGCGCCTCGCGACCCTCCTTCGCGAGCCTTCTCGGGGCATAGCCAGCCTGCCTTGGGCCCCGCGTCTGATCATGGATGGGGATTGGCTGAGGTCGGCCCTGCGCTCTTCATTCGGGGAGGGGCTGGCTCCTGGCCGGGCTTCTGTCGAGGCGTGCCCAGCCATCACGAGGGCGCCAGCCCCCAGCCCCCTGCCCAGAGGGGGAGCGCTGATTCGTGGCCCCCGGCGCTTACTTGGGCCGGATGACGATGCAGAAGACGTGCTCGAGCGCGCCCGGGGGCGTCGCGTTTTTCGCCAAGGGTTTCTCCAGAGGGCGGCTGACGCGGTGAGCCATCTTGGTGAAGAGCTTGATGATGAAGACGCGCGCCTTGAGGCTGAGGGCCGGTGCCTGGCTGAAGAGAGGCGCAAGATGGAGGCGGCCGTTGCCCTTGCGCGCCACCAGCGTGACCTCGACAATGAGGAGGCTGAGGCACTGCTGGCGGCCTCGCGGGAGGCCCATTCCCGGGCCGTCGAGGATGCCC
Source organism: Triticum dicoccoides (assembly GCF_002162155.2). NCBI lineage: Eukaryota > Viridiplantae > Streptophyta > Magnoliopsida > Poales > Poaceae > Triticum > Triticum dicoccoides. Next base: position 728,414,775 of record NC_041383.1, read on the forward strand.
GAGAGGCTGATCGGCAACGTGAGGCAGTGGATGAGCGGTCGCAGGAACTCCTTGCCCGGTGCCACTCCCTGGATCAGCAGGTGGAGCCATTTGAGACGGCCCTCGCATCGATGAAGGTGGCTTCGGCCGACCAGGAAGAGCTCCTGAGGTGTGAGGAGGCACTGACGCTGGAAGCTGCCGAGCACGCACGTGATCTTGAACGCCTGGAGACGAGAGAGCGCCTGGTGACACAGGCGGAGGATGACGTTGCTGCGTGCGAGGCCCGAGTCCTGGAAGAGGTTGAACGCGGGGTGACGACGGCCCACTTGAACCTTGACCGCGAGTTTGAGGAGAGGCTGGGGTTGATCCGGGTCGAGGCTAAAGGCAGGACCGCCGTCCTGAGGGCCAAGATGGAGGAAGCGGCGCGGCGGGCCGACGCTTCTCGGGCCGCCCTCGACGTAGCGCCGGAGGAACTGACTACCTCCCGCGCCGAGGCGCTTCTTATCTGCCAGCAGGTGGACGAGGATGAGGCCGTCGCGCGGCAGAACGAGGACGTGATACGCCAGCGGCGGATTCTGGAGCACGAGCACGGCCCCATGCTCGCCAGGCTCCGGGAGAGAGCCAATGCGGCCTTGGGTAACATCTGCGAGGCGGCTGTTGGCCAGCCCCACGCAGTCAACTATGCTGGCAATCTTCAGTTCTTCACCAACATGGTGACGCAGCTGGAGGCGCGGTCGGTCGGTGCCAATAGGCTGGTGGAGGAGAGGAGCCGCGCCCTGCTCGGACGCGCCTTCTCTTCTGTCTTCAGCCACCTTCAGAACATGTTCCCCAACTTTGACTTTGATGCCGCCATCGCTCCAGTACCCCAGGCCGTCCGAGGCGACCTGGCGCGCTGGGTGGAAGACAACGTGGATGCCCTTGTCAGGGCCTTCGCTGCTAATAACGACAACGCGGTCGTGGCTGCTGATGAAGGTGACGTGGTGAACGGACCTGGCGCCGCTGCCGGCGACGCGGAGGGCGATGGTGAGGCCAGCGACGCCAACGATGATTCAGGAGGCGCCCCTGAGGATGCATTGGGGGATTTATCCGACTGACCAGGTGTTGTCCCTGCTTACTTACCCAACACAGACAGAGTTCGGGCCTTGGCCTGAAGGTTGTAAGAGCATTTTGGGAGGGGGAGCCCCTCATGTAAAATCTCGTATTCAGCGTATCAGTAGATGCAATATCACTCATATGCCTGCGCCAGGCGGCTGATTTTGCGACGAGCTGGTCGGCTTGTTTACCTTCGACCCGCGTGGGCCTCGAGTCAGCCTGCGGAGGGTTGTGGCGTCTCGAGCGTCTCGAGCGTCTCCTGAACGAACCCGCCGAACATGTAATGAAAACTTCCTGAGAGGGCGCGGCGGCGGCAGTCTGGGCTGCACGCAAGCTAGGCCTGGCCCGGCTCGCGAGGGGATCACAAGGGGAGGCAGCTAAGGCAAAGCGGTAACCAGAACGCGAGAGATTTCTTGAACGAGACTAAACACCCCTTCCCCGAACACACGCAAATCTTCGAGCTCAAATCCAACTTAAATTCAACGGGGGAAAACGACAACCAAGGGGGAAAAGCAACGAAAGGAGAAAAAAGGCCGCGTCCAGCACCTAGTCTAGTCTTGGACGTCTTCTCACCAGCGCGGAGCTAAGTGCTGCCACTGGGTGTGGGAGGGAGCCCCAGGGCCTGAGGCCGGCACCCCTGAGACTCCGGGGCGTGTACAGCCCCACTCATTATTACGTGAGAGTGTCACGGGGCGGCGAGCTTCACAGGCACTGGGCCTTCTTCACAGGTACCGGCCTTGCTTCATATCGCCAGACGAGGGCCCCGCCTTGCACCGCACTCTAGTGCCACCGACGACGACCGAAAACCAGGACGCCGCCGATGGGGTAGAGCGGTCTCCAGCGGTTCCCTCGACGACCACAGGTCCTCTGCCAGGGGCAGGCTCTGGGGCACCTCCCCAGCAGAGGGCCTACCTCCTGAGGACGCCTTGCTCCGAACGCCGCGGTGGTGCTGTCGCATCTTGGCCCCTCTCCTGCAGCCCCCGGCACTCTCCTCCTGAGGGGTAGGAAGCTGCGGGAGTGGGGCAGCCTCCCGATGTCGTGACCTGCATCTCCTGCGATCCATGGTAGGCGTATGCCTGCTCCTGAGGAATTAGTGGTACCTGATACTCGTTGCTTCTAGCGTAGCCGACGAGGCCTCCTCGAGGCTCCTGGAAGAGTTCAGCTTCTGGCATCTCGTCCCCCCAGCTTGGGCCGAGGAGCGAGCCTTGTTCATCCTCATGTGTGCGCCCTTGGTCCATCATGTGGGGCACATACTCTTCTGGGGTCACCCCGAAGGCCGCGCCATAGCACTCTGCATGCCACGCAGTTCTGCTTGATGTGCCCGCCTGGGGGTGATAGCGCGGCGGCCCTCCGGGGCCGCGGGTTGTGGCGAGTCCTTCTTCAATGGCCAGGGGCGGAGGCAGCGCCGCTGCTGGCCCGGGGCTGACGGCTTGGCCGGTGTTGGGGTGGCCTTGGAGTCCGCTTGGGGCCGCACGGGCGTGCACGGAGCCCCTGTGCGGGCCACCCTGGATCTGAGGTGGGAGTTGGGTGCAGAAGGAGGGAGCCCCCGAGGCGGCGAAGCCCAGGAGCTCTGCCACCCGCTCTAGCAGCACGTCATGACCGCCTTCCAGCAGCCTGCACTGCAGCAGCTCTCGGTCCACGGTGAGCGCGACCCTCGAGTTCGCCTGCTCCCGTCGGTGTATGGCGCCGTGGCCACAGCGTGGTGGGAGGCCCTCACCGCCGACCGCGCCTGCCGTGTCGTGAGAGCTGTCGCCGCTTGTCCGCGCCGCCCGCGGCCCGCAGCGCCCTGCGGACCGCGAGCTGCCTGGGGCATTGGGTTGCCCGAGAAGAGCTGTTCTACATGGGCGGGCCAGGCCGCCCAAGGATCAGGGTTGCCTGCCTGGTCGTCGGACATGATGATGACGATGTGACGGGATGCGAAGCGGCAGAAGGTGGACTCCGGCGCACCCCTACCTGGCGCGCCAAATGTCGGATTTCGGGTTCCGGCAGACCCTCTAGATTCGAACACTGGGGTGCGCGCGGAGATTTTGCCCTCTGCCTACCTGCACCTCACCGCCTCGCTATGATCTAAGCAATCAAAGGAACAACACAAGAGACACAGAGTTTATACTGGTTCAGGCCACCATTGTGGTGTAATACCCTACTCCAGTGTGTGGTGTGGTGGATTACCTCTTGGGCTGATGATGAACAATACAAGGAAGAACCACCTCGCGAGGGTCTGTTCTTAGCTGGTGCGATGAACTTCTGGGGGGAGTTCAGTCGCTTCTCTCTCTACTGGTTTCCTGGTGATGACCGGATCGATTTCTCGGTCCCCTACCTTGTGGGTGGCTAGTCCTATTTATAGGCAAAGGCCCTGGGCCTCTTCCCAAATATTGAGCGGGAAGGGCGCCAACAATTGGCCATTTTGAAGGGGAACATCTAGTACACTTATCCTGACTAAAGTTGGTCCTCGCCTGCCAAAGGCTCTGATGGTGACGCCGGCTTGGGCTCCACGATGACCTCCATCCTGCCGTTCTGCTGGTCTTGGTCTTGTTTCACCGAATTGGCTGCCTTTGCTTGATGCCCTTGCCTACGCTTGCTCCCTATACACCAAAGGGGAAACAAGGACTCTGCGCAGGCCGGCGCCCGCCTGGCCTCGATCGTCACGGCTTGCGTTATGGGCACCTCGTGAGGTACCCCGCCTTGATCTCTCCGCCTCCTCGCGAGCCAGCCTGACGAGGCCGCTCCCGAGGAAGCCTCCTGTCGTCCGCCCCGCGAAGCTTGGCCCCTCGCGAGGGTCTTGAGCTCGTGCTGATGAAGATGGGCCGTGCTGGGCCACCCCTTGAGCCACGCCGCAGGCCGCAGGCAGGCAAGTCTGGGGACCGCCGTTCCCAGAACGCCGACACGGATAGTTGATTTTTTATTTAGAAATTACCACTAAACTGAATTTGGAAATACAGTACAAAAGAAATTGTAAGTAAACTAAATTTACCACTACCAGTAGCCTTGTTAGCTGGTACAAAAGAAATTGAAATAAACTGAATTTATAAAGACAATACAGTGCAAGTTTCATCTGCTATATCAACATAAATGCAATCATGAGGCACAACTATATACTAGTAGTAAATATGTACTATTCTATGAGCTAAGATACCGAATGCAACAGGAATCGAACAGGAACGTAAGTTTTCATCTTGTGTCAGTGCTACCGAAGAGACTATGGACTGTTCTATGAGCTGAGCTCCCTCTAAATTTTTCTACTGTAACTACAAGTGCTACCTTGAGGAATTTTGTCTGCTAACTACTCTACTAAGCTATGCATCGAAGAGACTATGTCAGCAGGATAATTTTATCAACTAACTATAACTCTGTAAGTGCTAGTGCTACCGAAGATACTCCATAGCACTATGCATTGATTACTACCTCATGCAGGAGTACTATACATCGAGAAGTATAAAGAAAAAGCAGAGCAAAGCGGGTACCTTGAGGTGGTGAGCTATCGGACTGAAGATTGCGAGGTGGGAATGGAGTGACTGGATTGGGACATCAACCAGTAGGGGATGGGATGATGGGGGCATCGAGTAGGGACCAGGGAGGGCGCAGGGGATGAGGGTGTTGATCTTGAGCACCGGCGTCATAGTGAGGTACTGGCCGCTGAGGCGCCGAGGCGCCGACTCGCCGTGTCGGCCCGCATCGGCCCGTCGCGACTAGCTAAGGGCGTCGAGCAAGATCCAGGAGGTGGTCGTCGTGATGGCTGCTGCCTTAATGACCGGCAAGGAAGGCGCGCGGGGGGTGGGGAGCTAGCGGAGTTGAGCCATCCGGTGACGGTGAGCCTGGATGTGCCTCTCCGGCCAGCCACCGGCCTTAGCCCCACCGCCGCTAGGGAAGCGCCAGACTGCCAGCCTCCTGTCACCCGCCTCCTGGGGATAGGATAAGATGAGTGAGTCAAATTAGAGATGGTCAGTTGGGTGTACGTCTCAAATTTATACCTACGTCTAATTTTTTTAGCTTTCCGCTATGACCGCAGCCAGCGCTACGGAAAGGCCTGCTATTGCGCTCTGACAGCCGATATAGCGGCCGCAACATGCCAATCACGCTATTAGCAAGCACATCGTTTGACTTGTAGCAGCTGGCCAGCTACCGCTATTGCGGTCGCAATAGCGGTCATAGCGGCCGCTATTTAAAACCTTGGTCATGGGCTTTGCAATCTTGGAGAAATTCTCAATAAACCTCCGGTAATAACCTGTTAGTCCAGGAAAACTCCTGATCTCCCCAACTGAGGTGGGTGCCAACCATTTAGTGTCAGAAGCAACCTTGGTAGGGTCTACTGCTATTCCTTCTCTAGATATAACATATCCGAGAAATGCAACTTCCTTTAACCAAAACTCACATTTGCTGAAATTTGAATACAACTGATGTCCTTTGGGCTTCTCAAGAACCAAGCGCAAATGCTCCTTATGCTCTTCTTCATTCTTCGAGTAGATCAAAATGTCATCAATGAACACCACGACGAACTTATCCAAAAACTCCATAAACACCTTGTTCATCATACTCATGAAATAGGCAGGTGAGTTAGTCAAACCAAATGACATAACTGTATACTCATATAGCCCATACCTCGTGGTAAAGACTGTCTTAGGTCTATCCTGCTCTCGGATCTTCAACTAGTGATAACCTGATCGAAGATCGATTTTGGAGAAAAATTTAGCTCCTTGCAGCTGGTCAAACAAATCATTGATCATCGACAGAGGGTATTTGTTCTTGATCGTCACCTCCTTCAGCGCATGATAATCAACAACCATCCTCAAAGATCCATCCTTCTTCTCCACTAGAAGCACTGGGGCTCCCCAAGGTGATGAACTTGGTTGAATGTAATATTTCTCCAGTAACTCCTTTATCTGCTTCTTAATTTCCTCCAGACCTTTTGCGGACATCCGATATGGTCTCTTGGATATTGGTCTGGTGCCTGGCAATAACTCAATCAAAAACTCAATGCCTCGATCCGGTGGCATGCCTTGTAACTCCTCCGGAAATACGTCGGGATAATCCTTCACCACTGGTACTTCCTCCTGAACAACTCCTGTTAAGGAATTTACCCGAGTTCTCCTCGGCGCATGTCGGGATACATACTTGATCCTTTTTCCTTCTGGGGTGGTGAGAATAATTGATTTACTAGCGCAATCGATGTTTCCCTCAAACTTGGATAGTCAATCCATGCCTAGTATCACATCCAATCCTTTTGACTCTAGAACAATCAGGTCGATGGGGAAAACATGTCTACTTATGGTTACTAGCAACTAATAGCATCCCCTACTAGCCATATACTTTGCTCCTGGGGAACTTACTAACATAGGTGACTTAAGGGCTACGGTTGGCAATTTATACTTATCCACAAATCCCCTTGATATGAATGAATGTGATGCACAAGTATCGAAAAGAATGAGTGCGGTAAATGCATTAATCAAAAACTTACCGACAACTATGTCGGGTTGATCCTCAATCTCCTCCACACTTACGTGGTTCACCTGACCTTTGGTGAAGGGGTTGGGCTTTTTTGCAGAACCTCCATTGCCATTTCCATTGTTTGCTTCAGGACATTCAGTGGCATAATGTCCGGTCTTCCCGCACTTCAAACAAGTAATGTGGCTCAGATCCCTCTTGGCTGGTGTTGCGGGGTTGGAACGGTTCTAGCTTCTGCTTCCTCCATTCCCATTGCCATTCTTGGGGCCAGTGTGATTGTGCGAACTTGCTCCATTGTGTGTATGTCCTCCATGGTTATGGCCTCCATGGCTGTGGGTATATCCTCCCAAGTACGGGGAATAGCAGGGCTTCTGTTGAGATCCAGAAGTGTACCTCCCCTGTCCATACTTCCTCTTGCGATTTTCAATTTGTTACTTCTTGCCTTCAATCATGAGGGCCCTGTCTACCAATTCCTGGTAGTTGTTGAATGTTTGCACCATCAACTGCATACTTAGCTCATCATTGAGTCCCTCAAGAAACTCCTCCTGCTTTGCAGCATCTGTGGCTACATCATCTGGGGCATATCATGCTAACTTGCTAAACTCATCCACATACTGGCCCACTGTACGCCTCCTTGGCGCAAGTTGCGAAACTCGCGCTTCTTCATGCTCATAGCTCCTGCTGAAACATGGGCAGTGCGGAAAGCCTGTTGAAACTGATCCCATGTAACTGTATCAATGGGGTAAGTGGCGGTGAAATTCTCCCACCAAGATGTTGCGGGTCCATCAAGCTAATGTGCGGCAAAGCGCACTCTCTCCGCTATGTGCATCCTGAAGTGTTCAGCTCTCTTCCAATCTTGCTGAGCCAATCATCTGCAACAATCAGCTCGGTGCTACTAGAGAACACCGGCGAATTCAACCTTAGAAAATGGGCTAGGTGGTCAACAGGGGGTGGTGGAGGCGGGTTGTTGTTGTTGTTGTTGCCTTGGTTTTGGTTCTGAACTAACATCTGCATCAAGGCATTCTGCTGCTGGATCAACTGAGTGAGCTCCGGTGGAATGCAAATCCATTCTCACATCTCGGAGGCATCTGATGGGTCAGAAGGGGTGAGAAAACAGAATAGAATGAGGTCTAAGAGAGATTCACTACATATATGCTTATGAGACAAACACAATCAATTCACTTCATTCAATAGCACACAAGGTTCACACAAACGATGTAACCTATGATTACAAACTCGATCGTTGCTAACTACTTGGAGGAATCCTACTAGTTACATGGTGGTCATCTAGAAATTTTGATCAGAGGAAGACTCCATAATATCAGCTCCAGCTTCGTCAACGTAGTCGTCATTGTTGTCATCATTTGCATCACTGTCCGTGTCGGTGTCATCCAAGATGATGTTGTCCTCTGAACGGATCTCCTTTGCTGGTTCTCGCTTGTGATTCTCCACTGGTAGTCCTAGCTTCCTCTTCAGGTCTTCATGCTTCTGTAGTAGTACGGCAATTTCTTCCTCATATCCATCGCATGTAAACTTGAGTTCCTCTTCTAGGTCGTTGTTTCTCTTCATCAGCTTCTTGATCTTCTTCATGTTGATAATTAATTGATTCTCTTGTCGACGAATATGATCTCCCATCTCCTGACTATAGGCTGCAATTGATCCATCCCTCCTGGTACGAATCATCTCCCATTCTTCATCTCAGCGGCCACATATTTGATAAATGGTGTTTTCCAGCTCCTTGTGATACACGTCACATATGCGTTCAAAGGTGATATGGGCTGCCATGCTCTTTCCTAAACTCCAGCTTGGTGCATCCAGGTAGAAATCAATAGGCTCCATCGTTGGTGCAAATGTCCTCCCAAGTACCCAGACTTTGATCTTCCAGCGCTCCTTTTCTGGTACAGTTGCAGAGAAAGTCCCCGTGAAGCTTGGTAGTCTGATGTTTAGGTACTTAGTGACTTCCTACAAGTGTCGTCCGAAAGGGGTGTCGTCATCTGGCTGAGAGAACTTGTTCCTGTGGTCCGCCATCTATAGAGTAGAAATAGAGGAGAATTAGAAATGAGCAGAGAAGAGAAAACCTGTGGCTTATTCTAGTGGTCGCGTCCTACAATTAGCGTGTGCTCTGATACCATCTTGTAGCGACCACGTTCGGAATGGACCGAAGTTTCAGTGCATTATTGTCATCCCTGGATCGGTAATGCTGACACACATAGTACTCGGAAAATTATAACAGAATTCAATCACACACTTATTACATCGAGTCCTCATAAAGAGTATGATTACACATAAATATCATGGCTGAAGGCCATCTAAACTAAAGAACTGTGGAAGCTTCAAAGGTAGATGAGTCCATCAACTCCAATGGCATAGCTGAGTGCAAGACAATGACCTATCGCACCTTATTCATCGTCTGAGTAGTCTGCAACATGAGACGTTGCAGCCGTGTAGGTCAGCACATTGATTATGCTGGCAGAGTTACATTGTAAAGCAATGAAATGCAAGAACTATATCTACATGCAATATTTGGCTGGTGGAGGCTCTATGTTTATGATTTTGCATAAAGCTAGTTTTTCCCTACAACAAAGAAATAAATTTATTTAACTAGTCCCAAGTTCTTCCAAATATTTGAGAAGGTTCCCCCAACTCAAATCCTAATTAAAAGTATCATCATTAGACCCAATTCAATTGATTAAAGAGTGATGAGATCAACAATAATATCCAATTCTAGATACTCAAGATGTCCATAACCAGGGACACTGCTAACCATGATTAGTTTATACACTCTGCAGAGGTTGCGCACTATTCCCCATAAAGACTCGACCGCATCCATGATCGAATGATCAAGACATAGTCTTTCTGAAGCACTTACTCTCTACTACGGGCAGACCGGTACACCTACTTTCCCTCTACATCTGCTAGTCCACCTCTTCGAGAGCTCATACAACTTATTCAACTATGCTATAGCCCATAATGGCTTGTGGCTGCACACGGAAGTTTCTAGTCATGAAATATCATATGATCCCTTTGAGCCTGGGTGGTGAATCGAGGAAAAATCACACGGGTACCCCGGGGTTTCCCTAAATAGACAACACTGGGTTCCGCAGGTGCCTCAACCAATCCACCTAGATGTGTATTAAAGTTGCCACCTTAATGTTATCCAAGATTAATAACTCTCAAATCTTCCATGTGAATCACTATCCAATCCCCGTCTACGAGCATGGCTAAGAATTAGATAAGCATAACATATATTCCCGGGGTGATCGAAATGTATTAGGTTCCTATCTCAAGTACTACAACCAAACCACATGTTCCCAATCCTACTCATGCAATTATTTGAGGGGTAATACTAATACATAGTAAAAACTAGGTATAGAAGAGTATGATCAAAGTGTAACTTGCCTTGCTGACGATCTCCAAACTCTAGAGATTCGCAGTAACAAGCTTCGCACTCCGGGTAATCTAGTATAGATATATAGTAGCATACACAAGCAATCACTCAAATGAAGCAACGTGAAAACCGAGAAAAGATCCAGATCAAACACAAAGCAAACAACCGGCTTAAACTAATAGAAAGTAAACCTAACGACATTATTAACATGTAGATTAGATCTTAACAGTAGGTGCATGTGATTAGCTACGATTTGCAAAAAGAAACAACTCAAACAGAGAAACGGAACTCGAGAAACAAACGAAACAAGATCGTTTACTAATCTGAACTAAGGTCAAATTTTAGAAGTCAAAATCATGTTCAAGTTGTTTAACTGGAAATAACAGAACGTTACGAAGATTTAGGCGCTGGTTTCATCTAATTTGGACAAACGAGCAAAAAGTTACGCTAGTTTTAAGATCAGGGGCTAAATCACGAGAAAACTGTTCGCGAATAGGTCCCTGGCTGAAAATAAAAACTAAAAAGAAACCTACCGTGCGAACGTTCATTAATAGAACTAATCTAACAAAAATCATTCACTAACAGATCTAAACGAACGAACGCTCGTTATTTAAGCTAAACCTAAAAAAACTTATTTAATCTAAAAACGACTAAACCGGCAAAAAAACCAAAGAACCGACCGGTTCTTACCGGTCAACGGCGGGGCGACGACGGCAGCTCGGCTATACTCTGGCGGGGCGATGCGAGGCGGGGCGAGGCGGCGGCTGATGACCCGCAAGTATACGGGATAGTTGTAGCCTCTTTCGATAAGTAAGAGTGTCGAACCCAACGAGGAGCTAAAGGTAGAACAAATACTCTCTCAAGTCCTATCGGCCAGTCATATGACTCTACGCACGCTTGACGTTCGCTTTACCTAGAACAAGTATGAAACTAGAAGTACTTTGTAGGTGTTGTTGGATAGGTTTGCAAGATAATAAAGAACACGTAAATAAAATCTAGGGGCTGTTTAGATAAAGAAGCAATAAAGTAAATATAGCGAGTGTGGAAAAGTGGTGGTAGGAGTTGTGAAATTGTCCCTAATCAATTGACTACGTTACTAGACCGATAATCACTATTGCAATTCTATTTGAGGGAGAGGCATAAGCTAACATACTTTCTCTGCTTGGATCATATGCACTTATGATTGGAACTCTAGCAAGCATCCGCAACTACTAAAGATTCATTAAGGTAAAACCTAACCATAGCATTAAAGTATCAAGTTCCCTTTATCTCATACACAAACAACCTACTTACTCGGGTCTGTGCTTCTATCACTCACGCCATCCACCATAAGAAAATCATAAACATATTGCAAACCCTATAGCGGGAATCCCTCACGCTTGCACGACACGGAGGGCACAATAGGACAACACCAATAATAAAACATGCAACTCAAACCAATCATAGTAATTCATCAATCACCGGTAGGACAATGAAAATCTACTCAGACATCATAGGATGGCAACACATCATTGGATAATAATATGAAGCATAAAGCACCATGTTCAAGTAGAGGGTACATCGGGTGGCGGGAGACTGGACCGCTGAATATAGATGGGGGAAGGTGATGGAGATGTCGGTGAAGATGGCGGAGGTGTTGGTGTAGATCGCGGTGATGATGATGGCCCCGGCGGTGTTCCGGCGCCACCGGAAGCAAGGGGGGGAGAGCCCCCCTTCTTCTTCTTCTCCCTTGACCTCCTCCCTACATGGGAGAAGGGTTTCCCCTCTGGTCCTTGGCTCCCATGGTGTGGGAGGGGCGAGAGCCCCTCCGAGATTGGATCTGTCTCTTTGTTTCTGCGTTCTCAGATTCTGCTCCTTCTCCGTTTCTTTTATATCCGGAGATCCGTAACTCCGATTGGGGTGAATCTTTCGCCCAGATCTTTCTCATAAAATTAGCTTTGTTGTGGCAAAAGAAGAGCGTCAACCGCCTTATGGGTGGCCCAGGAAGGTGCCAGGCGCGCCCAGGGGGAGGGCGCACCCCTATCTCCTGGCCACCTCGGGCACCGTTTCACGTTGATTCTTCCTCCGGAAAATCTCAAATATTCCAAAATAATTCTCCGTCCATTTTTATCCCGTTTGGATTCCGTTTGATATTGGGTTTCTGTGAAACATAAAACATGCAACAAACAAGAACTGGCACTGGGCACTGGATCAATGTGTTAGTCCCAAAAATATTATAAAAAGTTGCCAAAAGTATATGAAAGTTGAAGAATATTGGCATGGAACAATCAAAAATTATAGATACGACGGAGACGTATCAGCATCCCCAAGCTTAATTCCTTCTCATCCTCGAGTAGGTAAATCATAAAAAGGATAACTTTTGATGTGGAATGCTACCTAGCATAATCTTGATCATATGTCTAATCATGGCATGAATATTAAGACACGAGTGATTCAAGGCAATAGTCTATCATTTGACATAAAAATGATAATACTTCGAGCGTACTAATAAAGCAATCATGTCTTTTCAGAACAACATGGCCAAAGCAAGCTTATCCCTACAAAATCATATAGTTTGGCCATGCTTCATTTTCGTCACACAAAATGCTCCCATCATGCACAACCCCGATGACAAGCCGAGCAATTGGTTCATACTTTTTAACGCGCTTCAGCTTTTTCAACCCTCACGCAATACATGAGCGCAAGCCATGGATATAACACTATAGGTGGAATAGAATATGATGGTGGAGGTTTATATGGAGAAGACAAAAAAGGGAGAAAGTCTCACATCGACGCGGCTAATCAACCGGCTATGGAGATGCCCATCAGTTGATGTCAATGCGAGGAGCAGGGATTGCCATGTAACGGATGCACTAAGAGCTATAATTGTATGAAAGCTCAAACTGAAAACTAAGTGGGTGTGCATCCAACTTGCTTGCTCATGAAGACCTAGGGCATTTTAGGAAGCCCATCATTGGAATATACAAGCCAAATTCTATAATGAAAATTCCCACTAGTATATGAAAGTGACAGTGTAGGAGACTCTCTATATGAAGAACATGATGCTACTTTGAAGCACAAGTGTGGAAAAAGGATAGTAACATTGCCCCTTTTCTTTTTTCTTTTTTTTCTTTTTTTGGGTGGGCTTCTTTGGCCCCCTTTTTTATTTAGGCTTCTTTGGCCTTTCCTTTTTTTCTTTTTTTCTTTTTTTTTTCATGGGGAAATGCTCTATAATGATGATCATCACACTTTTATTTACTTACAACTCAATATTACAACTCGATACTAGAACAAAGATATGACTCTATATGAATGATTCCGGCGGTGTACCGGGATGTGCAATGATCTAGTGTAACAATGACATCAAAAAACGGACAAGCCATGAAAACATCATGCTAGCTATCTTACGATCATGCAAAGCAATATGACAATGAATGCTCAAGTCATGTATATGATGATGATGGAAGTTGCATGGCAATATATCTCGGAATGGCTATGGAAATGCCATGATAGGTAGGTATGGTGGCTGTTTTGAGGAAGATATAATGAGGCTTATGTGTGATAGAGCATATCGTATCACGGGGTTTGGATGCACCGGCGAAGCTTGCACAATTTCTCTAGGTGAGAAAGGGCAATGCACGGTACCGAAGTGGCTAGCAATGATGGAAAGGTAAAAGTGCGTATAATCCATGGACTCACATTAGCCCTCGAAGCAAAGTACTACTACGCATGCCCCTAGGGGGATATATTGGTAGGAAAATACCATCGCTCGTCCCCGACCGCCACTCATAAGGAAGACAATCAAAGAAACACCCCATGCTTCAAATTTGTCACACAACGGTTACCATACGTGCATGCTACGGGACTTGCAAACCTCAACACAAGTGTTTCTACAATCCACAAATACCCACTAGCATGACTCTAATATCACCATCTTTATATCGCAAAACTATTGCAAGGAATCAAACATATCATATTCAGCGATCTACTAGTTTATGTAGGATTTTATGACTAACCATGTGAATGACCAATTCCTGTCATCTCTCTAAATAGATATAAGTGAAGCAAGAGAGTTTAATTCTTTCTAAAAAAGATATGCCCACGCTCTAACAAATATAAGTGAAGCAAAAGAGCATTCTACAAATGGCGGTTTTCTATGTGAAGAGAAACATGCAATCCAAACTTCAAATGATATAAGTGAAGCACATGAAGCATTCTATAAATCCATACTCAAAATATTTAAGTGAAGTGCATTGAGCATTCTATAAATCAACCAAGGACTATCTCATACCAGTATGATGCATAAAAGAAAAGTGAAAACTAAATGCAAAATACGCTCCAAGACTTGCACATATCGCATGAACGAAACGAATACGAAAACATACCGATACTTGTTGAAGAAAGAGGGGATGCCTTCTGAGGCATCCCCAAGCTTAGACGCTTGAGTCTCCTTGAATATTTACTTGGGGTGCCTCAGGCATCCCCAAGCTTGAGCTCTTGCCTCTCTTCCTTTTCCTCATATCAAGACTTCCTCGATTAGACACTTCATCCACACAAAACTTCAACAGAAAACTCGGTAAGATCCGTTAGTATAATAAAGCAAATCACCACTCTAAGTACTGTTGCAAACCAATTCATATTTTTTTTTGCATTGTGTCTACTTTAATATAGCTTTTACATGGCTTAATCCACTTATATAAATTGATAGTTTCATCAAAACAAGCAAACTATGCATCAAAAACAGAATCTGTCAAAAACAGAACAATATGTAGAAATCGGAACATTCATCATACTTATGGTACCCCAAAACTTCTAATAAAATTAGGAAAAATAAACAAGTTGTATAGTAAGACAGTGCAAAAAGAATCAGAACCATTTGACGTTCCAGTAAAAATTGTAAAATCGCGCACTACAGACAAAGTTTCTGTCCTGCACCGTACAAACCAACAAGCATTGTAAACATCCTAAAGACAAACCTTGGCACATTATTTTTATAATACAATGGAATTGTACAAGGGGATAATTATTTTTGATGAAAAGTTTCTGTAATTAAGATTCACAAAGTTTCCGTGAGCATGAACAAAGTTTAAGGAGCTCTCCCACTTCAACAATGCTTGTCTCTCTCACTTTCACTTTCCTTTTTGAAAAGTTTTTAGGTTCCCCTCTTTATTTTTTTGTTTTAAACTATATGAAAGCACTCAACATAAATAAATGACTCTCTAAAACTTCCGAGTTGTCTCCCTGGCAGCGCTTTCTTTAAAGCCATTAAGCTAGGCATATAGTGCTCAAGTAATGAATCCACCAAGATCCCAAGGTATATCAAAGCCAATTTTAATTAACAATGATTTATAATTTAGTAATGAGCACAAAGTAACATATATCATGCAACAACGAAGTCTAACTCTCTTCCTATGAATCGGCATGTCATAAAAGAACAATTCATGCACACATAGTAAAGGCCAATGCATAGTATAAATAGTTTCTTGCAATTTTATCATATTGGAAACATGGAGAGGCGGAGATATAGTTCCTGTCTCATAATAATTGCAAGTAGGAGCAGCAAGCACATGCATATTATATCTATCAAAATCATCATGTGCAACGGTAAAAGGCAGCCCATCAATATAATCCTTACTAAGCGCAAACTTCGCCGATATAGTGTAGTTGGGAGAATTCAAAAAGATAATAGGACTATCATGCGTGGGTGCAATAGCAACAATTTCATGTTTAACATAAGGAACTATAGCAAGTTCATCTCCATAAGCATAATTCATATTGGCGTCTTGGCCACAAGCATAGCAAGCATCATCAAAAAGGGATATTTCAAACAAATTCAAGGGATCGTAGCAATCATCCTTCGGTAAGCATGAAGAGGAATTAAACAATGTATGAGTTGAAGAGTTACTCTCATTATAAGGTGGGCACAGGTGATCGATCCGATCTTCCTCCTTTTGTTCTTCGCTCTCCTCATCATCTTTTTCATCCAATGAGCTCATAATTTCATCAATTTCTTCTTCTATAGCTTCCTGCAAAATATTAGTCTCTTCTTGGACAGCGGAGACTTTCTCAATAAATGCATTAATATTATAATTGTATTCATAATTTTCATAGCAATATTTCAATATAGCAAAATTTTCAGGCCTATAAACATCATCATCTAAAGCTTCATACTTTTCGAACAAAGATTCAATTTCATAAGCAGCCTTAAAAGCAACAAATTCTTCAATTTGTTCAACATCATAGTAATCATATATGGACGCCGGAGTCCACCACTAAACCCTACCTTCGATTGCTTGGTCCCTACCCGGCGATCGTGACGCTTAGGGACTACACGTACGACCGCTCAACACCATGGCGAAGCCGACCTCGACGGAGGATCTGAGGGGAACGAAGGAAGGGCGGGTAGGGTTAGGGTTTGCAGATGGGAAGGGAGAGGTAGAAGGGATCAGCGGTGATGTACCGGCGTCAAGTAACACTACCACGGGTAAAGGCGATGATGTGAGGAGAGAAGAGGAGGAGGTGGATCCAGGCCGTGAGATCGAAGAGGATTGGGACAATATTGGCCATGACCCAGAGCTGGAGGATGCGTTCGAAGGGCTGAAGCTGTATGGAGAAGAGGAGGAAGATTTAGACCTCTCGGGTGAAGTAGATGATCTAATCAAGGAGGTGAGATGGTTATGTCTGTTTAGGGTTCATACTATGCGGCCGTTTAGCCATGCGGCGCTGCTAAACTCTTTGAGGAACGCATGGTCGTGTGCACAAGGAGTCACCTTCAATATCAAAGGGCCTAATTTGTTCCTAGCACAGTGCCATTGCTTGGGGGATTGGAAGAGGGTGATGGAAGGAGGGCCATGGCAATTCAGAAGAGATCCGGTTGTCATCGTTGAGTATGATGGATTCACAAACGTTGCTGAATACGCCCTAGACATGTATCCATTATGGGCTAGAATAAAAGGATTGTCGGATGGGTTAACGAGGAAGAAGGAATTGGTGGAGAAGGTTGCGAAGAAGGTGGGCTTGCCACCCTTTACGGTGGCTGTCAACGAAGGAAGGATCAACCCTTCGAGCTTTTTAAGAGTTAGGGTGTTTGTGGACGTTCATAAACCCTTGGTGAGATTTGTCCCGATTACACTGAAGGAGTACAAACGATACCCGGTGAGTTATGAGAAGCTACCGGATTTTTGCTTCTTCTGTGGGCGCATGGGGCATGTGGTGGAAGAATGTGGAGATGGAGTGCATGATCCAAAGGAGTGTGAGTGGGGAGAATGGCTACATTGGAGTAATGAACAACCTATGGGGACTGCAGGGAAGGGACGCGTGGGAGGTGGTGAAGCGGGGGGTGCGGGGGGTAGAGGAAGAGGGGGAGCTGCAGGAGGGTTTGGAGGTGGATCTGGAAGTAGAGGAGGCATGGGTAACAGAGGGAGAGCCGCAATGAATAGCGGGGGCCGTGGGGGTGTTGGTCCATCCCCGGAAACAGGAGGAGTTGGAAGGGGAAATCAGGAGTATGCTGGCATGGAGGAGGATTTACGTTCAGCCCGTAAACAGTTTATTAACAGCGATGGCACAGTGAGCGTTCGAGGGCAACCGGTACCAAACTTAGCAGGCAAAGTCTCGAGCACAGTCCTGTTGCTAGAGGGAGGATCTACATCGGAGGTGGTAGAGGGTGGTTCTGTTACCACTCCTGGGAAAGTGCCAATTGCTAAGAGAAGAAAGCCAGGTGCCGATGATGAAAATATGGAAATGGATGTGGCGTCCATGGCGGCCTCCGCGACGGAGGGCCGCCGGGGCCAATGAATGTCATAAGTTGGAACTGTCGGGGAGGGGGGAATACCCGGACAGTTCGTGAGCTGGCGACAATCTCACAGTCGCATTCCCCCAACTTGGTCTTTTTGTGTGAGACGAGGCAAAAGGCAGATAAGATGAGGAGGATCCGTCGTCGGATTGTACTGAAGGGTTTTACGAGTGTTGATAGTAATGGTTTGAGTGGTGGACTTGCTTTGTTTTGGCATGAGGCGTATGAAGTGGAAATACTCGACAAGGAGGAACGATATATTGATGCCCTAGTGCGAGTGGCGGAGGGAGCAACCCAATGGAGGATTACATGCCTGTATGGTGAACCTAGAGTTGAGAACCGGCACCTAATGTGGGAGAAGCTGCAGCGTTTGAAGAATACAAATGATGCACCGTGGCTTGTGGTGGGTGATTTCAACGAGGCAATGTGGAGCTATGAACATATGTCTTCTGTCCCCAGGGCCGAGCCGCAGATGATTGCATTTAGAGATACTTTGGAAGTCTGTGGCCTTGTTGATTTGGGCTTTGTGGGGATTCCATTCACATATGATAAGAAGAGAGGAGGTGCAAGTAATGTTCAAGTGCGCCTGGACAGGGCAGTGGCTACGAATGAATGGAGGAACTTGTTTGCATTCACGTCTGTGCTCCATGTACCATCGCCGTGCTCAGATCATGTGGCGGTGGTGTTGAAAACAGCTCCTGATCAAGGACCGTCGAGAGTGAAGCAGAGACGTTACGAGCTTTTTTGGGAGAGAGATGCGGCGCTATCTGAGGTCATTAAAGAGGCGTGGGAGGAGATAGGCAATGTGGAGAATCTGGCACAACTCTGAGAGGCACTATCAAAAACAATGGCAACCTTGGGGAAGTGGAGTAGGAAGTTTGGTAATGTAACTCGGGAGCTCGCGAAGGCCCGTTCTCAGCTGGATGAACTCATGCACATGAATGCGGATAGACAGGAGATAAGAAGGATTTCAGATAAGATGAATGAGCTACTTTACCAAGAAGAAATGCTTTGGCTCCAGAGATCAAGAATAACTTGGTTGAAAGAAGGCGACCGTAATACCAAGTATTTCCAGAGTAAAGCTGTGTGGAGGGCGAGGAAAAACAAGATACGAGAGCTCACTGACAGTATTGGAGTTGTACATTCTGATCTTGCTACTTTGGAAACGTTAACAAATGATTATTTCCATAATATTTTTTTGGCTGATAATTCTCTTGATGCTTCATCAGTTTTGGATTTGTTGGATGCAAGGGTTTCGGCTGCTGATAATGTCAAGCTGTGTGAGGATTTTTCAGATAAGGAGATAGCGGATGCGCTGTTTCAGATTGGCCCGCTTAAGGCGCTGGGTCCAGATGGCCTCCTGGCTAGATTCTTTCAGCGCAATTGGAGCACGCTTAAGGATGGGGTGTTGAAGGCAGTCAAGGACTTTTTCCACACAGGAGTTATGCCGGAGGGGGTCAATTCTACATCCATCATGCTCATTCCCAAAATCACAAATCCTACCAAGATATCGGACTACAGACCTATAAGCCTTTGCAACGTTATCTACAAAGTTATATCGAAGTGTTTGGTTAATAGGTTGAGACCCTTACTGGACGCTCTTATTTCACCAGAGCAAAGTGACTTTATTCCTGGTAGGTTGATCACGGATAATGCTCTTGTGGCCTTTGAGTGCATCCACTATATCAAACAAGAGAAGGATCCAACAAAGAGCTTTTGCGCGTACAAGCTAGATCTGTCTAAGGCCTATGACAGGGTTGATTGGGTCTTCTTGAGGCAAGTGATGCAAAAGATGGGTTTTTCTCAGCGATGGGTTGACTGGATTATGGTTTGTGTCACGTCGGTGAGATACTCGGTGAATTTCAATGGAACCCTCTTGGAGTCGTTTGCACCGTTGCGTGGGCTTCGGCAAGGAGACCCCTTATCGCCATTCTTATTTTTGCTAGTGGCAGATGGACTTTCCTCTCTTCTGAGGAAGAATGTTGAGTCGGGAGATATTACTCCAGTGAAAGTGTGTAGAGGAGCGCCAGGTATATCACACTTGCTATTCGCGGATGATACTCTTCTGTTTTTTGAGGCTTCTAAAGTCCAGGCGGAAAAGATCAAATCATTGTTGGATGTTTATGGCACGGCTACGGGACAGAGCCTTAACTATGATAAGTGTTCCATACTCTTTGGAGA
Organism: Triticum dicoccoides; assembly: GCF_002162155.2. NCBI lineage: Eukaryota > Viridiplantae > Streptophyta > Magnoliopsida > Poales > Poaceae > Triticum > Triticum dicoccoides. The sequence goes on from NC_041383.1 coordinate 728,434,625, forward strand.
TGCATGCCCAAGTATAATCCAGGAGGAAGTTAGAGCAGCGTTATTGGTTACTAGCCAGTTTTTTGAGGACAAGTACCTGGGGTTACCGACACCGGAGGGGAGGATGTCCAAAGGCCGCTTCCAAAACCTGCAGACACGGCTGACTAAACGCTTGATACAATGGGGGGACGGTCAACTAGCAAAGCCGGGGCGTGAAGTGTTGATAAAGTCTGTAGCTCAGGCATTGCCTACATACATAATGGGTGTTTTCAAAGTTCCTTTTTCAGTGTGCGATGATCTGACTCGCATGGTAAGAAATTTTTATTGGGGTTCGGCAAAAGGCAAAAGAAAAGTGCATTGGCGCAGGTGGGATTCATTGATGCAACCTAAGGCAAAGGGAGGTCTGGGTTTCCGAGATTTTCGGATGTTTAATCAAGCCTTGATAGCGCGCCAAGCATGGAGACTTATAACTAATCCTGAAAGTTTGTGTGCTCAAGTTCTGAAAGCGAGATATTATCCGCGGGGCAGGCTGGATGACACAGTTTTCACGGGTAATGCGTCATCATCATGGCAAGCTATCAGTTATGGCCTGGAGCTTCTGAAGAAGGGATTAGTTTGGAGAGTGGGCAATGGGAGGAGTATACGTGTCTGGAGGGATAACTGGATCCCCAGGCCCTTTTCTTATAAACTGATCTCCCCACAAGGAAGGTGTCGCATTCGTTTCGTGTCTGAACTGTTAGATCAGAACGGTGCATGGAATTTTGATCTGCTGAATGAGTACTTTGTCAGTGCGGACATACAAGAGATCGCAAAAATCAGACCATCTCCGAGACTGGAGGTTGATGTCATAGCATGGGGACCAGGTAAGCATGGTGTGTTTACGGTAAAATCGGCTTACGATCTGGCCTTTGAAGAAGAGCACAGGGCCACGAGTGTTTCTTCCAGTTCGTCACCTTCAGGTCACAGAAAGTGTTGGGACTATGTTTGGAAAAGCTGGGCGCCGCCAACGGTCCGCAACTTTGCTTGGAGATTAATCACAAATTCACTCCCTACTTGGCAAAGGAAACACAAAATCGGACTAGAGATCAAGAGCATGTGTCCGGTTTGTGGAATGGAGGAAGAAGATAATTTCCATACCTTCGTCAACTGCCAATATGGCCGAGACCTGTATCTTGCTATGGCCAAAGTATGGTGGATCCCAGAGATAGACTCCATCAAAAATAATGGGAAGGAATGGCTGTTTCATGTTCTGGAGCCGCTGAATGATGTAGGACGAATGATGGTCTTGATGACATTCTGGAGAAGTTGGTATGTGCGGAATGAAGTGGTACATAGCAAGCCTGCACCACCAATGGAGGCATCTGTTCGGTTCTTACGCAGCTATGTCGATACCCTGATTGGAACCAAACTTCATCCACAAGCAGACCCAGCGAAAGGCAAATCCCCAATTATCTATGAGAGACCGGTGAAATCTGTGGGTGTCCGTTGGGTTCCTGAGGAGAAAACATGGAAGGCTCCGCAGATGGGATGGAGTAAACTCAATACCGATGGGGCGTTCAGTGCTGGTAACGCGGGGGCTGGAATGATCCTACGAGATCATAACGGGGATGTTAATTTCTCGGCGTGCAGGGTCCTGTACTCCTGTAGAGATGCTTTGGAGGCGGAGCTCTGTGCTTGCATGGAAGGTCTCTCACTTGCCCTCCATCGCAGCAATCTTCCGATAATGGTGGAAATGGATTCCCTTGAAGCTGTGACCATGATTGCATGTGAAGTAGTCGACCGCTCTCTCTATGCTTCCATTATAAAGGAAATAAAGTATCTATTGTCGCTTAGACAATCTCGTATTATTCATATAGCTAGGGCTCAGAATAAGGCTAGTGATGCCTTAGCTTCGTTTGCTAGACTGCAGGGCAGGACCATGACCTGGTTAGGGGCTGGCCCGGATGAGGTAATGGAGATAGTATCTCTTGATTGTAAGGACTTATTGATTGAGTAATGCAAGTTTATTCACCGCAAAAAAAAATAGTAATCATATATACCTCTAGCATAAGAAGCTAAGGTTTCATTATCATTAAATTTGCATGAAAAGGGAAGGTGTGGAGCCTTCATCCTAGAGCAACAAGTAGTATCACATCTCAAGCATATATCCCGAGTATACCAACGCAACATATTAATTTTATCCCATAATAGTTTCCCTTTTGTGTCAAGCAATAATCCCTAAAGTATTCACGTTGATCCAACGTTACTCCCATAACATACTTGAATGGGGTTTTCTTAGGATTATTAAAGTAGTACATAATATCTTTCACATAACGATCATTGAAGGTTTTAGGAGGTTCCCCATCTCCATGAGCAGCAAGTACACCTAATTTTTTTGGTAATTCGTGTTCCATATCCATAACTAATGATAAAGAACAACTAGGAACAGCAAATAAAAATTACTTAGTGATAAAGCAAACAAGCACACACAAGAATATTCACCCCACGCTATGACTCCCCGGCAACGGCGCCAGAAAAAGGTCTTGATGACCCGCAAGTATACGGGATAGTTGTAGCCTCTTTCGATAAGTAAGAGTGTCAAACCCAACGAGGAGCTAAAGGTAGAACAAATACTCTCTCAGGTCCTATCGGCCACTGATACGACTCTACACACGCTTGACGTTCGCTTTACCTAGAACAAGTATGAAACTAGAAGTACTTTGTAGGTGTTGTTGGATAGGTTTGCAAGATAATAAAGAACACTTAAATAAAATCTAGGGGCTGTTTAGATAAAGAAGCAATAAAGTAAATATAGCGAGTGTGGAAAAGTGGTGGTAGGAGTTGTGAAATTGTCCCTAAGCAATTGACTACGTTACTAGACCGATAATCACTATTGCAATTCTATTTGAGGGACAGGCATAAACTAACATACTTTCTCTACTTGGATCATATGCACTTATGATTGGAACTCTAGCAAGCATCCGCAACTACTAAAGATTCATTAAGGTAAAACCCAACCATAGCATTAAAGTATCAAGTCCCGTTTATCACATACGCAAACAACCTACTTACTCGGGTCTGTGCTTTTGTCACTCACACCACCCACCATAAGCAAATCATAAACATATTGCAAACCCTACATCGGGAATCCCTCACGCTTGCGCGACAAGGAGGGCACAATAGGACAACACCAATAATAAAACATGCAATTCAAACCAATCATAGCAATTCATCAATCACCGGTAGGATAACGAAAATCTACTCAGACATCATAGGATGGCAACACATCATTGGAAAATAATATGAAGCATAAAGAACCATGTTCAAGTAGAGGATACAACGGGTTGCGGGAGAGTGGGCCGCTGAATATAGATGGGTGTAGGTGATGGAGATGTCAGTGAAGATGGCGGAGGTGTTGGTGTAGATCGCGGTGATGACGATGGCCCCCGGCGGCGTTCCGGCGTCACCAGAAGCAAGGGGGAGAGAGCCCCCCTTCTTCTTATTCTTCCTTGACCTCCTCCCTAGATGGGAGAAGGGTTTCCCCTCTGGTCCTTGGCTCCCATGGTGTGGGAGGGGCGAGAGCCCCTCTGAGATTGGATTTGTCTCTCTGTTTCTGTGTTCTCAGATTCTGCTCCTTCCCCATTTCTTTTATATGCGTAGATCCGTAACTCCGATTGGGGTGAATCTTTCGCCTAGATCTTTCTCATAAAATTAGCTTTGTTGCGGCAAAAGAAGAGCGTCAACCGCCTTACGAGTGGCCCAGGAGAGTGCCAGGCGCGCCTAGGGGGGAAGGGCACACACCCTATCTCCTGGCCACCTCGGGCACCGTTTCGCGTTGATTCTTCCTCCAGAAAATCCCAAATATTCCAAAATAATTCTCCGTCCATTTTTATCCCATTTGGATTCCGTTTGATATTGGGTTTCTGTGAAACATAAAACATGCAACAAACAGGAACTGGCACTGGGCACTAGATCAATATGTTAGTCCCAAAAATAGTATAAAAAGTTGCCAAAAGTATATGAAAGTTGAAGAATATTGGCATGGAAAAATAAAAAATTATAGATACGACGGAGACGTATCAGTGGTGTCTCCTGGCAGCGGGGTGCGGCGGCGGCGCGGCGCGGCACGGGGCAGCAGCAACAACACGGGGCGGCGGCGTGGTGCAGGCACTGGCGATGCGACACAGAGGCGAGGCTGCAGCGGCAGCGGGGCGAGATGAGGGTAGAGGGGGTCGGGGCCGTCCCTATTTAAATAGGGGGGTCCCGAGGCGGTGGCGGCGGCGTGGAGTCCTTTGGGACTCCGGCAGTGTCTCAGCGCTGGACTTCGAGCGGGAGGAGGCGGTGGCGGCGTGATGGTACGGCTGGGCTTCGGCCCAGTTGGTCCGGAGACTTTTTTAAAAAAACAATTACGCCACGAAAGAAAAATCCTAAATAAATATAAAAAAATCCTCAAAATTCCAGAAACAATTTTCACCGTCCAAACCAAATATTTAGGGCAAGATGGACATTTTTCTAGAGTAAATGCATTGTTTCTCTAATTCAAATAAAATACCAATAAAATAACAATTTGATTTTAAAATTCTTTCTCCAATATTTCCCTGATGTTGAAGAAGTCATATTTTCTTCTCTCATTTATTTTTATTATTGGAAATAATTGGAGAGAGAAATAATAAAATCAAATTGATCCTCTTTTATCAAATTTGAAATAAATTCAAATATGAATTTTGTGAAACCTCCAATTCTCTCCTTGGGTCCTTGAGTAGCTTAAGATTTCTAGGGTCACAACAAAATTCAAAATAAATATGATATGCTTAGGATGATCTATGTATAATATCCAAATTGAAAATTGGGATATTACAATATCATATGTTCAGATCCTTAATGATAATTAATACTACTCCGATTATGAACATGAACATGCTTTGTGAGTAGTTACGTTTGTTCCTGAGGACATGAGATAAATCTTGATGTAAGTAATCATTTGAATTTGGTATTAGTTTGATATTTTAATGAGATGTATGTTGTCTCTCCTCTAGTGGTGTTATGTGAACGTCGACTACATGACACTTCACCATGATTTGGGCCTAGGGGAAGGCATTGGGAAGTAATAAGTAGATGATTGGTTGCTAGAGTGAAAGAAGCTTAAACCCTTGTTTATGTGTTCTCGTAAGGGACTAATTTGGATCCATATGTTTCATGCTATGGTTCGATTTATCTTAATTCTTCTTTCGTAGTTGCGGATGCTTGCGAGAGGGGTTAATCATAAGTGGGAGGCTTGTCCAAGAAAGGACAGCACCCAAGCACCGGTCCACCCACATATCAAATTATCAAAGTAACGAACGCAAATCATATGAGCAAGATGAAAACTAGCTTGACAAAAATTCTCATGTGTCCTCAGGAGCGCTTTGCTTTATATAAGAGTTCGTCCATGCTTGTCCTTTGCTACAAAAAGGATTAGGCCACCATGGTGCACCTTGTTTACTTTTATTATTTGTTACCCGTTATGAATTATCTCATCATACAACTATCTGTCACCGATAATTTCAGTGCTTGCAGAGAATACCTTGCTAACAACCGCTTGTCATTTCCTTCTGCTCCTTGTTGGGTTCGACACTCTTACTTATAGAAAGGACTACGATAGCTCCCCTATACTTTTGGGTAATCAAGAAGCCTTCCGAGAAGGTAGTGATTGCTCTAAAAATAGGGGCGATGAGCGACATGGTTGGTACTGAGAGCGGGGTGCACATCATCTTGAGGACCGGGTGACAAAATCAGTGTGAGTTGTGTCGATGCATATGATATTGGTTTGAAACATATGTGTTCTATTGAGCGGAGACCTTTCGTTTTTCACTAACCTCATGCAGGTTTCGAACCCTGGTGGACAGGTTGGCACTGGCGCGCCCCGACCAACCGAGTGACGTTTGGTATCTCAAATATGTTCTTATTGTGCTACATATTTGCACGACATGCGCCCAACATCTAGAAGGGACTAAATCATGAAAATAGCACACATCATTAGATTGTTTTCTTGCTGGTGCATTATTTTTTTCTTCTGGTTTTTGTCAACCAACCACACCTTACATTGCTAAGAAATGTGAATTGCTCTAGGCTTGTTCAGCTAAAATCTATCCAAAACCCTAAAGTTATTCTTGGTCCCACCAAATCACCTACATTCGGACCCACCGAGATACACCAGACAGAGCCACTGTGTAGCGACCAGACCTCAAACAGTCCAATCTCTGTGCATCAGTGTCATCCCTGGATCGGTAATGCTGACACACACAATACTAGCGGATTTATAACAGAGTAGCAATCACACACTTGTTACATCGAAAGTATTACAATAATACGGTTTAAGGCCATCTAAAAATGATAACAGCGGAAGGCTTGGAAGATAAAGTGAGTCCATCAACTCCAACGGCATAGCTGAGTGAAAGATCACGACCTAAGGCATCTTACTCGCCGTCTGAAAAGTCTGCAACATGAACATTGCAGCCCGAAAACGGGTCAGCACATGGAATATGCTGGCAATGTAACACAAGAGAGTAATGAACAGGAATAATTTCTATCACTACATGCATATATGGCTGGTGGAAAGCTCTATGGCTACAGTTTTACATAAAGCCAATTTTCCCTACAACAAAGGAATAAATTTTATTTAACTATCATGGTGGTTGTTAAACATTGAGAAGGTTCCTCCAACTCAATCCCAATTAAGCATCATCATTAAACCCAATCAAATTATAGTTAAGAGTGATGAGATCAACATGATAATCCAAGAAACTAGATACTCAAGATGTCCATAACCGGGGACACGGCTAACCATGATTAGTTTGTACACTCTGCAGAGGTTTGCGGACTTTTCCCCACAAGACTCGATTACATCCATGGTCGTAGAATCGAGACACGGTCTTTCTGAAGCATTAACTCTCTACACTGGATAGACAGTACCACCTACATCCCAACTACATGTGCTAGTATACCTCTTCAAGAGCTTCACGCAACTTACTCAACTATGCCAGAGCCCATATTGGCTTGTGGCTGCACACGGAAGTTTCTAGCATGAATAATCTTATGATCCCTTTGTGCCTAGGTGGCGGACCATAGGATAATCACATGGGTACTCCAGGATATTCTAGGACAAAACTGGATTCTCCAGGTGCCCTGACAACCACTGGGTACTCCAGGGTGCCTTCAAGCAATCCACCCAGATGTGTATTTAAGTAGCCACCTTAATTCAACCATTAATTAATAATACTCACATCTGTCATGAATCACTCGAACCAAACCACGTCTAAGAGCGTAGCATAGCAATATAAGTAACGTAGAAGTAACTCCCAAAGGTTTGATAATAAACATGTGAATAGGTACTACCTCATCTACTTCCCATAACCCACATATTAGTCAGATCCTAACCATGCAATGTGTGAGGATTGATCTAATGTAATAAAACTGGGTAGTAAAGAGGTATGATCAAAGTGTTACTTGCCTTGCTGATGATCCGTGAAACCTAGAGACTCGTAGTAACACGCTTCGCACTCTGGGTACTCTATCGCAAGCAAACAAGCATACAATAAGCAATCAACTAGAAGCACGGGTAAAACCAAATAAAAGATCTAACCAGAAATTTCAACTTAAGAACTCCGGTTTGCAAAAAGAATCAAATCAAACGAAGCAACGAAACTCAAACTGCGAAAGAAACAAGATTTGACTACTAATCTGGACTTCGGTCAAATTTTTAAGTACCAAAATCTTGTTCAAGTTGGTTAAATAGAAAGAGGGCTTAGAAATGAAGATCTAGGCGCTTGAATCGCCTGATTCCGACAAACGAGCGAAAAGATAAACTAAAACTAAGAACTGGGCAAAATCACGATCGAAAATAATCGCGGATAAACCCTGGAAAAAGAAAAACTAGCGAACAGGCGAACGAATGAACGTTCGCTGTCTGCAGCTAATCGGCAAAAACCGTTCGTTAAAACGAACGTACGAACGGGAATTCGCTAAATAACTAAACCGGGGAAAAAACTAAAATCGATCTAAAAAACCTAGGGTTTCTTAAAAAAACGAACGGTTTTTCTTCGAAAACCGGGGCTACCTCGGGTCGGCGGCGGCGGTGCAGCGGGGTCCGGCAACGGCGCGGCGGGGTGGCGCGAGGCGAGGTGGCACGGGCGGCGGCGGCTAGCGGCGGGAGCGACGACGGTGGCGGTGCGCGAGGGTTAGGGTTTTGCGACGGCGGGCTTGGGGAGTTGTGGGGTCCGGGTGGGCAGCTTATAAGAGGGCCGGTCGAGCGAGTCCTAGTCGGGTACGGCCCGACTAAGTTGGTTGACTTTTTTTTAAATAATTCCGCAAATAGAAAAACAAAGAAAAGAAATACTAAACGGACTCCAAAAATCCTGAAATAAAATTTCCCTGTCCTCTAAAAATAAGACGGACCGGGTGAACATTTAGTTGGGCCTCTAATGCAATTTTGAAAAACGCATATTTTTCCTAATTCAAATAAAATAGCAATAAAACTCTGAATAAAATTCTTATTTGATTTTAATATTTAATCTCCAATATTTCGTTAGTTCGGGGAAGTCATTTTATCCCCTCTCTTTTATTTTCATAGAAGAAATATTTGGAGAATTTTTTTTTAAATCAAACGATCCTCTTTTCAAAATTTAAGAAAATCTCAAATATGAAAATAACGAAATCCCCAACTCTCTCCGCGGGTCCTTTTGTTGCGTAGAATGTCTAGGATCAAGCCAAAATGCAATAAAATATGATATCCAATGATGATCTAATGTATAGCATTCCAAATTGAAAATTTGGGATGTTACAAACCTACCCCCCTTAAGATGAATCTCGCCCTCGAGATTCGGGTTGGCTAGAAAATAGGTGAGGGTGGTCCTTCCGTAGGTCTTCCTCTCGTTCCCAGGTGGCTTCATCTTCGGTATGGTGGCTCCACTGAACTTTGCAGAACTTGATCACCTTGCTGCGTGTGACTCGGCTGGCAAGCTCGAGGATCTTGACTGGTTTCTCCTTGTAGGTCAAATCGCTATCCAACTGAATCGCTTCCAGTGGCACTGCATCTCTCAGAGGAATATCCGCCATCTCCGCGTGGCACTTCTTCAACTGGGAAACGTGGAACACATCGTGAATTCCTAACAATCCTTCGGGCAGTTCCAACTTGTAAGCAACTTCTCCCATACATTCCAAAACTTTGTATGGTCCCACAAAACATGGTGATAACTTTCCCCTAACTCCAAAATGTTTAACTCCTCAAAGTGGGGACACCTCGAAGATAAACTCTGTCTCTGACTTCGTTAACTGTCTCCTTGCGTTTCGAATCTGCATAGCTCTTCTGCCTGGACTGGGCTACCTTGAGTCTATCGCGAACCAGCTTAACCTTCTCTTCAGACTCCTTGATCAAATCTGGTCCAAACAACTGACGGTCTCCAACTTCATCCCACGGCAACGGTGTCTTGCACCTCCTCCTGTACAAAGCTTCGAAAGAGGCCATCTTCAAACTGGCTTGATAGTTGTTGTTGTAAGAGAACTCTGCATACGGCAAATTGTCGTCCCAACTAGATCCATAATCTAGTGCACAAGCTCTCAACATGTCCTCCAGAATCTGATTGACTCTCTCGGTCTGTCCATCGGCCTATGGATGAAAGGTTGTACTGAACTCTAGCCTGGTACCCAAAGTTTCATGCAACTGAATCCAGAACTTTGAGGTAAATTGGGTTCCTCTATCTGATACAATGGTCCTCGGAACTCCATGCAGACATACGATCCCGGTCATGTATATCTTTGCCAACTTAGCACTGGTGTAAGTGGTCTTCACTAGGATTAAATGAGCTACCTTCGTCAAACGATCGACTACAACCCATATGGAGTCATAGCCTGAACGAGTCCTGGGCAATCCCGTGATAAAATCCATGCCTAGCTTATCCAACTTCCATTCGGGTATTGGTAATGGCTGTAGCAATCCTGCTAGTTTCTGATGCTCTGCCTTCACTCTTTGACAAACATCACAAACTGCTACATACTCTGCAATATCATTTTTCATTTCGGTCCACCAGAAACTGTCCTTCAAGTCCAGATACATCTTGGTATTTCCTGGATGAATCGAATACGGTGAATCATGGGCCTCTTGCAGAATCAATTTCCTGATCTCCAGATCATTGGGCACATATACACGGTCCTCAAACCATAAGGTATCATGTTCATCCTCACGAAAACCTTTAGCCTTTCCTTTGCTCATCCTTTCCTTTATCTCGGCAATCTCCTTGTCAGTCTTCTATGCTTCTCTGATCTTATCCATCAAAGTAGACTGAATTTCCAATGCTGCTACATAGCCTCTCGGAGCTATCTCCAAACATAGCTCACGAAGGTCCTCTACTAACTCCTTGGGTAACTCTCCGGTCAAGAGTGTATTAACATGGCTCTTGCGACTCAATGCATCAGCTACTACGTTAGCCTTTCCGGGCTGGTAATGCAACTTCATATCGTAATCCTTGATGAGCTCCAACCATCTCCTTTGCCTGAGATTCAGCTCCTTCTGCATGAAGATATATTTCAAACTTTTGTGATCCGTGTACACCTCACAATGATTTCCGATGAGAAAATGTCTCCATGTCTTCAACGCATGCACTACGGCTGCTAACTCCAAATAGTGTGTAGCATAATTCAACTCATGGGGTTTAAGTTGTCATGAGGCATATGATACAACTCTTCCCTCCTGCATAAGCACTGCTCCAAGTCCTCGATGAGAAGCGTCACAATACACCTGATAATCCCTGTGTTGATCTAGAAGAATCAACACGGGAGCTGTAACCAAGCGTTTCTTCAACTCCTGAAAACTGGCCTCATAATCCTCAGTCCATTTGAACTTGGTGTCCTTCTTCAGCAACTCTGTCATGGGCTTTGCAATCTTTGAGAAATTCTCAATGAATATCCGGTAGTATCCTGTGAGTCCAAGGAAACTCCGGATCTCTCCAACTGACGTGGGTGCTTCCCAATTTGTCACAGTGACAAGCTTGGTGGGGTCTACTGCTATTCCTTCTCCGGATATAACATGTCTGAGGAATCCAACTTCCTTCAACCAAAATTCACACTTGCTGAACTTGGCATATAACTGATGTTCTCTTAGCTTCCCAAGTACCAAACGCAAATGCTCCATATGCTCCTCTTCAGTCTTCGAGTAGACTAGTATGTCATCAATGAACACCATGACGAACTTATCCAAAAACTCCATAAACACCTTGTTCATCATGTTCATGAAATAGGCAGGTGCGTTAGTCAGACAAAATGACATAACGGTATACTAATATTGCCCGTACCTCATGGTAAAAGCTGTGTTAGCAATATCCTGCTCTCGAATATTCAGCTGGTGATATCCTAATCGCAGATCGATCTTGGAAAACACTTTAGCTCCTTGCAACCGATCAAACAGATCACTGATCATCGGCAGTGGGTACTTGTTCTTGACAGTCACTACATTCAATCCACGATAATCAACAACCATCCTCAACGATCCATCCTTCTTCTCCACTAGAAGCACTGGTGATCCCCAAGGTGACGAGCTTGGGCGGATATAGCCTTTATCCAGTAACTCCTTAATCGGTTTCTTAATTTCCTCCAAATCCTTTGCGGTTATCATGTACGGTCTCTTAGATATTAGCCCTGTGCCTGGCAAAAGCTCAATAAAAAAACTCAATGTCTCTATCTGGTGGCATGCCTGGCAACTCCTCTGGAAATACATCCAGGAAATCCTTCACCATTGGTACTTCCTCCTGTACAACTCCTGATAAGAAATTCACTTGAGTCCCCTTCGGCACATGCCGGGATACATACTTAATCCTTCTTCCTTCTGGGGTGGTGAGCAAAATCGACTTACTGGCGCAGTCAATGTTCCCTACATACTTTGATAACCAATCCATGCCTAATATCACATCCAGTCCTTGCGACTACAATACTATTAGGTCTGATGGAAACACGTACTTACCAATCCTTAATGGTAACCGACCACACCATAGACTAGCCATATACTCTTCTCTTGGCGAGGTTACTAACATGGGTGACCTAAGGGCTTGGGTTGGCATTTTCAACTTATCCACGAATCCCCTTGATATGTATGAATGCGATGCACCAGTATCAAAAAGAACGGTTGCAGTAATTGACTTAACCAAAAACTTACCTATTACTGCATCGAGCTGTGCTTCCACCTCTTACACGCTAACGTGGTTCACTTGTCCCCTCTTGAAAGGGTTGGGATTCTTCCCAGAGCTTCCATTGCCATTTTGATTCTTTGCTTCAGAACACTCCGTGGCATAATGTCCATTCTTCCCGGACTTGAAACAAGTAATGTGACTTAGATCCTTCTTGGCGGGTGTTGCTGGGTTGGAACGGTTCTGGCCATTGCTTCCTCCATTACCATTCCCATTCTTGGGGCCACTATGGTTGTGCGAACTTCCTTCATTGTGATTGTGACCTCCATGGTTATGTTGGAGGGGTCCTCCCGAGTTTGGGGTAAAACGGGGTCTTTGATGAGCTCCAGAATTGTACTTCCCTTGTCCATACTTCCTCTTGCGGTTGTCAATCTGTTGCTGCTTCCCTTCAATCATGAGCGCTCTATCTACCAACTCTTGGTAGTTGTTGAAGGTTGCCACAATCAACTGCATGCTCAGCTCATCATTCAATCCCTCCAGAAACTTCTCCTGCTTAGCTGCATCTGTAGTAACGTCATCAGGGGCATAACGTGCTAACTTACTAAAATTATCCACATACTGGCCCACTGTGTGTCCTCCTTGGCGCAAGTTGTGAAACTCGCGCTTCTTCATGGCCATATCTCCTGCTGAAACATGGGCGGTACGGAAAGCCTGCTGAAACATGTACCATGTGATAGTGTTGATGGGGTAAGTGGCTGTGAAATTCTCCCACCATGATGCTATGGGTCAATCAAGCTGGTGTGCGGCAAAATGCATTCTCTCTGCATCTGTGCATCCTGTAGTGGTCAACTCCCTTCCAATCTTGCAGAGCCAGTCATCTGCAAAAATCGGCTCGGTGCTACTGGAGAACACCAGCGGATTCAGCCTTAAGAAACGGGCTAAGTGATCAACAGGTGGTGGTGGTGGTGGGTTGTTGTTGTTGTTCCCCTGGTTCTGATTATGGACCCAGTAGCTGCATCAGGGTATTCTGTTGTTGGATCAACTGGGTGAGCTCCGGTGGGAAAGCAAATCCATTGTCACGTCTTGGAGGCATCTGATGGGTTTAGAAAAGATGAGAAAATAGAATAGAATGAGGTCTAGAGGGAAAACACTACCCATATGCTCATGAGACAAACACAATCAAATCACTTCAATCAAATCAAACAAGGGCATACAATCGGTCTAACTATCGTTACAAAAGTGCTCGGACTATACTATATACATGGGGAAATACTACTACTGATTTGGTGGTCAACTATAAAACTTGATCGGTGGAAGACTCCATGATATCTGCTCTAGCTTCATCAACTTAGTCATCATCGCTATCGTCGAGATCTGAGTCGGTGTCGTTGATGATGATGTAGTTCTCCGGGCAAGTGGAATCATCGTCTTCTTCTCCTGGCGCAGGGTCTTCCATGAATACTCCTAGCTTCCTTGTCAGATCGTCATTCTTCTCCATGAGTATCATCATTTCCTCCTCATATCCATCGCGTCTAGACTTGAGTTCTTCTTCCAGTTCCGTGATCTTGGTCATGACCTTCTAAAGATCTATCATGTCGGCACACATCTGGTTCTCCTGGCGACGAATCTGTTGGTTTAACTCCTGGATGAAAGCTGCTATAGATCTATCCTTCCTGGTGCTGATCATCTCCCATTGCTCATCTTGGCACCCACAAATCTGGTAGATAGTATCCTTGAGATCCTTGTGGTAAACTTCTCCAATGCGTCCCATGGTGATGTGGGCTGCCATGCTCTTTCCTAGATTCCAGGTTGGTGCATCAAAGGAAAACTCTATGGGCTTAGTGACTGGCATGAACGTCCTCCCTGGAACTTGAACTTGAATCATCCAACGCTCCTCTTCTAGTAAAGTGGCGATGTAGGTCCCGGTGAAGCTTGGTATTCCTATACTCGGATATCTAGTGACTTCCTTCAAGTGTCGTCCAAAAGGTGTATCTTCATCCAGTTGCGCGAACTTGTTCCTTGCATCCGCCATCCTAAAGAGTAGAAAAGGGAAAGGGGTCAGAAATGAGAAGAGAGTAGTGATCTAGGGCTTTAGCTTAGTGGTCGTGTCCTACATTCGGCATGTGCTCTGATACCATCTTGTAGCGACCAGACCTCAAACAGTCCGATCTCTGTGCATCCGTGTCATCCCTGTATCGGTAATGCTGACACGCACAGTACTAGAGGATTTATAACAGAGTAGCAATCACACACTTATTACATCGAAAGTCTCAAAAGAGAGCTTATTAAAATAATATGGTTTAAGGCCATCTAAAAACGATAACAGCGGAAGGCTTGGAAGATAAAGTGAGTCCATCAACTCCAACAGCATAGCTGAGTGAAAGATCACGACCTAAGGCACCTTACTCGTCGTCTGAAAAGTCTGCAACATGAACGTTGCAGCCCGAAAACAGGTCAGCACATGGAATATGCTGGCAATGTAACACAAGATAGTAATGAACATGAATAATTGCAATCACTACATGCATATATGGCTGGTGGAAAGTTCTGTGGCTACAGTTTTGCATAAAGCCAATTTTTCCCTACAACGAAGGAATAAATTTTATTTAACTATCATGGTGGTTGTTAAACATTGAGAAGGTTCCTCCAACTCAATCCCAATTAAGCATCATCAATAAACCCAATCAAATTATAGTTAAGAGTGATGAGATCAACATGATAATCCAAGAAACTAGATACTCAAGATGTCCATAACCGGGGACACGGCTAACCATGATTAGTTTGTACACTCTGCAGAGGTTTGCACACTTTTCCCCACAAGACTCGATTACATCCATGGTCGGAGAATCGAGACACGGTCTTTCTGAAGCATGAACTCTCTACTCTGGATAGACAGTACCACCTACAACCCAACTACATCTCCTAGTCTACCTCTTCAAGAGCTTCATGCAACTTACTCAAGTATGCCAGAGCCCATATTGGCTTGTGGCTACACACGGAAGTTTCTAGCATGAATAATCTTATGATCCCTTTGTGCCTGGGTGGAGGACCGTAGGATAATCACACGGGTACTCCGGGATATCCTAGGAGAACACTAGATTCTCCAGGGTGCCTTAAAGCAATCCACCCAGATGTGTATTTAAGTAACCACCTTAATTCAACCACTAATTAACAATACGCACATCTGTCATGAATCACTCGAACCAAACCACGTCTACGAGCATAGCATAGCAATATAAGTAATGTAGAAGTAACTCCCAAAGGTTTGATAATAAACAAGTGAATAGGCACTACCTCATCTACTTCCCATAACCCACATATTAATCAGATCCTAAGCATGCAATGAGTGAGGATTGATCTAATGCAATAAAACTAGGTAGTAAAGAGGTATGATCAAAGTGTTACTTGCCTTGCTGATGATCCGTGAAACCTAGAGACTTGTAGTAACACGCTTCGCACTCCGGGTACTCTATCGCAAGCAAACAAGCATACAATAAGCAATCAACTAGAAGCACGGGTAAAACTCAAATAAAATATCTAACTAGAAAGTTCAACTTAAGAACTCCGGTTTACAAAAAGAATCAAATCAAACGAAGCAACGAAACTCAAACTGCGAAAGAAACAAGACCCGGTTACTAATCTGGACTTAGATCAAATTTTAAAGTACCAAAATCTATTTCAAGTTGGTTAAACGGAAAGAGGGCTTCGAAACGAAGATCTAGGCGCTTGAATCGCATGATTTCGACAAATGAGCGAAAAGATAAACTAAAACTAAGAACTGGGCTGAAATCGCGATCGAAAATAATCGCGGATAAACCCTGGAAAAAGAAAAACTGACGAACAGGCTAACGAACGAACGTTCGCTATCTGCGGCTAAACGGCAAAAACCATTCATTAAAACGAATGTATGAACGGGCGTTCGCTAAATAACTAAACTGGAAAAAAAACTAAAACTGATCTAAAAAAACCTAGGGTTTCTTAAAAAAATCGAACGTTTTTTCTTCAAAAACCGGGGCTACCTCGGGACAGCGGCGGTGATGCGGCGACGCGAGGCGAGGCGGCGCGGGCGAGGCGGCGGCGCGGGCGGCGGCGATGTGCTAGGGTTAGGTTTTGGCGGCGGCGGGCTTGGTGGGCTGCGGGGTCCGGGTGGGCGGCTTATAAGAAGGCCGGCCGGGCGAGTCCTAGTCGGGTACGGCCCGACTAAGTCGGTTGTCTTTTTTTAAAATAATTTCATGAATAGAAAAACTAAGAAAAGAAATACTAAACAAACTCCAAAAATCGTGAAATAAAGTTTCCCCATCCTCTAAAAATAAGTCGGACCAGGTGAACATTTATTTGGGCCTCTAATGCAATTTTGAAAAACACATATTTCTCCTAATTCAAATAAATAGCAATAAAACTCCAAATAAAATTCTTATTTGATTTTAATATTAAATCTCCAATATTTCTTTATTTTGGGGAAGTCATTTTATCCCCTCTCTTTTATTTTCATAGAAGAAATATTTGGAGAGAAAAATAATTAAAATCAAACGATCCTCTCTTCAAAATTTGAGAAAATCTCAAATATGAAAATAATGAAATCCCCAACTCTCTTCGCGGGTCCTTGAGTTGCGTAGAATTTATAGGATCAAGCCAAAATGCAATAAAATATGATATGCAATGATGATTTAATGTATACATTCCAAATTGAAAATTTGGGATGTTACACACTGCCTAAACCCTAGAAATTTGATCTCACCGAGATGGCATTCGGTACCACCGGTGTGCACTAGCAAACTTTCTGTAGTTCATCGACTTCATTTTGGAATTATCGAGTGAAATCGATCGGAACTACCGAAATGCTCATATAGTGCTTAGGTCATCTCATCGGTCCCACCGAGTGAATTCATCCAGTCTCACCGAAGCGTCTAAAGTTCAAACCTTGTACACTAATCGGTCCCTCTGAGATTTTCACCCGGTTCCACTAACTTGTGCATAAAGGTCTGTAATGGCTAGATCTTTGGTGATGGCTATATATACCCCACCCACACCACCTACTCTCAGAAAGAGCAACTAGGATGAAGCCCGCTACACTTCTATATATACCCCACCCACACCACCTACTTCCCATATCCATTATCTGAGAGAGAACCACCTACACTTGTGGTGAGATCAGGGATTCCACTCCAACCATTTGATCCTTGATTTCTAGCCCCCTCAAGTTGCTTCCACTCTAATCCTTCTCCCACCACCATGTCAAATCTGTAACAGAGTGATTGAGTGTTGATGATACTGTCTTTTAAAGCACAAGAGCAAGGAGTTCATCATCAACAACATCTATTACCTTTTGGTGAGTTGTGTCTCCTAGATTAGTTAGGTGTCACTTGGGAGCCTCCAAATCATGAGGAGTTGAACCAAGAGTTTGTAAGTGCAAGGAGGTCACCTACTTCATGAAGATCTACCCCGAGTGTGGCTAGTTCTTCATGGACGTAAACCATGATGACATAGACAAGGTTGCTTCTTCATGAACCCTTCATGGGTGAAGCCCTCCGTGGAATCGCGCAACCGTTACCCTCCGTGGGTTGAAGTCTCCATCAACGTGGACATACGATAGCACCGCCTATCGTAACCACGCAAAAAATCATCGCGTCTTCATTGCGTTTGATTTCTCCGATCCCCTGCTTTACACTCATATGCAAAGTCTTTACTTTCTGTTGCCTACTATCTAGACCTACATGTGTAGTTTGTTGCTTGGCTTGTGTGAATAGCTAAAACTTGCCAAGAACTAAAATTGGGAAATGTTAAGTTTTCATTTGGTCAAGTAGTTTAATCACCCACTCTAGACCTACTTATGATCCTACACCGGCCCACCAGGCCGGGAACCGATGTGGTGAGAGACCCCTTGGCCGGGACACAGCCACTGACCTCCTCGGAGGAAGAAATGTGGGATCTAGGCATCTAGCTAGTGGACATCATTCTGATGTCCTCCAGCTTCCAACTTCACGAACTCCAAAGTTGGAGTCGGGCCGAACGTTTTATCTCCAAGAAGCTGAATCTGAGAAGCTAAGGCAGTCCGTAGTGCAAAAATGCGAAGCATCACTACAAGAAAAAGACACATCCGTGACATTTTGGGCCGAACGGATTTTTTTCTGTCATACATATGACACTTGTATGACGATAATTGTGAAAAATCCCGGTATCATCAAAGATGTGGTGGGCTCCTACTTCTATGACAAAAATCATGACAAAAAATGGGATTTTCATCTTGGGCGGGCCAGAGACGGAGCTGCATGACATTCTTTGGGCCGTCCATGACAGAAAAAACCGTGGTAGAAACGAGGGCGAGGAAAATTTTGGGGAGTTCCCGGTTACGGTGGGTGGTCGGGGGCCGAGCGATGCGCATTTCTCTTGTACACGTACGCGCGTGTGTGCAGGGCGTTGGCTCTAACTGAAGCCGAGCGAGGCGTTGGGCTCTAACTGAACCCGCACGATTGCACTGCAGGCTATGCGTTACTGAACCCGAGCGATCGATCGATGGCTGTTAACTGAACCCGATCGAGCGATTCCTTCGCTACTGCTGCTAACTGAAGCCGATCGATTCGATGAACAGTGAGCGTTGCGGG
>NC_041383.1:728453816-728474369 GCF_002162155.2 Triticum dicoccoides
CACACCCCTCCCAATCAACAGGACCCCCGTTTCGACCGTAGCGCTCCAACACAAGTCCGTTTCGTCTGTTTTGCGGTATGCCACACCCCTCCCGATCAACAGGACCCCTGTTTCGACCTTAGGAGGTCCGTTTCATCCGTTTTGCGGTATGCCACACCCCTCTCGATCAACAGGACCCCCGTTTCGACCGTAGGAGGTCTGTTTCCTCCCCTTTGCGGTACGCCACACCCCTCTCGATCAACAGGACCCCGTTCCGAATGTAGGAGGTCCGTTTCCTCCGTTCTGCGGTACACCAGGCCTCGTTTACATCGCCTGTTCCGTCCAAGCCCTCCCGATGAACACGAGGACGCATTCTGTTTCGACCCAGCCGGTTGGCTCCCCATGAACACGACGACAATGCTGTTTCTCCGTTCCGACCCAACCATGTACATATGCGCAAGTAGGCATTCGAGACCCTGCCCGTATGTACGTATGTGGCCGCATTTTCTTTCATGCACCCTGGCCGTTGTGCATACGTGTACATGCTACATGCGCGCCTCTACTACAACACGTGCGCGCCTCTACATCGGGTAGTATATATGTACGTACACGTTCGCGATCAGAATGACAACACTACGTACTCTTCGACCAGCTGGGTCCCGGCTGTCAGGCACTTCCTTCCATGCGAAGATGTAGCTGGTGGGTCCCAGCAGTCAGGAGGCGAATCGTTTTTTTTTTGCCCGGACGCACTTCCTTGCATGCGAAGATGTAGCTGGTGGGTCCCAGCAGTCAGGGGGAAACATTTTTTATGAAATACGGTGGCCCATCCGGTGGGTCCCCGCTGTCAGGTGGAGGAAAAATTATTTTCCGCGTAATAAGGAGGCACTTCCTTGCTGCGGCCGTGGACCTAGCTGTCAGCCCCTCGACGTACAGTCCACGTCCGATGGAAGTCGTTCCTTGACCACGTTGACCACGCCGTGCCGAGAGCACCAGGGCGGTGGACGACGGCGAGGCCTAGGAAGGGGACGACGAGGAGCCGGTGAAGACTCGGCAGTGGAAGCCGGCGCGGAGAGGATTACGAGGGTTCACGGGTTCGGCTGCGGTGTGAAGCTGACGTCGCTGCAGGGTCTGGCCAGCGGTGGGAATAGTAGGGGCGGTGAGGCCTCTGCGGCAGCACAGCCGGCCACGGGAGGCAGGAGCAGGCGGCACGACCGGCGCTGCTTTGGGCGGCTGGAGCAAGAAGACCAGAGGTTGAAGAAGCAGTACGGTCGTTGGATGGACATCGTACGGTCACTGGAGCTAGAATCGTTTATATTGACTAAGTTGACAAAGCCCTCCGTCCCCGTCAACTTAGTAGGCCCACAAGTCAGCCTCCCACCAAGGTGGGTCCCAGCTAGTAGGGGGTATTCATTTTTTGTGCGTAATAAGGAGGCACTTCCGGTGGGTCCGAGCTAACAGCAGGGGGAACGTTTTTTTCGCGAAATACGGTGGCCCGTCGGGTGGGTCCCAGCAGTCAGGGGCAAACATTTTTTTCGCGAAATACTGGTGGCCCGTCCGGTGGGTCCCTTCTGTCAGGTGGAGGAATAATTATTTTCCGCGTAATAAGGAGGCACTTCCTTGCGGCTGCCATGGACCTAGCTCTCAGCCTCTCCACGTACAGTATTCTTCCGATGGAATTCGGTCGTTGACCACATTGACCACGCTGTGCCGAGAGCACCATGGTGGTGGACGACGGCGAGGCCTAGGAAGGGAACGACGCAGAGCCGGGGAAGACGCGGCAGTGGATGCCCACGCGGAGAGGAGTACGAGGGTTCACTGGTTCGGCTGCGCTGCCGTCGTCGCAGAATAACAGGGGGTGTGGGTGAGTGGAGTGGAGGGATGGCCTGGCCAGCGGTGGGAGTAGTATGGGGGCGGTGAGGCCTCCGCGGAAGCACAGCCGGCCACGGGAGGCAGGAGCAGGCGACACGACCAGCGCTGCTTTGGGCGGCTGGAGCAAGAAGACCAGAGGTTGAAGAAGCACTACAGCCGTTGGATGGACATCGTACAGCCAATCGAGCAAGAATCATGCATATTGACTAAGTTGACAAAGCCCTTCATCCCCGTCAACTTAGTAGGCCCACTATACTGGGTCCCAGCTAGCAGGGGGAGTATTCATTTTTTGTGCGTAATAAGGAGGCAGTTTCTTGCGTGCAAAGATATAGCTGGTGGGTCCGACCTGTCAGCGGCGGTAATGTTTTTTCATGAAATATAGAGGCCCTTTCGGTGGGTCCCAGATGTTAGGTGGAGGAATCATTATTTTGCGCGTAATAAGGAGTCATTTCCTTGCGTGCGGCCGTGGACCCAGCTATCAGCCTCTTCACGTACAGTCCACTTCAGATGCATGTCGGTCGTTGACCATGTTGACCACGCCATGCCGAGAGCACTAGGGCGGTGGACGACGGCGAGGCCTAGGAAGTGAACGACATAGAGGCAGGGAAGACTCGGTAGTTGTTTCCCACACAGAGGGGAGTACGACTGTACGAGGGTTTATTGGTTCGTCTGCCATCGCCGGAGAACAACAGCAGGTGTGGGGCTGTGGGTGAGTAGAGGGATGGCTAGGCCAGCGATGGGAGTACGATGGGGCGGTGAGGCCTGCGCGGCAGCACAGCCAACCGCGCGGAGGAGGGAGCAGGCAGTCTCGCCGGCGCTTGTTTGAACGGCTGGAGCAGGAAGAGCACAGATTGAAGAAGCAGGACGGCCGTTGGATGGACATCCAACAGTATACAGGCCATCTGTGGAAAGCCTCAAATCGAAAACAGCATACAACCCATCTACCATTATTTCAAATAATTTACAGCCCATTTGCTAATTCTTACGGGTTTTTTTGGATCCCATATTCTCTTTGTTAGCATTACAGCCCATATTGTGGCCACGGTTAAAAAATTCTACGAAATTTTGCATATGTCGGTGCGTTCTGAACTGTTTTTAATCCCGAAATTTTGAGTCACATTCAGACTAATTTTAAAAATAAATGTATATCAATATAAAATCCAATAAATTGTCCACGCATAAAAATCAATGCAATTTAAAATCTCGAAATGAAAAAAAAGATATTTGAAACTAATTGCCAGTTTGATGTGTTTTAAAAATGTACATCATATTTCTCATTACTGATAGGCCATTTTCTCGGCCAGCCGAATGAAGCTCTCCTCGTCTTGAAAGATTTGCAGCCCAACAGGCCTGATAAAGCGAATTAATTGACAAATCACAAAAAAACTGGGCTAGCCATTCTCAGAAATAAAAAAAACTACTGGGCTGGTCTGTGGTAAACATAAAAGAAAAGGTTGTGTTGACAGGCCAGAGTGTCCCGCACAGCCTAGTTGACACCCTTCTTCCATCTCAAAAACAAATTAGATAAATGCCACTCCAATTACGGCGATTCATAAAAATGCCACTGCAATTTCCAAACTTTGAAAAATGCCACTGCAATTTTTGTAAATTTTGAAAAACGCCACTGTAGTTTGCAAACTTTGAAAAATGCCACTCCAGACTTTGAAAAATGCCACTAGAAATGGCATTTTTCAAAGTTTGGAAATTGCAGTGGCATTTCTCGGATACACCAGATTTGGAGTGGCATTTATCAAATTAACCCAAAACAAAAATAACTGGGCGAGCTGCTAGGTCCCTGGTGTCAGCCGCTTGTTGTGCAATTCTCTCGTTTATTGACTACGTTGACAATGGCATGGGACCCAGATGTCAGAAATCCACTAAGAGGAGCCATTTTTTTATTGGCTTGAAATAAGGAGGCACTTCCTTGCGTACTGCCATGACCTTTGCGGGTCCCTGCTGTCATCCTCTCCACATACAATCATCTCCTAATTGTGTACGCGTCAACTTGCTAGGCCCACAAGTCAGCCTCTAAACCCGTGGAGGACAAATACAACCCATTTAAAAAAATAACAGCCCATTCCATACGTTCAAACGGAAAGTTCAACATTCAGAGCAAAGTAACAGGTCTGATCCACATATAGAGTACTGAACTTCCACGTTGACAACCATCATAGCCAAGTTAACTATCTACTCCCACTAATACTCTAGTAGCGTATAAGTACTAACTTACTCTTAGCTAACTAGACGATGTCGGCCGCCATCTGTGGTACACGCTAAACACCAGCACCGGTGTCCTGTGCCTCGCCTCAGACTTGCAAGAGGTGCGATAGGGCGCGTTGCTCACGCACGTTGGCCCTTTCCATGCCGGCGTGGTCCACCGAAGCTTTGGCTTCCAAGCGGGAAACCCACTTGACGAGATGGTAGTAAAAATCGGCGTCGCAAACGCGTGCGTGCCCGACAGCCTCTAGGGCTATTTGCCGGGCGCCGCCCTCCACGTAGTCGGCCCAGTTGCGGGCGCTCTGCTCGCGACTCAGAGCGTCGGTGCGCTGCTGCTCCATGTCCTGCTGGCGGCGCAAATCGGCGATATGCTGCTCCTCCGCTAGGCGGTCGCGCTCCAACAACTCCTGCTCCTCCACCATGCGGTCGCGCTCGAACAACTCCTCGATCTCCGCATTGCCATCTAAAGACAGATAGAATGCCTCCTCCCTCCATCTGCCTTCCGGTGAAAAACCAAACACTAGTTCCGGCGGTGACCGCCTCCGGCGTCGCCTACCGCGGACGGGCGGGGGCATGGCGAACGTGGCGAGCGACGTCGGGCCGGTGGGGGCTTATGAGGATATGTCGAGTTGGGTCACGGTGGCACCAGAGAAGGCCGGGAAACAGTACTTATATGGGGAAGGTAGCGCGATGGTCATCGGAATTCAATGCATAATGGCTTAGCCCGCCAGCTTGCCGTGGAAAACTAGAGAAACTGAAATTATGACTGTGTCGTCCAATCCCGTCTGGGTCGCACGCCGGCATGGCAGTCAAACGAGTGCACTCGAATCATCTCCCTCCTTGTCAATAATGATTCCACGGATTTAAAAAGCCCGCAACAATTAAAGCGTATCTTTTTTTGCATCAGTTAGCTACCTTAATTACAGCCAGCTGCATGCAGGCACTCAGAATCGCTCACAGGCAGTACGCGAAGCAGCATGCAACGAGTCGCAGTCGAGGGCACACATGCAGCCACTTAAATCGCTGGAATTAATTAGGCTTAAACTTTTGCATGCCGTTAATTATTGCCATGCCTTGGTCTTGCTGCTTTGCTCACGGGACTAATAAACCCGGACGGAGGGAGTACCTTGGTTGGTGAGAGATTTGAATAAAGCCCTGCAAACCGGAAAGGAGGTACTAGTACGTGCGTGATCCGCTATTTATTCGTGTAGGATCGAGTAGGTCGTTTCTTGAATTGAGCCCTGCAAATCGGAAAGGAGGTAGTATGTGCGTGATCCGCTATTTATCCATGTAGGATCGATAGTGTAGCTTGTCAGTTTCTTCAGAGGTAGGCATTTTTATTAGTGCAGGATCGATAGTGTAGCTTGTCAGTTTCTTTAGAGGTAGGCATTTTTATTCAAAAAACTGCCAATTCGCATCTTGCATCACAAATAAAACTGCCAGGAGCGCATTTGTAGGCTAGCTAGTGGTCGATCAGTAAATTGTAAACACTGAGCGAACAGAAATAAGTAACTGTTAATGCATCTCAATGATTCACAGATCATATACAAATATGTAGCTCCAAAAGCAAAGATCAGCCACTTCGGATCTTGTGTCGCAACTAAAACTAACTAGTAAGATTCCCATACATAAGACAACATGTTAATGCATCTCAATGATTCACAGATCATATACAAATATGTAGCTCCAAAAGCAAAGATCTAGAAAAAACATCTGTTCTTCCTACTAACATGGATGCTTCTCTTGGCCAACATTCAGTACAGACTGAAAGACAAATTTGTTTGTGAAGTCTACAATTCCTCTTGCAAACGTAAGTGGTTTCACCAACAGCTGAAACCATGAGAATGAACCACACATGATGGAGGAACATCCACTGCAATATGATTTGGTCTTCTCTCGATCACACCGCGAGACTATTTTCGGAATACAAACTTTAACTTAGGAAAAATGATGCTCATTGTATAATCAGACCAAAGCAATGAAGCACCTAGTGTTGGCCAGTAAATAGTACAATACTACTTTTCTGCAGTCCATGAAGTGACTATCCAATCTTTGTGTCTATTTTCAAATGGCACTGCATGCAGTGACTATACTATTCTCTTGTGCAGTTCAACCAAAATTGAGGACACTTTGGTTGTTTGCCAAATAGCAACGGGCAGACATCTCTATCTGCACAAATATCAAGCAGCTAGTAAACATATACCACACCATGTATTTTTGGTTTAAACATGTCTCTTCCGCTTACCATCTGTCATGTTCTGCACTGGACAATCTGATACAGTTATGTTTTGCCCTGGACAATTTCATACTGAATTGATTTGCTGGTTCAGAGCAGAAATATAGTGCCTATTCTTCATAAGACCAAGGATATCCATGTTCGCAGTGATGGAAGAGGTGAAATCGATACACCCGAAATTGAGCATCCAATCATTGAATCATGTCCTGCACCTCCAATGTAGGTCCATCCTGTCAATAAATTCACATGCAAACCACTAGTATTACTATCTAATGACAGTACAAAAAGAGTAGCAAGATAGTAGCAAACCATGTACCTTCGTAATGAACAGCTCATAGTGCCACCAATTGGATATAAAGGTTTGGAAAAAAAACATGCTCCTAATGTTGAACCAGTTGGACTTTTTGTGCAGTTCCACTAAAATCGAGCATCCCTATTTGCATAGATATTGAAAGTGTGATTACTATAAAAGTGGCACTAGTTGAAGCATAGACTCACAAATATAAGCATTCCAATTTCTTAATGGGAAAAGGTAGCAAGACTGTTTCTAACCACCTGTTTGAAGGAATAAATAAAGCAACATCGGCTGATGTCAGG
Organism: Triticum dicoccoides; assembly: GCF_002162155.2. Lineage (NCBI taxonomy): Eukaryota > Viridiplantae > Streptophyta > Magnoliopsida > Poales > Poaceae > Triticum > Triticum dicoccoides. The sequence continues at coordinate 728,460,715 of NC_041383.1, forward strand.
AAGGCATACATAGTTTTTTCTCAAAAACTGAGCCATTCCTGACCTTTCCTCTTCTTTTAAGCAAATTTTGTGCAGTTCTACTAAAATAAAATGCCATCACCGCCTTGACAATTCAGTGACACTGTACAAAAGGAAATGACTTAACATTACATCATGATGTCCGGTATGTAGTCGACATGCATTAGAGACAAACATACAGACCTCCTTCGATAACATAATGAACATTAATTTTAACAAAGGTGTGACTAGCTTTACCGGGATAATTTGAGTGAACTCTACACCCTCTGTTCCTTAATATAAGACGTTTTCGCGGTTCAATTTAAAGTACCCAAATGTCTAGTATTTAGAAAAACAGGTAGTAGTTTTCTTGAGCACATATCTGGGAAAGCTTGCCACACTTTATTTATGTCCATACGCTAATGCAACACCATTCGTATACTACAAATATACACTAATCCAGTGACTAGTGCACCAGTAGAGTAGTTAGTTTATTACAGGGTACAGTACAATGGTTTTACTGAAAAGATTTCAATAAACTCTAGCACTGGAAGGTTTCCATAAGAATTAACAATACAAAATGTAAAGGTAACAAGTTTCAGCATTGGTATACTAGCTGTGCATGAGCATTAAACCAAATACAAAAGTCTGAAGGTAACTAGCATTATTAACTAATGACAGTATAAAAAAATTACAAACCATGTACCTCCAAGGTAAATATCATTTCAAACTCGGGGGGGGGGGGACCTTAAAAATTGCTATCCCAATCTTGATAATCGATCAAACATAAAAACTTGATCGAACGAGTCAAGAGAACAGCCGGAGGAGGAAGTGCCCACTCTTGACCTTTCCTCTTGTCTTCATAATTGTTTGTTTAGTTTAACCAAAATAAAATGACATTAGCGCCTTGGAATTTTGGTGACACTGTACAAAAAATTTAACTTATCTCATGAAAGTGAGGTATGTAATCTATAAGCATTAACAGTGCAAAAATCTGAAGGTAGTAACAAGTTTCATCATTGGTATACTGGCTGTGCAACAACATTAGAGTGCCTTAGCTAAAAACTCTTTAATACATCCATAATCAACAGCTAACCCTAAAATAATCCGGTGACATTAAATGGCATTGCTTAAATTTATCAGTGGCATTAGACTGAGAGCAGCATTAGTTAAATGTGGCATCACTTTAGCAGTAGCATTGCTTGACTTGACTGCTGGCGTTATACTAAGGCCTTCCACTATGTAGTCGATGCCCAATGCATTAAAATACTACCGGCTGGGCAGTGATGCCCTGAAGATTTTACTTGGCACCGGTCTCACAATGTTGCATTCGTAGCCTGACAAAAAATGGGACCCAGATGCTCTATTCACATGAGTTTCCTTAGCCTGGTTAGCTCTTTGCAGTGGGCCATTATCCAATTGTTTATTGCTTTCTACGTTTGCCACCGGCTGGGCTTCGGAGCAGCTACTTGCTCCGGTTCCCTGAAATTTTTTTATGGCACCGGCTGGGCAATGGAGGGCATCGGTGCTAAATAAACCAAAAGTGGATTTGGCACCGCTTTTGGCCTACATAGCGGAGGGCCTAACAGCAAAAAAAAGTGGCAATAAGAGCATGGGAGGCCCATTCGGACAGTGGGCGCACCAGTACGATGTACCTCCATGGACGCAGAGTGGTGAGGGAGGTATGGTTGCCCAGAGCAACAAATATCCAGGCAGCATATGTGGATTACGTCCCATTTTTTGTTCTCTTTAGCCACCTTTTTCTTATGTGAGGACAACAAACCGATTGACCTGGTCATTCTCTATTGCGTTGTCATCCCTTTCTACCCTTCTTCAACCAAGAGACACGAGACTCGTTCCTTAGCTACTGATTTTCCCCTTCTCAACCTAGATGCGGGTTCGAAGCCTACTCTCTTGGACAGTACAGTCTCCCTTCCTTTCCTTATTCAACCTAGACATGGATTAGTCTGCATGAAGTAGGGTTTCCTTTAATAGTGCAAATTATGGTTTTTGTCTGCGTGGCCAGTAGAGCAGAGGATAGCAAATTGGGAAGATGGTTGAGTGGAAAAAGATCCACATGCAACGATGTGGCAGATGGGGCAATAGAATAAGGGTATGGTTCGAAAAGAGGTAGCATACCTGAGGGTCGGAGGGAAGTGGCTTCGCTCGTGGTCGTCGTCCTCCGCACACACTACGGCAGCGAGCTTGGGGACGGAGGCCATCCCGTGCGGGCGCTAGGTCTGAGAGGACGGCCTTGTCGTCAGTGCATGACCTCGCTCGCCGACGACGAGTGTGTCAACGCTGCACATCCTTTTCTTCCCCGGCGGATCTGTGACCACCAGTGAGGAGGGAGAGAGGGGCCGTCTTTTTTAGATCTGGAGAGAGGGTGGTAGCGTGAGAAGCAAGTGGGCAACCCTTGGCAAGAAAGCGCTGAAGCTCCAGCCTATATATCTTTTTTATACTACTAGTACTGGAGGTGGAGTAGTGGTAGAGTAGTTTATATTTTCTCTGCATACAGTACCAGTTAGTCGTGCTTCAAAACTGAACGACACGCCATTAAAAAAATAAAGGTCGATAACTAATGCGGCACCTCGCGCCAACGCGGCCAGATCGCATTTTGCACGAGAAATTACACACCATGTTTCGTTGACATGTGGTCCTGTTCCAACATATCAGTGAGACGACGGCGAGTAGTAGGAGTATTTCCAAACGGACGTGTAGGCCGGGGCGCCTCTTTGTGAACCGTGGCAAACTGGCAACCGTCCACCGACTCTTCGCCTTTCCCTCTCGATTTGGAACTGCTGTCGCATGCTCTTCCTTTCCCTCCTCCATTTTCCTTTAGCCCTTCACCCTTTCTTCTACCATTGTTCGATCGTCTTCTCCATGGAGGGAACAGGCCGAAAACAACCCCGTTATTCTTGCCCCGATCTGAAAGATGACGTGGTGGAGGAACTCAATGATCGGTGCAACGTCATCACCTCGGCTAGCATGGCAGGTTCGTTCAAGACCATTCTCGACTCAACTAATAACATCATTACAAGGAACCCAAGAGTCAAGGAGCGGTTTGATCTCCCCTATCTTCTTCGCCATGACCCTGATGACTGGCGCCGGCACGACGGAGGCCTCGCCCTGTGCAAGTTGATGCCGCTTAATAATGATACGTATGATGTTAAGATGCCATCACTTGAGGGGAAGGCTTGGGCAGGCGCAAATGGAGATTGGGTTGTTTACATTGGGTCCAACTGCGAGTGGGAACTTGTGAATGTGTACACTCGTGACCGGGTTCCACTTCCAAAAATCTCAGCAGACTGCCCAGAGGTTGAGCACACCGGTATTGTACGCACGTTCAAATACGATCATGGTGACTGTCTTCTACGGAAGATAGAAATTTGTCGAGTTCCCAACTGCTCTTGGAATTACAACAACTATGAAGTTGTTGCTATCTTCGACAAGCTTGTTGCCGCCCTTGGTGGTTTGACTCGATGGATATTGCTCAAAAAATCAGTTTATGTACACGGATGAGTACTGTGATGCAATTCAATACGAGGGCCTTGTGTTTGCTGCCACCACTCGTGGCACTGTTTTTGCATGAAATCCTTGTGCTTTTGGTACGTTTGTCTTCCACCGTAATTATAATTCTTTCATCCACATGCATGCGGGTTAGCAAGTTTCCCTTTACTAATTAACCTTCTTCTTGTGTTTCCAAGGTCCTGTGAACATTCCACCACCCATACTTGAAAATTTTTATAACCAAGGGGGAGATGATGATGGTGATGATCACGAGCATGAGGACGAGCAGCGCCCATATACTTTGTGGAGCTTGGCAACTAATTCCGATGGATCACCTCTTCTTGTGTGTATACAGCGCACTGATGATGTTACTGCTAAGGAAGCAGGTGTAGTCTCCCATGGTCGCACTATCCGGACCTATTCCAACACCCGTTGCATGGTATTCAGGATGGATACTAGTGTGCTAGCGCCAACTCCTTCTCCCTGGTACAGAATTGTTAGTCTTGGAGAAAACTCGCTCTTCCTTGGACAAAACTATCCAATGATGGTGAAAGGCGATCCAACTGCTGTTAACACAACGTTACTACCATTTATCAGAAGCAACTGTGTCTATACCTCAGACATTTGGGTGGTTCCCTACCCTGGTACTGATATAGTAGGCCGCTTTAGCCTGGATGATCAATCCTGCGTTGGTCTCCAGATCGACAATGGATGGCCCGTCCCAGAGAATCACTTGTGGTTCAAAGCAAGCGTTTCCAACGCCGAGGAATGGTTGAGTTGAATTTCATTTCATTGCTTGTTATTCGTTGTGTGGTGAAAACTTTAGTATTTATAGCAAACATGCCCGTGCGTTGCAACGGGAGACAAAAAAGTTACACGCGAGCCAAATAAGTATGACTCAATACCCCAAATTATGAGCGTCCTCTATTTTCACACAGTAGCTCACCATGTTTCCACTTATCTTTCTTTCCACCCTCGTTGATGATGTACGCGATGTCCATGTGATCGCAATGCATTCGATGTGGTAAATCCCAAGGCAATGAGCTTGCCACTGCATGGCACACTTGTCATTGTGCCACGCAAGAGAATGTTTAAAACTTTAAAAACAGATTTCATGGACCACAAAGTACTCCTAGCGCCTAGACATAAAATGACTTTCCAAAAACTACCCAAATCCTAGACATGAAAGACTTTTGAATCGACGAACATTTTTTCTAATCGACAAACATTTGTTTTAAAATTTTGGGCATTTTTTAAATGCATGAACATTTGTTTTGTTCAGACGAACATTTTTTGAAATGCATGAGTAGTTTTTGAATTCATGAACATTTGTTTTGTTCAGACGAACATTTTTTGAAATGCATGCATAGTTTTTGAATTCATGAAAAGTTTTTGAGTTAGCAAACCTTTTTTCTATCAATGAACTTTTTTTATAATTGGGGAACAAATTTTGAAAAATTTTGATTTTTTTATAATTTGCGAACAGTTTTGTAAATCACCAAAAGAATTAAAACTGCAGAAAATTTATGATTTCTCGCACATTTTTTGAATTCATAAACATTCTATAATTTCTCGAATATTTTTATCAAAACTTGCAACCTTTTGTAATTTGAAAATCTTGAATTAATTTAAAGAAGGAAAAACAAAAATAGAAATGAGAAAAGAAAAGGAAAAAAACAGGGGCGTCACGCCGGCCATGAACGCGTATGTGGGAGGGAGGACGTGCGTGAGAAAAAGGTGGAGGAAAATAGGATGACCCTAGGGATCGAACCCGGGTCTGCGCGGTGGAGCAGATAGGATTCAACCACTGAGCTGCTACAACATCCGTGACATATGTGGGATATTATCTTTATAAAAGACTGTGTGCGACGATGAATTTGAAAAAAAATGAATCGTTTTCTTGACTTATGAGTGGCATAGCGGGTAATCTATAGCCACTTGAAGGGTATTTTTTTGATGGACAATAGAAACCTTATTTGCTTTATTATTATGTAGAGATAATGTATCCTCGTTGTCGATGTGGGTTGATGACCTGTTATATGTAATAAAATGATATGACTGTGATAAACTTACTAAATTTATGAATGGCTTTCAAGTCGCTTCTCTGAGTGAGTGGTGCCACGAGGCAAAAACATATTTTCCGAATACATAATTGTACGTGCATTGCAACAGGTTATCGGATGAGGCCAATCAACAATAGTAGTACTAGTACACTATTTGTACTAGCTTCACATGCTTCGCGCGTCGGGCGGGTGTTTTTACTGTAGCCATATGTTAATGAGCACCTCGTATCCTCGATACTAGTACTATATAGTAGGAGTAAGTAGTAGGAGTAGTAGGGTGGCATGGGCCAGAACAAGCATTCACGTCCAGGAGTACGGCACATGCCACCACCACGACATCCATCTGACACCATATTATTTCTTGGAGTCTGTGCTAGAGCAATCTCTTCAACCTGATCGTTTCTCTAACTTCAGCCATCGCGCGGTGGGCGAGGTGGGGGTTTGCCGATAGTCAGTTTCCTTAACTGCGGTCCCACTTGTAAGGCCAACTCCAACGCACGACCCCAAACGGACCTCCGTTTTGCACGAACTCCAATGATAATTTTGACTAGAAAAGCAAGACCAAAGAAAACAAGAACCACAAGAATACATTTTACTACTCCTGTAAGTTGGATTAGTGCCTTCTCGATGCATTCATTGTTGATCTACGGAGGCTCGATCTTGCGTGCTTCTTTCTTCTTCGAGTGTAAAGAAGTAGACGTTGCTTCCTCACATCTAGTTTCATGTCTAGCCTCTATTCTAGTAGGAGTATCAACAAGTGCACTAATCTCATCTCTAGCCTTTGTGCTAGCTAAAAGTGATAGAACATCTACTAAATTGCGCTCTATCAATATATGGATGTACTCTTCTTCCCAATACAAAAACTTGCATCCATTCTACTCCCTCCGTTGCACAATACATGCCTTCTATTTGTCAAAATATATATGTATCTAGACATGTTTTAGTATATAGGTACATCCATTTTTGGACAAATGGAAGTCAAGTATTTTGGAACGGAGGGAGTACACAACAAAAATTTTAAGTTAGCACAACTAGTCTAATCCGAGAGCTAAACCGAAGATTTGGTCAGGTTCTTCCTCCTTTTGCTGACACGTGGGACATCCAGCATCCAGGTCGTGTCATGAAAGAAAATAGAGTGGTAGTTCAAGCCACGAGATGTGCATCTTGGGTTAAAGTGTAAATAGAATCTTACTACTCTTGAGTAACTCCAAAAGCGGCCACCTAAGATCTTTATTGGATTTGTTTTTCATCACCAGCACGTCGAGGTGAAAGATGTGCAGGTTCAGTGGGTCCGCTTGTGTTTTCACTGACATGTGGGACCGCATGTGAGTAAACAGACGCTGGGCTCCGCGTGTCCGCTGGCTGGCTGAGAAGAGAGATAGAGGAGGGTTGAGCACGGACTGCAGGAAAATTGTTCTACGTACCTCGATATAGTAGGGTGGCATGGGCCATAACTAGCATTCACGTCTAGCAGTATGGCACACGCCACCCACACGAGTCCCATCCGACACCAATTTTCTTGGAGTCCATGCTACAGCCATCTCTTCTCCCTCATGTTTTCTCAGCCATCGCGTGGTGGGCGAGGTGGGGGTTTGCCGATAGTCGGTTTGCTCAACTGCGGTCCCACTTGTAAGTGAAAATGCAACACCGCACGCATTCCCGCTTGAGCGGCGTGCCGGACAAACCGTGTGGGGGTGCAACGCGAACACGGTAGGATTTTCCTTTTGAACTCTTAACTTGTAAAATTTGGTTCTGCTCCATGGCGCGACCGATAGATAGAAAATAATGATTTTGCCTAGAGTAATGAGAAGTTTGGTTCTGGCGCCGTTCATGCATGGAGTACGTACGAAAATTATGAAGTTGATGCGAAAGGTAAGATTATTACTGTAGTATCATATACTACTACATGGATTTGACGGAAAGATAAAAATACATACTGATCCATCAACGACATCCTCACGCCCTAGTGCGCCGGGTCACCAACCGACGTGTGAGGAGCAGCGGCGTTGGCGGCGAGCTCAGCTGCTTCTGAACAGTGTCGTCCAAGGTTGCCCTGCGGTCCAAGAAGGCCAGTGTCCTATCGTCCTCCTCTTGCATGTAGTAGTCCTTGTGGACGATCTGCGCGTAGACGTGGGTGATTATTTCGATGGTGTCTTGCTGCGCCAGGCGCTACGCGGCGAGCGCGACCTCAAGGTGGACATTCTCCGGCGCGACGGCGGGCAGTCGCAGGGCCACCAGTGCGTCGAAGAGGTTGTCACCATAGTGGCCGTTGAGGGTGGCGGGCCTCGCAGAGCCTGGGCGCGTCGGCTGGAGGCTTACATCAAAGTCGTCCGCGAGCTTCTTGACGACGGTGAACTTGTCAAGGAAACCAACGAGGACCTCGTCGAACAAGGAGACGAAGCTGTTGTCCAAGCGGCCCCTCGCCCTGGCGGCCTCAAGCAATACTACCTGGAGACGTTCCTCGGTGCCAGGCCGTAGGCCGGCATCGTGGACCATCTGGCATAGCCGGCTGATGCTTGCGCTCATCGCCTCCATGGGTCTAGCTTAGGTTCTAGTCAACTGATCTTGCAATTCGAGTGATCACTCTTGCCCTTGGTTAGCGTGCGTAGGTGCGTAGGATTTTGTACTACTCCTCGGCCCTCTACTACACCTGCCTTTGGCTGTATGATAGGTGGGCCAGCCACCCCCTGGGCCCATGTGTCATTCAACCAAAGGCAGTTGCCGTAAGTCAATGAAGCTGCGTCCCCCTCCATGCCGGTGCAGTATAGTCATCTCACCGGACCTCCAGTTGGGGCCAAACAAGAGAAGTTTGATGTTTACTAGTTTATTGGTCCCCTTTGCATTTTGCACCAAGTTTTGACCTTTGATTTAACTAATAAAATGTTAATGCATGTAAATAAAAATGTTGTGTAAGTCACCTTACGAAAACCAAATAATCCCAAAACACTTAGGCACGATGCACTAACTCCCTCCTTGTTTCTTATTTCGTGACATGTCAACCAATGAGAGATGTGGGCCGTGCATGCTTTCAGTGACTTGAGACTACCAAACATGACATGCAGTGTTTAGTTCATTGCATGTAATCCTATTAGTACTCTAGTTAGCAAAAAAACATTAAGTTCTCTCGCTGATAGGAATAAAACACCATGTATTTATTTAGAGAGGGAGTAGTACATTTTTTGTGACATGCATTACTAGATATTGCTAGTCAAATACTAAAATCCAAATGGACGTGGTAGTACTCCTAAATCCAGAAGGTGGTGCTACTAGTACTAGTAGTAGTACTACCAATGTAGTAGGAGGAGTACTAGCACTGTACTACCCGTTGGTCAAATTATTACGTGCTGCTCCTCACAGTGAAGTGACAAGACCCTGCGCCGGAGATGACACCTAAGTATAGGCGCCGTGTTCGGCATACCATAGTCAGCCTCACCATCTGCAGTCACTATCATCATGGCTATAGAGCTAGCCTGCTTACAACTAGCCCTGTTGGACATAATTTCCCGTGCGTAGATGCCCGTGCATTGCACGAAACACCAAGATTGGGGGTGGACGGCTCCGGCAGCGGCCATCGCGCCAGATTTTTCCACGGCCTTCTAGATGTGGTGGGGAGGAGATAAGGCTGATTGTGAGAGACAAGGAGTTGTTTGTAAATAGGGAACAAGTGCGGGCATCTTTTTGCAAAAATGGAGAAGCTTGGTTTGTATGCGTCAGATCTAGATCCGACGGCTATTGGTGAAAGATGGGAGGCACAACATCATCACCAACTCGGGACCTGTTTGATTCGCATGATTTTGAAAATGCAGGAATAGGACACGGCAATATTACAAGTTTCAAACTGATATTACAAATGTTAGGAGTAATGCTGCACCTACGAAGAGGGAATTACTAGGAAGTTTACGTAAGAAACTTTCGTTACTTTAGGTGGATGCAGCATTATCGTACAAACTAAAATCCACTGCCCTGACAAGTCACTAATGGGCAAATAAGTTTTCGAGTCTCTGGCCACTTGATGTTTCAAAAACAAATTCAGCTTCTGCGGAGACTTTGTCATTTAGGCTTAGATGCTTGCAGTGATCAGCACGCCATTCATTGTTGCGCCAGAGAACGCCAAACCTCATCACCTTGAGCACACTTGCCTCCAGAACAAAGAACCTGGCCAATTTAATCTCAAATGTGCTGCCTCGGTAGTCGATCAAATCAATTTCTGTAAGATGGAGATCAAGGCATTCAATGAGATTGTTATAGTGCAGCACATCTTTCACTTTCGGGTCTTTTTTCTGCAAAAGAAGAGAACATATTAGAGGAGCTGGCTGCATAAGATTGTCGTGTCATCAAGAGGTACCAATATCATTCGCTGATACAATAGGGTTGGCTGGCTAGTGATATTTTTTTCACTCTCTCTATCTATCTCTCTCTTTCTGTTTCCTCTCATTTAACTAGGAGCACGTGAAGAGCTTGGGCATTTGTTGCCTTCCACTATGTGGCCGATGCCATATTTTGCAAACGTATGCCACATAATACGCATCGATGTCAAATCAAAAGATTTTGGCACCGCTCTCGTGATGTGAGAGAGTTGGAACCGCTGTGCACACAAACCCACATGTATAAACAAATCAATCAAACCAACTACACCAGCCTCTCTCTCTCTCCCACGCAGTGTTTTTTCATTGCGTGAGTTAATTTGGCACCAGAGCAAAGTAGGTGATCCAGATTGGGGCACCAGGTGAGCAATGGAGGGGCACAGATGCCAAATGCATCACAAGTGAATTTGGCACATGTTTTGGCCTACATAGCCCACTTCTGTACTCCCTCCGTCCCAAAATGCATCACAAGAGAGTGACATCGTCCAGCTTCAAAGCTGAGCTCCTCGAGCTGATCTAGGGCGGGGGATAAGAACCACTCGTCGAACTTGGGTTGGACCATGCAGTTGGTACTGAACATGCGGATGTCAAGGCGTCTGGCTGGCCCAGGGTGTGATGAAAGGATCTTGGAGACTGCGGCCATGCATTTTCAATCCCCGTCGCAGAGGCAGCTGTCAATGGTGAGGTTGAGGGGGATGCAGCGCCAGAGGGGGTGCCACCGCCGGGAGAGCAGGGCGGTCCGCACGGTAGATTTGGTGGGGAGGAGGCCGATGATGACGAGCGGCATGTCATCGGGGAGGCTACTGATGAAGTCCAAGCTCGCCGGATGCGGTTTTGGCTTGAGCCGCCTCCGCTTGTTGGCTGCCTCGCCGTCCATATCAACCGGCGGCGACGCCGGTGTACACGTGTGCTGGTGTGTGTTGTGTGCTGGGTGTGCGCGAGTGCGTCCTTCTGTGCATGCCGCCGCGCAGTGGTGAATTGTGCACGAGTGCGTCCTTCGCGCGCAAGAAGTTTGTCCTCAATGCGCTCTCAGTTTACTAGAGTGCGGGGTGCTACCCCTAGTGGTTTGAACTTTATTTACTTCACCGCGTGTCAGATGGGCCTCTAGTTTACTTATTTTCACCCACTGCCACATGGGCCAGCACACGAAGATACAGAACACGAGCTGACAAGGCAGCATGTGGATTGGTTGACCGGTCAACTAAACAATATACGGAGCTATTCATTGACACAGTGAGCGTATAATACGTCGGTATAGAGAGTTCAAGTGAGAGGGGAGGCCCGTGAGAGATAGCAGAGAGAGAGAAAGAGCTACTCCCTCCGTTTGATAATGTAGTTCCAACATTTTTTTAAGTAAAACCTTTTGAAACTTTGACCAAGTTTATAAAGAAATTACTTATATCTACAATACCAAAGATAAATGATAGTATGAAGTAAGTACATGTTGTGATGAATATAATGATCATTCCAGATGTAAATGTTTTTCTCTACATATACCTGGTCAAACTTTTCTGAGGTTTGACTTTTCAAAACATCCATATGCTTATGGACGTGACAGAGTCCCTAACTAGAGAGAGAGAGAGAGAGAGAGAGAGAGAGAGAGTGAGTGAAAAAAGTGTGTGTGCGTGTGTGAAAGAGACATGGACAACACACGATAAAAGTAGAGAAAAAGCATGTTTGTCTTATGCAAACATATCACACATGCATCTTCGACAACGGATGCAAGGTGAGGAGATAGTGTGTGGTTGTTTGGAACCGAGAGAGCAAGACCCCTAGCTCGTGACAAACAAGGGAGAGAGGTCGAGAGAGAGTACGGAGAAAATGCATACATGGGGAGGAGAGAGTGTATGTTTGTCATAGAGAGATCCCCTGGAGATCGTGATGGGACTACATGGGTGGGAGATTGAGTGACAAGGTGTGTGCGTGATAGAAGATGCCCCGAGAGATATCGAGATAGACGTATGGATGGAAGGAGACAATACGTGTGTTCCTGATGGCTAGTAAGAGATAATCATACTTAGGAGGGGGGAGTGCTTGCGCCTATGATGGAGTGAGGGATTATGGTACTTAGGGGGGTGCGTGTCACATGGAGAGAGAACAAGGGCGGAGAGTGTTGGATGGGTCTATATGTATAGGGCGAGCGAGACATGTGTATGTGTGAACCAGGGAGATATAAGGCCAGTTTGGCTTGCGTCCTGAGCATCTTTTGCCTGGCCTGCGGTTGTGGCTGGATTTCATGCACGCTTGTTTGGTTGCTACCCTGTGAAAAAGAAAGCCCGCCTGGACTGGGTTCCCTTGCACTTTAATTAGCCTGGCCCAAGCGACCGATTTCGAACGCCTGGCCGTGCCTGGTCGTGCGGCCACGAGGCTAACAGAAACATGGATGGATATTAGCATTAAATAATTGATGCATGGATTGATTGATGGGACGTTGATGCTTTGCCTGGCCTAGGCATGAACCAAACACTTCAACACCACACAAGCCTAGCCAGGCAGAAATATTTTACATCTCACATCCACACCAGGCAGTACCGACCATCAAGGCATGAGGGTCAGGTACAAACTAACCAATAAAGTTTGAGAGAGATTGAGGAGCCCCGATAAGGCTGAGTGGTGCGTCAGATAGCTGAGAGGGGGAAAGAGATATTCCATCCGCTCGATAGTGCAGTGCATATAAATTTTTTAGAAGTCAAACTTTGGAAACTTTGATCAGGTTTACGCAAATGTTATTTATATCTACAATACCAAAGATACATCATACAAAACTACATCTCATGGTGAATCTAATGGTATATGTTTGCCGTACTAGATGTAATTCTTTTTCTCCACGTACATGGTCAAACTTTGTGATGTTTGACTTTTCAATAAATCTATACGCTATGGACCGAGGAGAGTGCCTCAGTCAAGACAGATCAAGTGCGTGTGAAGGAGAATGAGTAAGTGTGCAAAAAGAGTATGTGACAACAAACGATAAATTAGAGAGAGAGAGTGTGTGTCTTTTCGTTTCTTATGCGAACATATCACGCATGCATCTCCGAGATGGAAAAGCGAGGCGAGGAGATACACGAAGATAGCTAGTGTGTGATTGTTTGCAACGGAGAGAGACACCCCTGTAGCACATGTCCAATAGAGGTCTGGCCAACAAGGAAAAAAGGTCGAGAGGGACACATGGATGGCATGGACGCATGGGGAGGGAGAGAGGGTGTGTTTGTGATAGAGAGATTCCCTCGAGATCGTGAGGGGACTATAAGGGTGGGAGATCGAGGGAGTGCATGTGCGATAGAAAGATGCCCCGAGAGAAATCGAGATAGACCATGCACATGTTTGTGATGGAGACTAAGATTAGCTAGTCATATACATATAGGGGGGACTGTGTGTGCCTACAATTGAGTGAGAGACCATCATACTTGGCTAGCTGGGCATGAGATTGTGTGTGTATGCGTGTGAGATGGAGATAGAACGAGGGAGAGAGATAGAGTTTTAGATGGGCCTATCGAGTACGAGTGAGATATGCATGTGTATGTGTGACCCAGGTGGATGGAGAGTTTGAGAGAGGGGGAGAAGATCTCCGAGACGACATAGTGGTGCGTGGGAGAGTTACGGGCAAAGAGCCAAGGAATTTGTGTGCGTACGATGAGTGCACCCAAGATATCTACCTTGGACTAGCTAGAGTATCATACATAGTGTGCGAGAGAGACCTATAGATGGTGTATATATGCAT
>NC_041383.1:728474810-728486288 GCF_002162155.2 Triticum dicoccoides
GATAGAGAGAGAGAGAGAGAGAGAGAGAGAGAGAACAGGAGTTCGGGAGAGGGGGAGGTCGCGTTTTATGCATCAAAGATTGATATAAATCATGTTTCGATATAAACTTGCATTCAAATATTTAAATTGGAGAACATGTTGTCTGCAATCCACGCATGAACGGATATATGCGTGTATCAAACAAGTTCATTAATTTGACTTTCAACATGTTCATGGAGTACTATAATAATGTACAACATGCTACTCGATTGAGGTGTTCAATTTTGGATTTAGTTCACTATTTTGACCTACTGAACGAGCTATTTCATTGAATCGAGATATTTCATTTTGGGTTTGATTCGCGTTTTTGAGTGGGTCAACTATTTGTCATATAGTAAATCTCTAGCAACAAGCATGTAAAAACACATTACTCCCAAGCATCATCTCTCCATCTAAAAAAGAAGTGGCAAGCTAATATTTCAAAATTTGATTCGAATCGCCTTGGTAAGGTAGACGTGGATGCTAGTTCTCCCAAAATTTGAACGAACCGCTAAACATCCTCTCTGCTCGGTGGAATTCGCTCGACCAATTAAATGGGAGACGCGAAATTACTGTCCTATGTGGGACACACATCAATTGGCCCGTTGTACATCGAGGGTAGGTTCGTAACTTCATCCAAGCGCGCCTTCTCCTCGGCTGAAATGACATGTGCCGAATAATTCATAAACCATGGTCGGCAAAACCCGCTCTCCTCACCCGAAATAGCTCGCGCCCACTATTTCAAAACACGCTCTCCTCGCCCGAAATCGCTCGCGCCCACTATAGTTCAAAACATGCCTCCTTGCCCGAAATCGCTCGCGCCCACTATAGTTCAAAACACGCCCTCCTTGCCTGAAATCGCTCCCGCCCACAATTTGGGGAGAAGTTAAGTTACTCTACTATCCCCGACCCTCAGTACACAGACCCAAGCCGTGAAGCCTATAGGCAAGGGTAGAACTGTAACTCCCACTCACATTTCAGACAAATGTGTCCGTAAGACATGGTTCCACTCCCCTCCCAATTCCCCCCCCCCCATTCATACCTCATGGGCGTCAAATCACCTTATCCCCGGGAAGCTCCCTTCTCCCAAGCCGCGAAACCTCAGCCCCACCTCCATGGCGCCCCCCACCGCACCAATTTCACAGCCGCCCTCCTCCCTAATGCCGGAGATGCTGTCCATTTGCCGTCATGCACTGGGCCGTGTGCCTCATACTCCATGCTGCTGGTGCTGCCTCGACGACGGCCGCGTGAACCGTACCGAAGCCGATTCACCCCTGCCGTTGTTCATGGTGCCGTAGCAGCTCCAACTTCGGATCCGTCCAGAGTCCTGGCGCTGCTTCCGCGTCGCTGTCGACCGTCACGACATCACTCTTTCCCTGCCGCCGGTTGCCACCGCAACCGCACCGGCCTCACCGACTCGGCAGCTGGACCTACCTACTTCACCATGTCCCCAGATAGGTCGCACCCTCATCTCAAATCACTTTATTTAGGCGTCAGTTGTCTGAATTTTTATTCTGGGCCAATCGATTCCCAATGGGAAGCAGCACTCCTCGAGGCGGCAGAGCTCCTAGGTTGCCGGTTGGCTGGTGTCTAACGTAAGGGTGCGGGGCCGCAAGTTCGCCGTGGAAGCAGCGCTTAGATGGCTATCTTTTAGAGTTGCGTGGGTTGAAGGTACTACCGCCGCCGGATCTGGATGACAAGGAGTCTTTGTGGATTGGCCTGGGGGCGGCGCAACCACGGCAGTGCGGTGGGGCGGGGAGCGGAGTTTTGGCCGGGGCCGCGGACGGCGGAGGCAGGCTGCTCTACCGTTGGTTGCTGGCTCTTCAGGGAAGATTCCGAACAGTGTCAGCCAGGAGGCACAAGACGGCCATCAAGCCATCCGGCGTAGATCAGACAGTACCAAACTAAAATAAAATCGTGTGACCCCAATTTAGTCTTCAGTCAGCAGACGTGTGACCACTCTCGTACCTTGCTATTGATCTCTTAGTGTATTTCTTTAGATCAAAGAGATATGTCGTTCTTAACATTATGCGTTATCTGCATCTTCAGACACACCGTCTTCTGGCTCACCGCAGCTACTCCAACAAGGGAAGCATACACCAGAAGGGAGCTATAGTCCCCACTCAACAGTTCCCTGCATCGGATGCGCGTGCCCGGCATGGACAGCCACAACAACTGCAGGGCCATCGACAAGTCAGCACATGATGCTCATTCCTATGGATGGCAGCCAGATAGGTTGTACCCTCATCTTACTTGTGTGCAACATTTATGGCGTTGTTATTCATCTAAGCATGGAAAATAGATCATCACATTTCACTATATATTCATGATGATCTCTTACGGGTCTTGTTCAGGAGTTCACGCTGTTCCATAGTTCAGCTAAGATACTTGTTCTTTAGGTAACGCTGTTCCATAGTTATCATCCATCAGCCAATGCTATCCCACAGGCCGGTGATTATAGTATTATACCACTTCTAGTATTACCTATGTTGTTCTTTAATACTTTTGTGTGCCATCTAGTTAATCTCGAGTACAAACGATACATATTTTGTAGCTTTCATCTGTGCTCTCCCTTTAGTTTATGAGACCTGTTGTTGCTAGTTAACCCCAGTCCCACTATTTATGTCGTCTCCTACATGCACTCATTACATAAATCTAACTACTAGTTGTCTTCCATGCATGTCAGATATAATTGCACACACTGATATATCCACAAGAACCTCACGGAGCAATGTAAAGGGCAATAAACTTGATGTCAATGATACCCAATATGATGGAACATGTAAAGGCAGTTCTTCATAAGACTTGCAGAAATATGATGAATCCTCTTCACCCCACAAGGTCCTTGCTCTAACTTGGCCTGTGATATGGGTACAATATGCATATAATGTCCTGGAGTGTACCTACTCTGTTGCAATGCCATGTGCTTAGCATGCTGATCATGCATGTAAATATGTCATGCCTTTCTGTTTTTTAGTACCTATTCCATTCATGATAACATGTTTTCAAATTCAAGTATTGTCATTCTACTCTATTGCAATGCCATTTTCTTAATTTGGACATCATGCTTCTGAATATCTTATGCATTGTTATTCATCAGTATGTACTTCATCTGTCTGCCATACCATGTTTTTTTACATTGAAGTGTTGTTCTAGTGTTGTGTTGCAATGCCATCTTATTTTCCCAATCATACACGTGTATGTTGCCTTAGTTATTTCTATACGTATTCCACTAGCATATAGTTTTACATTCAACTAGTGTTTTTTTTGCTGTGTTGTCCTGTCATATCCCTAGCTCTTACACCATACTCCCTCTGTCCGGATTACATGTTGTCGAAATGGATAAAAAGGATGTATCTAGAACTGAAATACGCCTAGACCCATCCATTTTTTTCCGGATGGAGGGAATACATGTCAATATGTCATGCCTTTCTATTCTTCAGTACCTATTCCATCTCTCTGTTGTCGCATGTTTTATAATTAAAGCACCATTCTTCTATACAAGGCGTGCAAGGGGAAGACAACTATGTTACAATCTGAAGGGTTACAAACAAGGCCTTTGCAAAAGATCCAAACGCCAGGAGATAATAAACCAACTCCAGTTTTTATAGATACTGCTCCAGCACAGATAAACCCAACTCCTACTGATAATAAGCAGATTCCAGTGGCCAAAGAACTAGTCCGCTCCAGTCTAGCAAAAATATGTCAACTCAATTCTAAGAAGCGTGTGTGTATCCTTGCATCATGAAATTTTATAGCATGCTGATCATTTTTCTACATGTTTCTTACCCATCTCTCTTTTAGAAAATAAGCTTAACAGATAGAAGAATTTCTGCAATGGTATCGTTTATGAGAAAAGATTCTTGTAGGAATTCTCTGTGCTCCAATGTAGATGTAAGTACATGTTGAATATCACTATATTTTTACATCAGCATGTATTTTGTTAATCAGCATGAATCCAACCTTTATCTGGTCTAAATTTAGTTGTAGCAAAATGTATGATTAAAGGCCACAATGTTGATTTTTGCAAGGAAAACTGCCTGGTAGTTTTGCATCCTGAGCTGCATGAGTGTACTATATCATATCAGTGGGTTTGAATACTTTGGTTCTGCAGTGGGTTTTTCAGTGTTTTTTAATGTGTTGTCCTGTCGTATCCCTAGCTCTTACATCATACTCCCTCCGTCCGGATTAAATGTCGCAGAAATGGATAAAACTGGATTTATCTAGAATTGAAATGCGCCTAGACCCATCCATTTATTTCCGGATGGAGGGAATACATGTCAATATGTCATGCCTTTCTATTCTTCAGTACCTATTCCATCTCTGATGTAGCATGTTTTATAACTGAATCACCATTCTTCTATATAAGGCATGCAAGGGGAAGACGGCTATGTTAGAACCTGAAGGGTTACAAACCAGGTCTTTGCAAAAGATCCAAACGCCAGGAGATAATAAACCAACTCCATTTTTCATAGATACTGCTCCAGCATAGAGAAACCCAACTCCCACTGATAATAAGCAGATTCCAGTGGCCAAAGAACTAGTCCGCTCCAGTCCAGCAAAAGAATGTCAACTCCATTCTAAGAAGCGTGTGTGTATCCTCGCATCATGAAATTTTATAGCATTCTGATCATATTTTCTACATGTTTCTTACCCATCTCTCTTTTAGAAAATAAGGTTAAACGATAGAAGACTTCCTCCATTGGGATCGTATTCGAGGAAAATATCTTGCGGGAATTCTCTGTGCTCCAATGCTGATGTAAGTACCTGTTGTATATCACTATATTTTTACATCAACATGTATTTTGTTAATCAGCGTGAATCTAACCTTTATCTGATCTAAAATTAGTTGCAGCAAAATGTTAAAGGCGCCAATGTTGATTTTTGTAAGGAAAACTGCCTGGTAGTTTTGCATACTGAGCTGCATGAATGTACTATCTCATATCACGCACATTACTGAATTGTAGTGCTTCTCTGGTTGCCCATTTATTCATTGGGTCAATGTTGCTTTCGTACTACCTTACCTGGCTGATGATAGCTGTGCCATATTGTGTTAATTTGGTGTAGGCTAGTTGCATCAGAGGTGCAGAGTCGTGCGACACAACAACTGATCAATGTTTTCAGAGACAGTGTAGCAAAGCAGCAAGAACTTGCCCACATGCTTATGGGCGTCATCTGTGCTGAGGTTGCAGATTGTGACGTTGTAGATGGTTAGGTTCTGCTCATTTATTTGCACTGGCATCAATCTTTGATTGCCCAGTGGATGTAATTTCCTGTAATATATGATGGATGTGCAACGTTATTCCCTGTATGCCGTACCTTTGCTTGATCGGTTTTTGTCCTGTGCATAATTGCTCGTCGTAATGGGCTCAAATTATATAATTTGGCCTAAAGACATGTACGAACTTTAGTGGGCACATTAAGTTAATGGGCCGTTACTAGGCCGAAAGTTAATGGTCGGCCCTATTACCTCCCGGGTCGTTAACAGGCCGACATCGAAGCGGGCAACAGGTGGCCCCAATTTATTTCATGGGCCATTAACAGGCCGTACTAAGTTTGGGCTACATATGGCCCAACTACATCGAAGCGGGCTTGTACTGGACCATGAAGAGCATGGGCCGCTAACAGGCCGAAAGTCAGGTCGTATTATAAATGGCCCAACTGTGTTGTGGGCCTTTAGCAGGCCGAAAGAGAAACCAGGCTGGTATTGGACCATGACGGGCATGGGCCGTTAAAAGGCCAAAACTAAGGTCCGACTACAAATGGCCCAACTCATTTATGGTCTGTTAACAAGCCGAAAGGCACACAGGGCCGGGAATTGGCCCAACACTTAAATGGGTCGCTAAAAGGCCAAAACTCAGGTCCGACTGCAAATGGCCCAACTGATTTATGGGTCGTCAACAGGCTGAAAGTGACACCGGGCCAGAAATTGGCCCAACACTTAAATGGGCCTCTAAAAGGCCAAAACTCAGGTCCGACTACAAATGGCCCATCAGATTTATGGGCCGTCAACAGGCTGAAAGACACATCGGGCCGGAAATTAGCCCAACATTTAAATGGGTCGCTAAAAGGCCGAAAGATGTACATCCTGAAAATTGGCCCATCCATTAAATGGGCCTGTTAACATGCCGAAATCTCATCGGTCCGATATTGAGCCCAAATATATAGCGGGCTGTTAACGGGCTTGAACTGATGATGGGCTGCAATGGTGTCAAATCTTTAACGGGCCGTTGATGGTCCGAATTGGCACATCTCGTATGGGCCGTGGGCTTAAATGGACCTGACACAAGTAGGCCTTATATGGCCCGGCCTGCTAATTTTTACTGGGTCGGCCTTTTCATCGAAATGGGCCACTGTTGGGCCGTGCCACGTGTCGACCTATCATAGGCGCCTCCTGTCCAATGAGTGGATGACATATGTCCCAATGGTGAGGCAACACGTGTTTCCTGCTGCCAATGATGATTTTACACGTGGAAAATCCCCATTGGTCCGGGCTGTTAACGGGTTATCGGATCCAAAACCGGACCCGATAGCTTAACAGTGTTCCATTACGGTGGATGCCACGTGTCGGTCACCCTTGACGAAAGCACTTCTGTGACGCGCGATTTATTGTCATGGAAGTGGACACTTCCGTGATGATAATTTTGGTAATGTCATGGAACACTTCTACGACAGCACATGTATGACTATCTTGATTCTGTCATAAAATCGTCATGGATGTACATGCATGACAAAAAACGCGACCTACTGTGACAAACACGTATCATCACGGAAGTGTATTTTTTTGTAGTGCATAAAAAGCCCAGCTCAACCAAGCAAAGAAGCTGAGAGTTCACCATATTTACAGAGAGTTGCCCCCGCCAAGAAAACGGTTCGTTCTCCTCCCCCTCAAAACAGAAAAACCTATTGCTAGAGGAGCGACTCCCTCTCTCATACACAGGATTGGCTTGAGTTGGCCCATTATGGCGCTAAGGGAGGCCAGCGACGCCGCCAGGCAATAGTAGCGATCGAGAAGCTCATCAAATGCTGTCGAACGAAATTACTTCGCTACGTGGAGCAAGAAGCTGCACTGAGAAGCTGGATTCAGGGAGCCTGGAGAGTTAGGAGTTCTAAACACACGCTTAAACTCCTCCCGACTTTTAAAAGCAACAACGTCCGTCACTAGGCGCCATGCTAGCCTGACAGGAGGGCCCAACCTGCCGGTTTCCTTGTTTTCGCGAGCAAATCATACAATCAATGCTCTTTGCTATTCATTTGGCGCAAAGTTGGTGATTCATCGTGAGTTGTCCGAAAATTAGTACTCCCTCCTATTCATATTACTTGTCGCTCAAGCGGATGTATCTAGCGAAACGCTGTGAGAAACATTCGAAGGCATAATTCACTCCTTTAGGGCATTTTAGAACGCCTTGAAATATCAACAGTGGTGTAGTGGTGCCCTCGATTTTCTTTTGCTGGTACCCTCGATTTCATCTCGTGAAGTGGCGGAGACAGGGGGCAAACATGGGCCTGCCCCGCCCCCCCCCCCCCAACGATCCAGCGAACATGAAGTACAAGATGTTTTTTTAGACAAAGTACATGATGTACAACCGTTACCCTCCGTGGGTTGAAGTCTCCATCAACGTGGACATACGATAGCACCACTATTGTAACCACGCTAAAAATCATCGCGTCTTCATTGCGTTTGATTTCTCTGATCCCCTCCTTTACACTCATATGCAAAGTCTTTACTTTCCGTTGCCTACTATCTAGACCTACATGTGTAGGTTGTTGCTTGGCTTGTGTGAATAGCTAAAACTTGCCAAGAACTAAAATTGGGAAAATGTTAAGTTTTTATTTGGTCAAGTAGTTTAATCACCCACTCTAGACCTACTTACGATCCTACACCAGCCCACCAGGCCGGGAACCGATGTGGTGAGAGACCCCTTGGCCAGGACACAGCCACTGACCTCCTCGGAGGAAGAAATGTGGGATCTAGGCATCTAGCTAGTGGACATCGTTCTGATGTCCTCCAGCTTCCAACTTCACGAACTCCAAAGTTGGAGTCGGGCCGAACGTTTTATCTCCAAGAAGCTGAATCTGAGAAGCTAAGGCAGTCCATAGTGCAAAAAAGTGAAGCATAGAAAGCCCAGCTCAACCAAACAAAGAAGTTGAGAGTTCACCATATTTACAGAGAGTTGCCCCGCTAAAAAACAGTTCATTCTCCTCCCCCTCGAAACAAAAAAACCTATCGCTAGAGGAGCGACTCCCTCTCTCATACACAGGGTTGGCTCGATTCGGCCCGTTATGGCGCTAAGGGAGGCCAGCGATGCCGCCATGCCATAGTAGCAATCAAGAAGCTCATCGATGCTGCCGAACGAAATTACTTCGCTACATGGAGCAAGAAGCTGCACTGAGAAGCTGGATTCATGGAGCCTGGAGATTTAGGAGTTCTGAACACATGCTTAAACTCCTCCCAACTTTTAAAAGCAACAACGTCCGTCACTGGGCGCCATGCTAGCCTGACAGGAGGGCCCAACTTGCCGGTTTCCTTTTCCACGAGCAAATCACACAATCAATTCTCTTTGCTATTCATTTGGCGCAAAGTTGGTGATTCGTCGTGAGTTGTCCGAAAATTAGTACTCCCTCCAATTCATATTACTTGTCGCTCAAGTGGATGTATCTAGCGTTTCTTCAAAACACCGTGAGAAACATTCGAAGGCATAAT
Organism: Triticum dicoccoides; assembly: GCF_002162155.2. Classification (NCBI taxonomy): domain Eukaryota; kingdom Viridiplantae; phylum Streptophyta; class Magnoliopsida; order Poales; family Poaceae; genus Triticum; species Triticum dicoccoides. The sequence continues at coordinate 728,483,533 of NC_041383.1, forward strand.
TCACTCCTTTAGGGCATTTTAGAACGCCTTGAAATATCAACAATGGTGTAGTGGTGCCCTCGATTTTCTTTTGCGGGTACCCTCAATTTCATCTCGTGCAGTGGCGGAGACACGAGGGCAAACAGGGGCCTGCCCCCCCCCCCAACGATTCAGGGAACTTGAAGTACACAATGTTTTTTAGACAAAGTACATGATGTACAACCGTTACCCTCCGTGGGTTGAATTCTCCATCAACATGGACATACGATAGCACCACCTTTCGTAACCACACTAAAAATCATCGCGTCTTCATTGCGTTTGATTTCTCCAATCCCCTCCTTTACACTCATATGCAAAGTCTTTACTTTCCGTTGCCTACTATCTAGACCTACATGTGTAGGTTGTTGCTTGGCTTGTGTGAATAGCTAAAACTTGCCAAGAACTAAAATTGGGAAAATATTAAGTTTTTATTTGGTCAACTAGTTTAATCACCCACTCTAGACCTACTTATGATCCTACACCGTCCCAACAGGCCGGGAACCGATGTGGTGAGAGACCCCTTGGCTGGGACACAGCCACTGACCTCCTCGGAGGAAGAAATGTGGGATATATGCATCTAGCTAGTGGACATCATTCTGATGTCCTCCAGCTTCCAACTTCACGAACTCCAAAGTTGGAGTCGGGCCGAACTTTTTATCTCCAAGAAGCTGAATCTGAGAAGCTAACGCAGTTTGTAGTGCAAAAATGCGAAGCATAGAAAGCCCATCTCAACTAAACAAAGAAGCTGAGAGTTCACCATATTTACAGAGAGTTGCCCCCGCCAAGAAAACGGTTTGTTCTCCTCCCCCTCGAAACAGAAAAACCTATCGCTAGAGGAGCGACTCCCTCTCTCATACACAGGGTTGGCTCGAGTCGGCCCGTTATGGCGCTAAGGGAGGCCAGCGACGCTGCCAGGCCATAGTAGCGATCGAGAAGCTCATCGATGCTGCCGAACGAAATTACTTTGCTACATGGAGCAAGAAGCTGCACTGAGACGCTGGATTGGGGAGCCTGGAGAGTTAGGAGTTCTGAGCACATGCTTAAACTCCTCCCAACTTTTAAAAGCAACAACGTCCGTCACTGGGCGCCATGCTAGCCTGACAGGTGGGCCCAACCTGCCGGTTTCCTTTTTCGCGAGCAAATCAGACAATCAATGCTCTTTGCTATTCATTTGGCGTAAAGTTGGTGATTCGTCGTGAGTTGTCCGAAAATTAGTACTCCCTCCAATTCATATTACTTGTCGCTCAAGCAGATGTATCTAGCGTTTCTTCAAAACGTTGTGAGAAACATTCGAAGGCATAATTCACTCCTTTAGGGCATTTTAGAACGCCTTGAAATATCAACAATGGTGTAGTGGTTCCCTCGATTTTCTTTTGCGGGTACCCTCGATTTCATCTCGTGCTGTGGCGGAGACAGGAGGGCAAACAGGGGCCTGCCCCCCCCCCCCAACGATTCAGCGAACATGAAGTACAAGATGTTTTTTTGACAAAGTACATGATGTACAACCGTTACCCTCCGTGGGTTGAATTCTCCATCAACGTGGACATACGATAGCACCACCTATCGTAACCACGCTAAAAATCATCGCGTCTTCATTGCGTTTGATTTCTCCGATCCCCTCCTTTACACTCATATGCAAAGTCTTTACTTTCCATTGCCTACTATCTAGACCTACATGTGTAGGTTGTTGCTTGGCTTGTGTGAATAGCTAAAACTTGTCAAGAACTAAAATTGGGAAAATGTTAAGTTTTTATTTGGTCAAGTAGTTTAATCACCCACTCTAGACCTACTTATGATCCTACACCGGCCCAACAGGCCGGGAACCGATGTGGTGAGAGACCCCTTGGCTGGGACACAGCCACTGACCTCCTCGGAGGAAGAAATGTGGGATCTAGGCATCTAGCTAGTGGACATCGTTCTGATGTCCTCCAGCTTCCAACTTCATGAACTCCAAAGTTGGAGTCGGGCCGAACGTTTTATCTCCAAGAAGCTGAATCTGAGAAGCTAAGGCAGTCCGTAGTGCAAAAATGCGAAGCATAGAAAGCCCATCTCAACCAAACAAAGAAGCTGAGAGTTCACCATATTTACAGAGAGTTGCCCCCGCCAAGAAAACGGTTCGTTCTCCTCCCCCTCGAAACAGGAAAACCTATCGCTAGAGGAGCGACTCCCTCTCTCATACACAGGGTTGGCTCGAGTCGGCCGTTATGGCGCTAAGGGAGGCCAGCGACGCCGCCAGGCCATAGTATCGATCGAGAAGCTCATCGATGCTGCCGAACGAAATTACTTTGCTACATGGAGCAAGAAGCTGCACTGAGAAGCTGGATTGGGGAGCCTGGAGAGTTAGGAGTTCTGAGCACACGCTTAAACTCCTCCCAACTTTTAAAAGCAACAACGTCCATCACTGGGTGCCATGCTAGCCTGACATGTGGGCCCAACCTGCCGGTTTCCTTGTTTTCGCGAGCAAATCAGACAATCAATGTTCTTTGCTATTCATTTGGCGCAAAGTTGGTGATTCGTCGTGAGTTGTCCGAAAATTAGTACTCCCTCCAATTCATATTACTTGTCGCTCAAGCGGATGTATCTAGCGTTTCTTCAAAATGTTGTGAGAAACATTTGAAGGCATAATTCACTTCTTTAGGGCATTTTAGAACGCCTTGAAATATCAACAGTGGTGTAGTGGTGCCCTCGATTTTCTTTTGCGAGTACCCTCGATTTCATCTCGTGCAGTGGCGGAGACA
>NC_041383.1:728486613-728488354 GCF_002162155.2 Triticum dicoccoides
ATTACCTGCATAAAACATTGGGTAGAAAGAAAAGGCCTGTGTGGAAAAAGCCCACTAGAATAGAAGCTGAAGCGGCCCATGGGAATTGGCTTAGTCCCCTAGCTGGCTAGCTTCCATCATAATTACATGGGATTAGTCGCCGCTGTAGTTCCAGTTTTCGACGCCCTCACCTCTGTAGTATCTTGTATTAGTTCCTATCTCTGATGCAATTTTTTATGTGATTATGTCAAACTTGTACTGTTATACAGTATGTTAATTCTTCATGACTCCGTTCCAATCCGCAGGCAGCAGCTATGAAGAGAAAAGCAGGGCCAAACATCACTAAGATTAATGCTTTTTTTAAGCCAATTGCTTCAAGTTCTTAACGTACTGAAATCGTTAGCGAGGGGGATGTGCAAGATACAAATGCGAGTCCAGTTAACGCTTTTGATCAGGATATGCCGGACATTGTAAATGTTGCAGAACAAGCAGAAGTTATAACCACACCTTATCAGAGAGACCCTGGTAAACATTGTTAAATTTGGGAGCTCCCACCGGACAAGCAAGATGATGCTCGGCATTTTTATATATCCAAGGGAGCATATCGACCAGAGTTGAAAGAATACCCATTTGATGAAAAGTCTAAACACCGTCGTCGATTTCAAAAAGATTGGTACACAAATTTCTGGTGGCTTGAGTATTCAACACACACCCTGACAGCGCATATTGTTGCCGTGCTTTCTTTTCTCAAAAAAAACCTGTGGGAAGATGTGGGTCTGACACATTCTCGGTCAAGGGTTTTAGAAACTGGAAAAAGGTTAACGATGGAAAAGTGTGTGCTTTTTTAACTCATGTTGGGGGCCCGGACTCTGCTCACAACTATTCAGCGTCGTGCTATGAAGATCTCAAGACCAATATGGCTCATATCGACAAGGTGATGAAAAAGAAAATGAGAAAGTAGCTACTGCTGCGAGATTGAGGCTTAAGACTACCATCGATGCCATGAGGTAAGCAAGTTTTTTACATCAACTAAAATTTGACATGACTTAATGTTTTGGTATCTAACATCTAGTCGATTTGTCCCATAGGTGGCTGATATTCCAAGCTTGTTTTTTTAGAGGTCATGATGAATCTGCGGGGTCTAAGAACCAAGGGAATTTTCTTGAAATGCTTAAGATTCTTGCATCGTACAATAAGGATGTCGCAGGAGTTGTTCTGCAAAATGCTCTAGGTAATGCAAAGTATACATCCGGAGAAGTTCAGAAAGAGATTGTTGGCATACTTGCTCTAGAAAAATTCTATCCGGCTGATTTTTCAAGTCAAGAATTAGCTCAGTTGGAAAGTCAGCCACCTCATTTTCAGCTAGATGTGTGCAACCATCCAGAACTGATGACCTTGCCATCTATTGCTGGTTTAACAAAAGGATTAGTTAAAACAGGAAAAGCTTATTCATATCCAATGGTTGACAGGTTGTTGCGACTAGTTATCACTCTCCCAGTCTCAACGGCAACTGCAGAGCGGGCTTTTTTGGCTATGAAAATTTTCAAGACACGTCTTCGAAGTAAAATGGGAGATGATTTGCTTCTCCATTGCATGATAATTTACATAGAAAAAAAATTAGCAGGTAAGATATCTTCTCATGAAATTATTAATATTTTCGATCTTATTGGCAATCATAGAGGCCACTTTAAATTAATAGAAATGTAAGCATATTATGTCACTTCAGCAAAACCTTGTTCTATATGATTATTTTTTTACTCGA
>NC_041383.1:728488662-728498991 GCF_002162155.2 Triticum dicoccoides
TTTCTCTTAACTAGTCAACACTATATACTTCCTGAGATTATACAAGTTATTCGGTGCACGTGCTTGCCAAACATCACGTGGTACTCCTGGCTGGTCGTTGGCTTGACAGCACAAATGCGATTCTAAGCTCCATCAGTCGAAACTAAGCTGATGGAAGCTCACAAATCCAAATTTACTTTCCGGCACAAATCTTCCCTGCCAAGCTAAGCTAGGGTCAGCTCAACGTTTTGTGGCACCTGGAATTCCAGACAGTGATGTCCACCAAAGACCACATGGCAGCGGTCTTTTCGTACGTCGCTGATGGAATGAATTTCCACATAGGTACAGCAAGCCATGATACATGTATGTGTTAGTTAGTTGGACTGCATTTAGAGCATCTTCAGCAGCCGCGCTTCGCGCCACGCGCTAAAAACTAGTATGCCGCGCGCGCTTCGGCTGGTTTAGCGCGGCCGCCAACGCTGGCTCCAACAGCCGCGTTATAATGCAGCACGCGCGTCGCTCCAGCAGCGCGTAAAAATACAGCGCGCGCGGCACGCACGAACCACATATATATTTCAAAAAGAGGAGCAAAAATGATCAAAAAACAAAATAAATCAATAATAAATAGTTCAATTTCGTTATCATTACAACCCAAACAAATAGTTTATCGTTCAGTACAACAAATACTGCAATAAACACAACAAATAGTTAATGAACAATACAATGTCGAATGCAGAAATCATGCTCTTTGTCATCCATGACATACCCACCACTCTTCAATCAGATCCTTCTGAAGTTCATTGTGCGTCGCGGGACGCCGAATGACATGATAGGAGGCAACAAAACGGGCTACCCTTTCAGCCCTCCGTCGCACTCACACGAGATGTCCCAAGAGCTCATACTGTGAGTAGTCTAAATCTTGGCCACGCTCATTCTCGACGATCATGTTGTGCATGATCACACAAGCGTGCATGATGTACCAAAGCATTTTTTGATCCCAAAATTTAGCCGGTCCTCTCACAATAGCAAATTGGGCTTGCAAAATCCCAAATGCTATCTCCACATCTTTTCTAGCCGCCGCTTGAGCATTGTGGAAATCAAGATTTTTCTTACCTTCCGGCTTCTTCAACGGCTTCACGAAGGTTTGCCACTTTGGATAGATGCCATCCACTAGATAATAGTCATAGTTGTACGTACGGCCATTTGCTACAAACTGCACCGGTGGCAACTCACCATTTGCAATCTTATTCATCAGTGGTGACCGGTTGACAACATTGATGTCATTCAAAGATCCAGGCATTCCAAAGAATGCATGCCAAATCCAAGTCTCCTGATCAGCCACCGCTTCAAGGATTATAATGGAACGCTTTTTTTTGGTCGTGGAATTGCCCATGCCATGCCTTTGGACAATTCTTCCAACTCCAATGCATGTAATCTATTGAGCCAAGCATGCCAGGAAAACCGCGAGCTTTGTTCATCGCCAATAGCCTTGCGACGTCTTCAGCATTGGGAGATCTCAAATACTCCTCGCCAAACACTTGTACAATTCCCACTGCAAAGCGCTTGACACACATGATGGCTTGGCTCTCACCCATAGCCAAGTGATCATCAACTAGATCAGCCGGGATACCATATGCCAACATACGCAAAGCGGCTGTCACCTTCTGAAAGGTGCTATGCCCGAGCTCTCCGGCGGCATTCCTCCTTTGCTGAAAATATCGGTCATGGCTCGCTAGTTTCTCTGCAATGCGCCTGAACAAGTTGGTGCTCATCCTAAACCGGCGACGAAAATACGACTCCGGGTATGTGGGATTCTCCACAAAATAGTGCCTCATCAATCTGTTATGGGCATCAATCCTATCTCTCCAAATTTTCTGCCGACCATAACCGAACCACCGTGCTTCGGTTTTTTATTGATATGCATAGCTAGGATCATTGCAAGATCCTCCTCCTCTTCCATATAAAATTCTTCTTCGGAAGAATCATAAGACGAACTCATCTACAATGTTCAATACTATAGTATAAAAACTACAATTAAAAAAATGCACCAAATTCATGAAGTTTGAGCAATACGTACCTTGTAGGTGTTTTGTCGAACACCTTGCGGCGCGGCGTGGCAGCGAGCGCTCGGGTGCTGTTTCTCGGATGACGGGTGCGCGCGAGGGCCGGTGGGACTAGAAGGGGGCGGAAGCGCGGCGGCGCGGGGATGGGCTGGGGAAGCGCCGGAACGGTCGCCGGGGGGCGCGGGCGGCGGCGGCTATGCGGCCGGATGGGGAAGGAAGTGGGAGAGCAAGCGCGCGAGAGTCCAGCGCGCGGGAGCGGGCGCAGCAAATAAGCGGCGCGCGATTGCGTTTCGGCCAGCGCGTTGAACTGCATATGCCACGCGCGCTGTTTTTGCGCGCCCGCTGGAGCAACTACACCGGTTGTGCACGCGCTAAAACGCCCACTTTTGCGGCGCGGCGCTAATTTGACGTGGCTGTTGGAGATGCTCTTAGGTCACAACCCCTTAAACGTTACTTTTAATGTTTGTCAGTTGGATCTGGTGCAATTTTAGTCTTACCTCTGGTATACTTTCAGCGAGTGATCAAACCACCAACTAATAACCTTATTATAAAGAGCACTAAGGAGTTTCTTAACCTCGCAACACAGAGGATACGAGTGCATTCCAACCTGACTGGCGGAAAGAAAAATCTTATCATACCTCGCACGCACTAGAACTCTAGAAGCCATGGCCACAATGTACGTGCGCCCACTGCTCCTCCTCCTCCTCTTCGCCCCTTGCTGCGGACGCCGTCTTCTTCCTCGCTCCAAGGCGAGTCCAGCGACCGGGAAGCGCTGCTGGCTTTCAAGGAGGGGCTGTCCGACCGCTCAGGCTCGCTGAGCTCGTGGAGCAGCACGAACGCCGACCACTGCCGGTGGGCCGGCGTCGCGTGCAGCCGCCGCCACCCAGGCAGGGTGGTGTCCCTGTCTCTGCCCTCCAAAGACCTTGTAGGCAGCATCTCTCCGGCGATCGGTAACCTCACTTTTCTTCGGACTCTGCAGCTCGGTTCCAACGTGCTTTCCGGGGAGATACCGCACACCATCGGGCGGCTACGTCGTCTGCGCCACCTGAGCTTAGTGAACAACTCCATCGGTGGCGAGATTCCTCTGGAGCTCTGCAACTGTTCCAACCTTGTGTCCATGACCCTGGGTAAGAACCAACTGCAGGGGGAGATCCCTCCTGCTCTTGGGTCATTGTCTCAGCTGCAACTCTTCTTTCTTACCACTAACAATGTGGTAGGAGGTGTCCCGCCGTCGTTCGGCAACCTGTCCTCGCTTGCGAGGCTATCACTCTACGAAAACAAAATGGAAGGGCCCATACCCGAGGGCCTTTCCCGCCTTCCGCATCTCCAGTTCATCCAAGTGGCCAGGAACAATCTCTCCGGCACAATTCCGCTGCTCTTCTTCAACATGTCATCTCTTCAGTATCTTGGGTTTGGGTCCAACAAACTGCAAGGCAGCCTACCACCTGATGACGCTGTCAACCTCCCGATTCTCGAGGAGCTCCATTTGGGCAACAATCACCTGTCCGGGAGGATCCCAAGTTCCTTTGCCAATTCCACAAGGATGCAACTACTAAGCCTTGCCCGTAACAACTTCCACGGGAGGGTAGCCCCCAATATCGGGAAGCTATGCCCTGTTCGTGTTGAGTTGGGAAGCAACAGGCTGCAAGCCGATGATGCTGAGGGCTGGGAGTTCCTGAGATTTTTCACAAACTGCACCGGTCTACAATTGATGGATCTCAACGAAAACGACCTAGGAGGAGTGCTTCCAGGTTATGTAGCTAACTTTTCAAGGCAGATCCAGTGGCTAAGCATGGCAGGAAACAGAATCACTGGGACGATCCCCTCAGGTATCGGAAATCTTGTCAACCTCAACGACCTAGAGTTAGGGGGGAACAATCTGCATGGTCCTATTCCAGAGGAGATTGGGAGACTGAAGAACCTGCAAACGTTGTTGCTTCAACAGAATGACCTCTCCGGACATTTACCATCTTCGTTAGGCAACCTCACACTGCTGCAGAATTTTTCCTTGTCGAACAACAGAATCGACGGCCCCATTCCAAAAAGCCTCGGAAACTTGCAGCAGTTACCTAGCCTAGACTTATCCTCTAATCTACTTACTGGGGTTATCCCTGATGAGATCTTTAGCCTTCCTTTCTTGACAAATTTCCTATCTTTGTCCAATAACTATTTGTCAGGCCCCCTCCCTCGACAAGTTGGAAAGCTGAAAAATATTGCAAGTTTGGATCTGTCAAAAAACAACTTGTCAGGAGAAATACCAGGTACACTAGGCGATTGCGCAAGCTTAGTGTACCTAGCTTTGGATGGTAATTCCTTCACAGGGAGTATTCCCTCTTCACTTGGTAATTTGAGAGGCCTGAGCCGAATAAATCTTACAAAAAATGAATTGTCTGGAAGTATCCCACGAGAGTTGGCCAAAATCAATGGGTTACAGCAGTTATATCTAGCACAAAATAACCTGTCTGGGGTCATTCAACCACTTTTTCAGAACTCGAGTGCTTTGATTGAACTAGACCTTTCCTTTAACCATCTGGATGGTGAGGTGCCTTCAAGCGGTGTGTTTGCAAACATGAGTCGATTCTCACTGATTGGTAACAATGGGCTTTGTGGTGGCATTCCAGAGCTGAAATTGCCTCCATGTCAGGTAAAGACACATAAGCAAGGACAGAAATTGCTGCTTAGTATTCTGCTTCCAGTTGCCGGCATTGCTATATGCTTTTGTCTGTTAGTCTCTGCACTTTTTATGTTCAAGCGGAAAATAACAGTGGGCAGGATGAAATTTGCTGGCCTCGGTGTGTTGGGTGAAAATTATCCCAGAGTTTCATACTTTGAAATGTTTGAAGCCACAGATGGATTTGCACCTGCCAAACTGATAGGTGCAGGAAAATATGGTTCCGTGTATAAAGGAAACATGTCTATTCCATCGGTTAGGAATGGTGCTGTAGCCGTGAAAGTGTTCAGTCTTCACCAAACTGGTTCTTCCAGAAATTTCTTGGCAGAATGTACAGCTCTCAGACGAGTTAAACATCGGAACTTGATAAACATCATCACTTGCTGCTCTAGCATTGACCCCAATGGCAATGACTTCCGAGCCCTTGTGTTCGAGTTCATGCCTAACTTTAGCCTTGACAGATGGTTGCATCCAACAACAGATGAGCAGTGGCACAAGTTGAGTATTGTCCAGCTGCTGAACATAGCGGTCGATGTTGCAGATGCGCTAGACTATCTTCACAATAATAGTCGGCCATCAGTAATCCACTGCGATTTGAAGCCGAGCAACATCCTCCTTGGCAGTGACTGGACTGCCAAGGTTGCTGATTTTGGGCTTTCAAAGCTGGTTGGTGAATACACAGGTATATCCGCATTCAATTCCGGGAGCTCCGTCGGGATAAGAGGAACTACAGGATATATTGCTCCAGGTACTACCAGTACTCCCATTTCTCAATAAATTGGACCGACTTGGTTCTGCACCCCTTTTGTATTTGTTACTATGACGAATTATTAATGAGAAATCCTCCTTGCAGAATATGGATTAGGGGGGCAAGTATCAGTCGCCGGTGATGCTTACAGCTTTGGGATCACTCTGCTGGAGATGTTCACAGGAAGGGCACCAACTGATGATATGTTCAGAGATGGGTTGAGTCTGCACTTGTTTGCTGAGATGGCATGTCCTGGCAGGATTTCAGAAATCATCGACCAGGCTCTGTTACAGGTGCATCCATATGACGATGGTGATGCAGGGTTGGATAATGCATTAGCTTGCTTAGCTTCTGTTGTAAGAATCGGAATCTTGTGCTCAAAGGAAACACCATCTGAGAGAATGAACATGAAAAATGCTGCCGCCGAACTGCATAAAATCAGGGGCGCAGCAATGGAATCCTCTTCTCTATAAAGAAAAAAGGAATCTCTGACGAAATGCCCTTAGTTAGAGTTAAATACCCAGTATCCTTTTTTTATATCAGAAACTTCTGTTGTAGCACATATGAAAGTGTCCCTTGAGAAAAAATGCAGTACAGTTTCATCGCATGAATCTGTTAAGCAAAAATGGACACCGTCAGACATCCAACGTTAATTTCATGCTGATGTAAGATATATAAAGTTTTTCTTGTATATAATAGTATGGTACACATGATACTCCCTCTGTCTCAAAATGTAAAACCTTTTTTTTATAATAGCGTCTTACATTTTGAGACAGAGGAAATAATTATCAAATTTAGAGCACAAATGTACAAATCGTTTCTGTGTCCTAGCTCTATATACCTCAAAGGGGCGAATACGTGCACCTAACTCTATATACCTCAAAAGTAATATTGTTCATTTCTGTGTCCACTTTTGTATTGTCAGCTGCTGAACACTCGGGGCTAGTGTACTGCATTTTCTCAAAATTGGGTAAAATCTGTCAAAAGGGTGGATCATGGGGGTAAAAAATAGAAGTAACTCTTTATATAAAGAAAACAAGCATTGAATCTAAGCGCAAAGAATCATAAAAGGCTCCTTTTTCCCCAAACGCAACCAGTGAATCTATCTTTTCATTTCCACGCTATTTTTTTACATGGACAAGGAGGCACCCCCCACTAGGGCTGGACCAAAAGCTCGTAACTCGCGAGCTTAATGAGCACTCGATAGTTCGGCTCGTTAAGCTCGTAGCTCGCTTCTTAATGAACAGAGCCAATCATTGATTCTAGCTCGTTAAGCTTAACGAGCTTAACGAGCGAGCTAACGAGTTTCACGAGTAGCTCGTTAAGCTTGTTAGTAACAACACAACATATGTTTACATATTACGTGACAAATTTTTTGTAGCACCTCAGCCCACCTATTTAATCTAATCGACATATGAGGCAACATACTACTTCATTTCTTTTCTTAGTCATAATATTTTATCTTGAAAACCATACCTACACATTCATCATGTATATCGTAACACATTATAATCTGTTAACGAGCGCTCGCGAGCGCTCACGAGCTTAACGAGCTTCAAACGAGCCGAGCCGAGCAGGGTTTTCTGCTCGTTAATCTTAACGAGCTTAACGAGCTGAGCCTTAACGAGCACGAGCTTAAGGAGCCGAGCTGCTCGTTAGTCCAGCCCTACCCCCCACCCCCCTTCTTTCTTTACTTTTTACTTTGATTTGCATACACGGAGATGAAATCACAAAATACGTACACATGGATAGATTGGACATTCTCTTCTATCATTTGAAAGTTCATTCGTGATCATGCGTAATTTCGACTCCCGGTCTATGGTTCTAAGTCCCGTCAATTCTGTAGGGACAAAAAGATGCAGAAAGCTTCTAGAAAGGCAGTGATTGCTCCGAAAGTAGGAGAGAAGAGAGATGTGATTTATTTTTTTATTAAGGGAAAGCCTCATGGCACTTTATTTAAAGAGAAGAGAGATGTGGTTAATATTGACAGTGGGGGTGCATACTACCTGGAGGAGTACCTGATGGCGCTTGTGAAAGGCTGAAAGCTCCCTGGATCCATATATGTTTGGCACTTCACAAATTTTCTTGGGAGGAGACAATTATTATTGTAACTTTGGTGGAGGTATTCTGCTTTGGAATGATGCTCACTGCAATCTATACCGTCATTATTGCACGTCGAATGCTTTTGTGATATAGCTAACCGTGGTGGTGCTTGTGCCAGTTTCTATCTCATTTCGTGTCTCGTGAATGTCACATATTTTTGAGAAAATGTGTTGAGAACACACACACACACACACACACATCGAGCTGCACTTTCTGCTGCAGGGATCAAGTTGCAATAGTGAATGATGAGAATTCAGAATTCTGATGGTGTTTTTGTAACGACCAACTAATTAATCAAGTGATTTGCGGCACGATGTACACACACTAGAAGATACAGTAGGTACACCTATCGATCTATCTATGTTCATATTGCAGCCTATAGCAAAACTTGATCATCAGCGGCCGTCTCCTCCTCCACCACCAAGTTGAGCCTCAGGATCTGGCCTCCGGGGAAGACCGGACAAGCCGAACTTCCGCGTGTGAAACCCGAAGAGGATCGCGAAGGAAAAGAAGAAGACCAGAGCGGTCTGCCAGCAGTAGAGGCTGTACCACTGGGGCGTGCGCGGGACGAGGAAGCCGGCGATGAGGCCCGCCAAGGCCATCGAGATGAGCATGGCGAGCAGGTACAGGGTCACCTTGTACTCCTTGCAGTCCTCCTCGTACTTGGCGAGCTCCCTGGCCTCCTCCCGCTCCCTCTCGCAGTTGGCCGACATGTCCTCTGATTCCGCCGCCGCCGCCGCCGACTTCTCGATTCGGGGTTTGTTCCTGCACAGACTGGGAATCTCTCGGGTTTGTTTTTTTCTTTTTGTGAGCGAAATCTCTCGGGTTTGGGTGGACATGCTCGGTTCGGTTCTTTTCTTTTGGGGATCAGCCTTCTGGGCCTGGGTTTGATTCTGGAGTTCACGCAAAAAGTGCCTTCAGAGGCCGAACTCCATTGAGCTCTTTAATTTTTTTTTCAGCGAAAATACCCTTCCCACATTTCAAAAAAAATCTGAAAAAACGTTTTCATGTAGACATATATTTATTGTATACATTTAAAAAAAATCATGAATATATATATCCATATGGATGTACACAACAAAGACAAATACACAGATTAAAATAGGCTTTTTCTTTGTTGTACTTGGGTCAAATATTTGTCCTTTTGTGTCGCATGCAAATAGTAAAATCAGTTTATGAAATTTTATACATACTTGAAAACTATGTATTTGTATTTGTAGAAAAAAATGTTTGTTTTAAACTTTAGATATATTTTGATTATTTTTTGCAAAACGAGCTCCATGAAGCAGTTCGCACGGCCCTTCAATTTGATGGCGAGCCCAGCCTTGGCAACGCATGAATGTACAAGCCAAAATTGTGAAAACCTGAAATATTCATACCCAATTAACAAGGGATATGATTGCACTAAGATGGTGTGAATCTAGCAAGGGCGCGTCTGTATCTCGCTACACCGACACAATAAGATCGTGTGTTTTGTTAAGCAGGTGAGTTCCGTTCTTTTTTTTTCCTTTTCTTTACTTTTTTTACTTCCTCCGTTACTAAATATAAGATTTTTTAGATATTTTTAATATAGACTACATACGGAACAAATTGAGTGAATCTACACTCTAAAGTAGGCCTATGTTTATCCATATGTAGTTCGTATTGAAATCTCTAAAAGGACTTATATGTAAGAACTAGGGGAATTATTCTAAATACAGAATTTTAAAAATAATGTAGTTAATTTTCCAGAAAAGTTCATCTCATAATAAAAAACAATTCATGCAGTGTTAAAGATAGCGTACTTTTAGAAAATGTGCGTACCACTCAAAACAATGTTCGTGATATTTCCAAATGTTTGCAAGAGTATGTTTGAATTTTAAAAAAATATTTCTATAGAGCAAAAATATTTATGTATTTTTAAAAATATATTTATTAACTGTAAAAATATATTTTTGTGACATTTATGAACCGATCAAACGTTCCAAATATATATTTGAGACATATTTTAAAATTTTGTAGAATATAAAACTTTGCATGATTAAAACATAATCCATACAATTCAAAAAGGTTGAAGCCATTTTAAAAAATGTTGTAAAACTTAACAAGTGTCTGCATGCTTTAAAAAATGATCCATGTGTGTTAAAAAATGTTCACCATGTATTGAAAATCAAATAAAGTGTGTTTGTATTAAATGTTAAATGTGTAATTTGAAACAATGATCAACGTGTATTTGAAAAGATTTCAATGCTTATCTAAAAAATGTTCATTATACCAATAATGTTCAGTTGAATTTTTAAATAGTTTACATGTATTTGACAAGTGAATAGAAAAAACAAAAAAGTAAAAAATGAATTAAAAACTTGAAGAAAATCAATGAAACCCAACAAACAAATACACATGTAAACAGAAGAAAACGATAAAGAAACATAGAAAAGCAAAATAAAGACATCTGAAAGGTTCTAAACACAGTCCATGCAACCTGTAGAACTTCCACAAACCGCTCTAATTGGCCAGCTCTCTTGGTGAAAAAAAATTATATGAGACCAGGTCTCACGGTTAGCAGGTGAGACCCGCCCTGATGGATGGCATGTGGCATTCACAAATCACAAAGCATTTAATCTCTCCTCCCTGATTTCAGGTAGGGGTGGGGTAGATGCTTTGTGATTTGTGAATGCCACGTGTCATCCATCAGGATAGATTTCACCTGCTAACCCGTGAGACCTGGTCTCATAGAATTCTTTTCCCTCTCTTGGTCTAGTCTATAGAAACCTCACGTGCCCACT
>NC_041383.1:728499329-728514166 GCF_002162155.2 Triticum dicoccoides
TTATTTCATTGATTTTTCCCTAAAAATTACATCAACTGCCCCACCTCTTATTGACTTACCGAATAAAACAATCGTCAATAATGCTTACCAAAAAAATCTTAGTTTTAAAACAAGCACACTAATATGGGCATGTAATGCATGAGCTAAACCACCACTAGAATATTTATTCCCCATTACAACACACGGTCAATCATCTATTTTTGTTAAAAATATATATTCTGACATGTATCTATAAGAAAATCATTGTGTACTCCGAAAAAAATATTCACATGTTTAAAAAATCATTGTGTATCTAAAAAATGTTCAACCCATATTCCAAAAATGTTCAACCCATATTCCAAAATGTTCAACTATTTTTCAAAATCTCTGTGTATAACCTCTAAAAGTAGAGAAATGTCCTCACTAATCTCAATTCATATTCACACACATTTTGCCTCCACTTTATAAGTGTCTTCACTTCATCAAATGTTACTATGAAATTGTGTACTTCAGAAATATTCAATATCTATTTAAAATATCGATGTTACTATGAAAAAAATCTATATTTAAAACAAGCAATTGTAACTCAAAATGTTTATCATATCAAAATAATCATCACATATAAAATTATTTGAAGTTATTTGAGAAAATGGTTGTCATGCATTATGCTCATTGTGTTTCAAGAAAATGTTCAATATTATTTGAGAAAATATTGCCCATGTATTTTAAATATTCAACATGTATCAAAAAATGTTAAAGTACAAAATAAAATATTTAAAACATATCATGTACTTGACATGAATTTTGTTTACATCAAATTTGAAAACAAAACAAAAAATAATATATTTTACAAACACTTTTACTGTCCGTAAACATTTGAATGTTGCAAAAAAAATTAAAATTCATGACTATTTTTCATTCACAAAACTATTTCCTTATACTTAAGGAAAACATTACCCTTCGGGCGGTGGATGCAAGTGCATCGTTCATTGCCTGCTTAGCCATTGGATCAATCTTGATCGAGCGCCCATGCTGGCCACAAGTCAGTCCGGCACCTAGTTTTCTTTTCTGTAACAAGGGTCTTGTTTCAGTAGATTTCGGCAACACGGGACTAGTTTCAGAAAGAGAAAAAATCAATTTGGTGGTGAAGATTATTTTTCCTGCAACATGGGTCTTATTTCAAAAGGTTTATGCAACAGACGTTTTGTTTCACAAAGATTAAAAATGGGTCGGTGATGAAGTTTTTTCTTTGCAAAAAGGGTCTGGTTTTAGAAACATAGTCCGAGTTGCAGAAAGCGTCGGAGGAGCACCTCATGTAAGGGAGTGAGCCGCCAGACTTTGCAACGTGAGGCATGTTTCAGAAACATAGCTCCAGTTGCAAAAGACGCCGAAGGAGCGCCCGACGCGAGAGATCATCGTTGTGCTAGAGTGGAGCTAGTAGCTGCTTGCGGGGCTCAGGCGGATGAGGAGCAGCAACTCCGGTGAGCAACAACGTCTAGGCGCGTGGCCTGTTGTCTCCGCAGACCTTTGCAACAATGTTGATGTAGGGTAGAACCCTAACGGCCCGATCTTTCACGAAAGGAGCAGATCCCGTGAAGAACACGAAGAACACGAGGGGAAAATGAGGGGAAAACACAAGAGAATCACTCAAACCAACAAGAGATAGTCACACATGTGCTAGATCCTCGAACACATAGAGATCACACGGTCCAAATCCAACAAGAGACGATACAAGAGGTAACCGGTTCTTCTCCGTGAGGAGGTCTTGATGGGGCCACCCAAGAGGGGGTCTTGAATCCAACGTGGATCGTCTTCGAAGAGGGACTGCAGTCTCTCTCGTGGAGGAGATCCGTATGGATGAGCAATGCTCTATCTCACATATGAGCTAAACCAATGCTAACCCTAGATAGAATGAGGTGGGGGAGTATATAGTCTATGTCCACGAAGGGGTAAGTGAGAAGGGGATACATGGGCCCTAGGCCCGTTCTCTGCGCACAGGCAGGGCGGTAGTATCGGCCAACGGGCGGTAGTGCCGCTTATCGGCAGTAGTGCCGCTTGGACTGAGCGGTAGTACCGCTTGGGATGGCGGTAGTACCGGACCCGGGTCGTGCGAACACTGGCATTTGTCGGGTTGAGCGGCAGTGGCGAGCGGTAGTGGGGAGCAGTAGTACCGCATGTCGGCGGTAGTACCACTTATGGGCGGTAGTACCACTCGTTCTGGAGCAGGCGGATCCTCTTCATGCTCTTGATGTCCATCTTGCACCGTAGTTTCTCCTAGGTTGGTTCCTTGGTACCTAAGCACACAAAGCATCTTCGATTGAGGTAGTAGCCATTTCTCAAGTGGGACATACGTGATATCGCTAAGGAAGGAAGTCACCTCGTTCTCGAGAGCTCTAGCTCGTGCTTGTGTCATGGGTCCTCTTGGCTCTTTGTGAGACGATGGTAGGTCCATGGGGATGACCATAGGATGCTCTGCATCATCTCCCCTCCCTTGGGAAAGATCCAACCTCGGATCGAAATCTTCATCACCATGGTAGGGAGATAGATCATTGACGTTGAATATGTCACTCATGGAGTACTTGTCGCGTGGGATGTCGATGTTGTATGCGTTGTTGTTGTAGCATGCGAGCACCTTTAGGGGTCCATCGGCTCATGTAGAAGTTTGGACTTGCGTTCGTTGGGGAAGCGGTCCTTGCGAAGGTGTAGCCACACAAGATCTCCAATGTTGAATATCATGGGTTGCTTGTTGACGTTGAGCTTGGTCGCGATTCATTGTACTTGGCGCTCGATGGTGTTCCTTGTATCTTCATGCACCTTCTTGAGATAGTTCACTCGAGCACTCGCGTCCATGTTGGTGCACTCTTGTAGTGGTAGAGGAAGAATGTCCAATGGTGACAATGGGTTGAAGCCATAGACGACCTCGAAAGGGGACTTGCCGGTAGTCGAATGTCTTGCATGGTTGTAGGCGTACTCGGCAATTGGTAGGCACTCCTCCCACTCCTTGATGTTCTTCCTTATCAACACGCGTAGTAGAGTGGAGAGTGTACGGTTCGTCACCTCCGTTTGGCCGTCGTTTTGTGGATGGTATGCCGTGGAGAATAGGAGCTTGATTCCGAGCTTGGCACATAAGGTCTTCCAAAAGTAACTCAAGAACTTGACATCGCGGTCCGAGACAATTGTCTTTGGCGCGCCATGAAGTCACAAGATTTCCCTACAAAAGAGACTGGCAACATGTGAAGCATCGTCTATCTTGTTGCAAGGAATGAAATGAGCCATTTTGGAGAATCGGTCCACAACAACAAAAATGGAATCCTTGCCATTTCTTGTTCTAGGCAAACCAAGCACAAAATCCATGCTAATATCTTCCCATGGTTGGTATGGAATTGGAAGAGGCATATAGAGGCCATGAGATTGAGCTTTAGACTTAGCTTTGCGACATGTAGAACATCGGTTGGTGAAGCGGTTGACGCTGAGAAACATCTTGGGCCAAAAATAGTTCTTGGAGAGCGTAGCAAGTGTCTTGTCGCGTCCATAGTGTCCCATTAGTCCTCCTCCATGAGATTCTTGCAAAAGAAACAAACGAAGAGAAGTCTTGGGTATGCAAAGTTTGTTGTGGCACCCCGACTCAGAGCAACCAGTTTACCCTGCATTGCCAGCCTAGAGATCGAGTCTTCTGGCAATACACAACAACATGGTACAGAAACAACCGCTTTATTGATGCGAGCGGAGTACATAGGTCTGATATTATATCGAGATACGAGGCCAAGTGGCACACACAGTGCTGCTGTACAGTATGTACATTATTTAATGAACATGACTGGGGCCTCGATCACACGAACTACGCGGCAACGGAAGAGCGATGAAGTGGAACTCCATAGCACAGGGACACCAACGTGGACAAGGCCTAGACACGAGATGCGCTCTGATGCGAACCGACTTGCCTGAAAGCTGGCATAACACGCCAGGTCAGTACATTGAATGTACTTGCAAGCTCACAACAAGCATAAGCACGATGACAGACAATATCATGATAATTAATCCAGTTAATTCAATGCAAGAAATACTATAGATGCAATGCAACCAAAACGAGCATCGAGTCATACAGACTCGCTTACCAGACGGTTACCTCGTAACCAAATGGTGACCATACCGGGGTCACACCTGAAACCACTCACTCATGAGCATCTTAAGAGTTCACGGTTCAGCTCAAAACAAAGCATCACAGCAATCACTTAGTTTGCAAGATTTATTATAGAAGTTGATCCATGTTGTGACTTACTTTCGAGTCATGCCTATACCCGAGGATGCGGCTATCGATAGATTAAATACACTCTGCAGAGGTAGCGCACTTTACCCACACTATGGAATACCTGGCCTCGCATTCTCATTCGGGTGGACCAAAGCATTTCAACGAAACCCTCCCTTTGTCATGCACTCTCCCCGGCCACTCCGACCAACTCCCCCTCAGGGCTAGGTCTTGGGTGGCCCCGTGTCTACCAAAGACACCAACGACCACCGTCGTGACAAAACGGTCCCAAACGGGGACAAGGTACCATAAAAACAAAAACGAGCACACAAGGTTATGTCTGCCTACTGGGCCAGGGTATGCACGCCCATAACCTTCCCTTGCGGGAGGCACCGGTAAGAGCCACAACAAAGGACCGAATCAAGACCTCCCCATAAGGTAAATGTGGTCGCACTGAATTAAAACCCCGATTCAGTGGCACCATGATGTAATCAACATCATATTCAAGTTGAACTTAATGCAGGTTAACTTTGATAAAAAAAATTATCAATAACATGATATATAAAAAAAGAATTTCATGCGACTACTCGTCATGTAAAGCAAACAACTCATATTCATGGATCAAACTTAACCACATAATTATCTTGCAACACTAAAGATCAAAACTATCTGGTTATAACTCATTTTTATCATCAATCAGTATTTTTATTAGTTCGTTATTTAAATGAATATATCACTTAGTAAAAATCACTACCATTAATTTCTATAGCAATATGCATAGTGCAAACCCTTACTCTACTTAACCAAACAAGTTCATGCATTCAACCAGTAACTAAAACAAGCATAACTAGCAGAATGAAGTAACTAGTAATTTACCAAAATCATTTATCAAAATTTAAATGCAAATAAGAATTCATATTCAAGTAGAAAATCATAGATATTGAAATAACACCATCCAAATGCTGGTGTGGCTTGCCTTAGTGTAGAGGAGGATCACACCCCTCTTGGTTTCCTTCAAGAGAAGCTTCTCCTTCTGAAAAAGAATTTAAAACCACAAAAATAATTGTCAAAACACATTCTGAAAATCACCAGAAATTCTAGATAGCAAGGAAAAATCCACAATTTGGTGTGCTGCTAGAGCTTTCTAAAACAAATACAATGAAAAAAGAATCAATTCATTTGGACTTATGGTTTAGAAATGGTGGCTAGTCAAAGTTTAGTCAAATTTTTGAATTAAATTTGAATTAAACAGAAATCCAGGGGGTGACTTCGAAGGCGTAAAACGGGAGTGCGCCTCCACTCGTACCGCTTCGGGAGCGAGTGGTGAGGTTGACACTGGGCCCCACCCGTCAGGAGAGAGAGGGGGATCGAGTTCAGAGGGGGGTGGCGCTTCGCCGGAGCTTACGCCGGCTACGAGGGGGTTTGGGGCTAGGCTAGAGTGATAGGATTGAAGCGGGGCTCGTGGCACACCTGCCCATACCCATAGCTTTGCTTGGGATGGACGGAGCTGCTCACAGTTGAGCTCGCAAGCTTTGGTGGCGGACGGGTTTCACCGGAGTGGTTGAAGACGACGACTAGGGGCAGCTCCGAGGGCTTGGCGGCTTCCAGGCAGCACCAATGGACCACCAATGCCCCGCCCAAGCAGTTGCTTGAGCTCGAGAGGCACCGGAGAGCGGCGGATGGCTTGCGGGGATTACCGGAGTCCTCTGGTCGGGGCGACGGACAGAGGCCTGCCCGACCGAGCTTCTGCTCGTCTACGTGTTCATGGAGGTTGGGTGGAGTGGTGCTTGGCTCGAAAACGAGGTGGGGAGCACTATATATAGCCGGAGCAAAGGGGGAGGGGGACGTGTCACCTCCGGAGCTCTCTGGACACGCGGCGAACGGCGACGAGAAACTCCAATGCGAGGGGGCAAACACTCAGCGTCAACGCAGGAGCTTGCCCACGCGCGCGGACGAGCACAGGAGGCGGCTGGGGAAGTGGACAAGTGCACGCACGCACTGTGGCATTTTGGCCGCGATGCGCGTGTGCTTTCTACAGCGGCTCCGGCATCGGGGAGCGTCAGGGAGCGGTCAAGGGTGATGGGTCGTGGCTTGTGGCGTGGTGCGGCAGTCGGCGGCGAGCGCTGGAACGAGCACACACGAAACAGAGGGCAAGGTGCCAACCAGAGCGCGTCGAGACGCTGCCAGGCGCCGTGTCCTCACGCAGTCACCAAGCTGGCATGGTCAAAACGACGCCCAGGAGTGGCCAAACCTTGTCTACGCACTCGACCGTGCAGTGTTAAGTCTAGGGGAAGTGATGGCTCATACCCAGGCCGACCAGATTGGACTCAACTAAGCTGGCAAGTTTTTGTCCAGAAACTTGGTGCCAAGTTTGGCCACCATCTAGAAGTCCATTAGGGCTGATCTTCTAGGGTTTAGGGTTTCTTAGGAGGGTGCTAAGCTCAAGAAAGATCAAGGGCAAAAGCTCAAGGAAAAATGCATTTGCTGTACAAAGTGCATTTCTGGTCAAGAAGTGAAACGATTTTCTATAGCAAAAATATTACAAAAAGTGATGCAATATTTTTGTATGGGAAGGTGTGTCAAGGTTCTAAGAATATTCATGATTTATCTCAGATTTTTCTGAGCAAGAAAAATTGAGGCTTCTTTGGAGCACAAGTTTCTGAAGTGAGTTTCAGAGAGAAAAATTAATATTTTTCTTTTATGAAAAATATTCATTTGATTATTTTGGGGATTTGTTGGAAGAATAAGGTAGATATGTCACTTGGGTGAAAGTCAAGGATATGCCCAAGTGACAAGTCCATTTGAAATGATTCAAAACCCAAATCAAATAAGGGCAAAAACCACAGTGAAAACCAAGTCCAAAAAAAGAGAGAAGGCAAGTCCGGAAAAAGAGAGAAGGCAAAATCCAGACTGTCACAAACCTCCCCCACTTAGGATGAATCTCATCCTCGAGATTCGGTTGCTTGGGAAAACCACTTTGGGTATGCAGTCCTTCAAAATTCCTCTCTTTCCCAGGTTGCTTCTTCTTCGGTGTGATGCTCCCACTGAACCTTGTAAAACCGTATCTGTTTGCTGCGAGTGACCCTTTCTGTCTGACCTAATATTCTAATTGGCTTTTCTTCATAAGTCAAATCCTTAGCCAATTCTATCTCTGCCATATCATTCCTTTTCTCCGGTGGCGAGATGCATCTTCTTAGTTGTAAGATGTGAAACACGTTGTGTACTTCTGACAGTTCTGGTGGCAATTCCAACCGATATGCAACCGTACCGACTCTGGCCATGACAGGGAATGGTCCGATATATCTGGGTGCCAATTTTCCGCGGGTCTGAAACCTCTTGACTCCTTTCATAGGAGTGACTCGGAGATATATGTGTTCTCCCGGTTCGAAGCTGATCTGGCAATGTTTGGCATCATAGTAGCTCTTCTGTCAAGATTTGGCCAATTGCAGTCTGTCGCGGATTTCCTTGACTTGCTTCTCCGCTTCGAGCATTAAACCAATCCCGAAAATGCGGATGTCTCTGGTTTGGGACCAATTCAATGGGGTGCGACATTTCTGGCCATACAGGGCTTCATAGGGTGACATCTTTAAGCCGGCCTGGAAATTGTTGTTGTAGGAAAACTTGGCGTAGGGTAGACAGTTTTCCCACTTGGTTCCTTGGGCCAATGTACATTCCCGGAGCATATCCTCGAGTATTTGATTTACTCGCTTCGTCTGTCCATCTGTCTGAGGATGATACACCGTGCTGTACTTCAGAGCGGTCCCCAAGGCTTGATGTAGTCGGGACCAAAATGCGGAGGTGAATAGAGATCCCCGGTCGGAGGTGATAGTCTTGGGTACTCCATGCAGACTGACGATTCTTGATACATACAACTATGCGAGTTGATTTGCATGATATGTAGTCCGGATAGGCAGGAAGTGTGCCACCTTGGTTAAGGTGTCCACTATGACCCATATCGCGTCGTTTCCTTGATGAGACTTTGGTAACCCAGTGATGAAATCCATGCAAATATCATCCCATTTCCATTGGGATACCGGCAGAGGCTGGAGGAGTCCGGCGGGGTTTTGATGTTCTGCCTTTACCTTATTGCATATGTCGCAACAGGCCACAAAGTATGCGATGTCCTTCTTCATTCCATCCCACCAAAATACCTGACGAAGATCCTCATACATTTTGGTACCACCGGGGTGATTGAGTATGGCGCTTCATGCGCTTCTGCCAATATCTTCTTCTTGAGACCTTCTTGGTTGGGTACGCAAAGTCTTCCCCGGAACCTTAGCGAACCTTGTTGATCCATAGAGAAATCCGGTGCATGCCCTTGGTGCATCTTCTGAACATATATTTTTAACACCTTATCATCTGCCCGAGCACTGCAGATTTCTTCTTCGAGAGCAGGGGCAACTTCCAATATATTGGTAATACGAGCGTCGGTGATCACCAAATTTAGTTGCATGATTTCTTCATAAAGCTCCGGAGGTAAGGAATCCATTAGGGCATTAAGGTTGGCTGGTTTGCGGCTGAGAGCAACAACCACCACATTAGCTTTGCCCATCTGATAATTTATTCCGAGGTCGTAGTCCTTAACCAACTTGAGCCATCTTCGCTGTCGAAGGTTCAGATCGGGCTGAGTGAATATATACTTGAGACTCTTATGGTCGGTGAATATCTGGCACTTCTTTCCAATCAGATAATGTCTCCAGATTTTCAAAGCATGCACCACCGCGGCCAATTCCAAATCATGAGTAGGATAGTTTCCCTCATGTTGCCGCAGTTGTCGAGATGCATAGGCCACCACCTTGCCATCTTGCATGAGTACACACCCCAGTCCTCTTCTAGATGCGTCGAAGTAGACATCAAAAATGCGGTAGATGTCTGGAAGAGTTAATACGGGTGCCGATGTCAGCCTGGTTTTTAACTCATTGAAGCTCCGTTCGCAGTCCTCAATCCATAGGAACTTCTTATCCTTCTTAAGAAGCTCAGTCATTGGCTTGGCGATCTTCGAGAATCCTTTGATAAAACGACAATAATATCCGGCTAGTCCAAGGAAACTCCGGATTTCTGAGACTGTGGTGGGTGCGGACCAATCAAGTACGTCCTTTACCTTGCTTGGGTCCACTGAGATTCCTTCTGCCGAGAGGATCTGCCCGAGGAATCCCACTTGCTGGAGCCAAAACTCACATTTGCTGAATTTGGCAAAAAGTTGATGTCGCGAAGCCTTTGCAGAATTGCTCGAAGATGCTCCTTATGTTCGTCCTTGCTCTTGGAGTAAATGAGGATGTCATCAATGAACACCACCACAAATTTGTCCAAGAAGTCCATAAACACCTTGTTCATCATATGCATAAAGAATGCATGAGCGTTGGTGAGGCCGAAGGACATAACGGTGTATTCATAAAGACCGTACCGAGTGGTGAACAAGGTCTTAGGAATATCTTCCTTCTTTATCTTTAGTTGATGATATCCCGTCCTCAAATCAATCTTTGAGAATACTTTGGCTCCACTGAGTTGATGAAACAGATCATCAATCCTCGGCAGTGGATATTTGTTTTTAATGGTGACGTCATTCAGCTGTCGGTGGTCTACGCACATTTGTAGACTGCCATCCTTTTTGTCCATGAAGATTGCTGGTGATCCCCATGGTGAAGAGCTTGGACGGATGTATCCTTTCTGCAGCATTTCATCCACTTGTTTCTTCAATTCCACCAATTCTAAGGAAGGCATCCGATAATTTTTATTATGTATCAGAGTGGTTCCAGGCACCAGGTCAATAGCAAACTCCAATTCTCGGTCTAGTGGCATGCAGGTTAATTCTTTAGGAATTACGTGTGGATACTCACTAACTACTGGAATTCATTCCACCTCTTCTTCCACGGCTGCGAAAACCATATCTTTCGTGGGTATGCGCTTGCGGGCATAAAAACTTGTGGTGCGACCTTCCATATTTTTCAGGGTAACTTCTCTGGTCGCACATCTAATGCATACTTGGTATTGGGTTAACCAATTCATGCCCAGAATGACATCCAATTTGTTGGAATCAATGATTATCAATGATGTTGGAAACTTGACGCCCTTGATGTCAATATCCAAATTTCGGCAGACGAGATTGCTTCTGAGTAGGGATCCCGGGGATTGTACCAGCATGTGCTTTCCCAAAATCGAGCAAGGAAAATTGTTTCGGGAAGCAAAACTCCGCGAAATAAAAGAGTGGGAAGCCCCAGAGTCAAATAAAATTACGGCGGGTATGTCATTAACAAGAAACATACCAATGACGACTTCCGGGTCCTCTTGGCTTCATCTGCGGAGATGTGATGAATTTTCCCTTGGATCACATCTGGGGCGGGATACGGCTCCATGTAGTTGACTTGCGGCTGAAATGGAGCTACATGCTTGTTGTTCTTGGGACACTGGCGGGCGTAGTGTCCGGTTTGGCCACAGCTGAAGCACGAATTGTTGCGCTGACAATCGTTGCGCATCGGGCTGGTCACAATATTCTTGACTTGTGAAGTAGTATTGTTGACACTCTGTTGCCAATTGGGTTTGTACTCCACCTGAGTCTGTTGCCAAGTACAAGACTTTTGCAGTAGTTGCATATCCTTCTTGGGCTCAAATTTGCGTTTGTGGCCATTAACCGCTAGTTTGTTGTCGTGCAGGATCTTATGTTCCCTTTCGGCGATGAGGGCCTTGTTCACCGGAGTCAGGAAGTCTGGGAAATCGAACATGCTGAGAGTGCACCTGAGATGTTGATTCAGGCCTCCAAGAAAACGATCAATCTTCCGCTCTTCTGTGGCCACATCATGGATAGAATAGCGGGCCAAATGGTTAGATTTATTCAGATACTCGTTGACGGTCATGCTGCCTTGAGTGAGAGCGAGAAATTCGCGTTGCTTGATCTTCTTGACTCCGGTGGGAATATGATACTTGTAGAAATGCTCCTTGAATTTTGCCCAAGTAATTTCCTCGTCGACAGGCCATATTGCTTTGGCATTATCCCACCATATAGCGGTAGCTCCTTCGAGATAATGCGTTGCGAAGGGAACCTTGTCTCCTTCTTCTGTGCGAGCAATCTCTAGTTTCCTCTCAATAGTCCTTAGCCAGTCGTCGGCATCAAAAGGATCAGTAGCATGGCTGAGACTGGGAGGCTTGGTTCGCTGAAAATCAGACAACTTAGAGTGATGGCCATTCTGGTTCCCATTCCGCCCAACCATAACTTGTACACTTTTCAGTATTTCCAGAAGATCGTTGCTCCTTCTTTCTTCAAACACTCACATGATTTGCTCGGTGGAAGGCGTTTGTGGCGGTGGCGGCAGAGGTGGCTGGTACGGCTCGGGGGAATGTCCTGCCTGTCTTGCGGAGCGACGAACAGGGACATCCTCACCAGCTTGACTGTTGCTGCCTCCATGCGTCATCCTATTTTTTGTTTTCCCAATACATAGCAACCACGATGAGAAAATTCCAAAATGGGAAAAAAGCCAATGACAAATCCCGGAAGAAAACAGTGAACGAAAAAAAAGTCGAATAAAAAGTCCAACATAATTATACATAGTCCCAACATGAAAGTAAACATCACAACGGGTCTACTACCCTCGTACACAAAACTACGCATCATGACAAGTGCGATTACAGCCATACATCATGCTCATGACTACAGCGGTACTCTAACGGTCTACTGCTCCGCCGGCGCTGCTGCAGGCTCGTCTCTTGAGCCGGACCCAGATCCTGAACTGATAGTAGAGATCTCCGGGGGAAGAGGGACGCGTTGGCGCTGCCTCGAGGGCTCTCCCTCAGGGGCAGGCGGGGGATGGGATCTAAGCATAGGAGCGGCAGGAGTAGCGACAAGAGAATACCATGCAGTAGGAGCGCTGCGAGGGTTCACCGTCAGAGGGTTAACGGTACCTTGCGAGGTCGCTGGTGGAACAGAGGCGGAAAGAAGTGGAGCAGAGGTATAGATGACAGCGGGCAGAGGGTTCCTCATACTAGCAGCCGCGAGAGCTGCGCGAGTGCGTGTAAGCTCCCGAGCTAACTCGTAGTTAAGGAGATAACTAGCAGTGATGTAGCGAGAAAGGTGGCTAGTGGGACGATCGCACGCAGGATTAATCAAAGGAAAATGGATACGCCAATTCTCATGTAGAGATGGGTAGTAGAAAAGACCAGGGTGGGTGTGCATGCGAACCTCGTTGTAGCGCAAGTCTACAAGAGCCTCGATAGCACCAAACTGAACCGCCTGAGATGGCGTAGAAGCAAGACCACCCTTAGTCGAATGAGTGTAAGCACCGGATGGAGAACTGTGGTGTAGAGTGACCTCAGCATAATACTCATACAATGCACCGTCCAGATGCTCGCGATGCACCCGATACTTCGGATCTGCACCCTCTGGATAGAGTCGTCGCCACACCTTCTGAAGCAGGTGCGGCGATATGTATGGAGCTGGCTCAGGATGGTACAAGATTGGTACTGGTGCCATCTACACTCAAAAACCATACAGTTAGTAATAACAACAAATAAACATGCATGTAATGCAACAACCAATTTCTATGGCTACCGGCACTCAAACGAAACTAGCTACCATTTTTAACGCATTACCGGCCTAGCCTGCCCTGCAATCAACTTGGCTCTGATACCAAGCATTCTGGCATCCCGGCTCAGAGCAACCGGTTTACCCTGCATTGCCAGCCCAGAGATCGAGTCTTTTGGCAATACACAACAACATGGTACAGAAACAACCGCTTTATTGATGCTAGCGGAGTACATAGGTCTGATATTACATCGAGATACGAGGCCGAGCGGCACACATGGTGCTGCTGGGCAGTATGTACATTATTTAATGAACATGGATGGGGCCTCGATCACACGAACTACGCGACATGGGAAGAGCGACGAAGTGGAACTCTATAGCACAGGGACACCAACGTGGACACGGCCTAGACACGAGAGGCGCTCCGATGCGAACCGACTTGCCTGAAAGCTGGCATAACACGCCAGGTCAGTACATTGAATGTACTTGCAAGCTCACAACAAGCATAAGCACGATGACAAATAATATCATGATAATTAATCCGGTTAATTCAATGCAAGAAATACTATAGATGCAATGCAACCAAAACGAGCATCGAGTCACACAGACTCGCTTACCAGACGGTTACCACGTAACCCAATGGCGACCATACCGGGGTCACACCTGAAACCACTCACTCATGAGCATCTCAAGTGTTCACGGTTCATCTCGAAACAAAGCATCACAACAATCACTTAGTTTGCAAGATTTATTATAAAAGTTGATCCATGGTGTGACTTACTTTCGAGTTATGCCCATAACCGAGGATGCGACTATCAATAGATTAAATACACTCTCCAGAGGTAGCACACTTTACCCACACTATGGAGTACATGGCCTCGCATTCCCATTCGGGTGGACCAAAGCATTCCGACGAAACCTTCCCTTTGTCATGCACTCTCCCCGGCCACTCCGACCAACTCCCCCTTAGGGCTAGGTCTTGGGTGGCCCCATGTCTACCAAAGACACCAAAACGGTCCCAAACAGGGACAAGGTACCATAAAAACAAAAAGGAGCACACAAGGTTATGTCTGCCTACCGGGCCAGGGTATGCACGCCCATAACCTTCCCCCGCGGGAGGCACCGGTGAGAGCCACAATAAAGGACCGAATCAAGACCTCCCCATAAGGTAAATGTGGTCGCACTAAGTTAAAAACCCGATTCAGTGGCACCATGATGTGATCAACATCATATTCAAGTTGAACTTAATCCAGGTTAACTTTGATAAAAACTTTTATCAATAACATGATATATAAAAAAGAATTTCATGCGACTACTCGTCATGCAAAGCAAACAACTCATATTCATGGATCAAACTTAACCACATAATTATCTTGCAACACTAAAGATCAAAACTCTCTGGTTATAACTCATTTTTATCATCAAGCAATATTTTTATTAGTTCTTTATTTAAATGAATATATCACTTAGTAAAAATCACTACCATTAATTTCTATAGCAATATGCATAGTGCAAAACCTTCTCTACTTAACCAAACAAGTTCATGCATTCAACCAGTAACTAAAACAAGCATAATTAGCAGAATAAAGTAACTAGTAATTTACCAAAACCATTTATCAAATTTTAAATGCAAATAAGAACTCATATTTAAGTAGAAAATCATAGATATTGAAATAACACCATCCAAATGCTGGTGGCTTGCCTTGGTGTAGAGGAGGATCACACCCCTCTTGGTTTACTTCAAGACAAGCTTCTCCTTCTGAAAAAGAATTTAAAACCACAAAAATAATTGTCAAAACACATTCTGAAAATCACCAGAAATTCTAGACAACAAGGAAAAATCCACACATTGGTGTGCTGCTAGAGCTTTCTGAAACAAAGACAATGCAAAAAGAATCAATTCATTTGGACTTATGGTTTAGAAATGGTGGCTGGTCAAAGTTTAGTCAAATTTCCGAATTAAATTTGAATTAAACAGAAATCCAGGGGGTGACGTCGAAGGCGTAAAACGGGAGTGAGCCTCCACTTGTACCGCTTCGGGCTCGAATGGTGAGGCTGACACTAGGCCCCGCCCGTCAGGAGAGAGAGAGAGGGGGATCG
>NC_041383.1:728514479-728525641 GCF_002162155.2 Triticum dicoccoides
GGGGGGGGGCGCTTCACCAGAGCTCACGCCGGCGACGAGGGGGTTTGGGGCTAGGCTAGAGGGGTAGGATTGAAGCGGGGCTCGTGGCGCACCTGCCCGTACCCGTAGCTTGGCTTGGGATGGACGGAGCTGCTCGCAGTTGAGCTTGCAAGCTTCGATGGCGGACGGGTTTCGCGGAGAGGTTGAAGACAATGGCTAGGGGTGGCGCTGAGGGCTTGGCGGCGTCCAGGCAGCACCAACAGACCACCAATGCCCCACCCAAGCGGTTTCTTGAGCTCGAGAGGCACCGGATAGCGGCGGCTGGCCTGCAGGGATCGCCGGAGTCCTCTGGTCGGGGCGACGGCCAGAGGCCTGCCCCATCGAGCTTTTGCTTGTCTACATGTTCGTGGAGGTTGGGTGGAGTGGTGCTTGGCTCGAAAACAAGGCGGGGTGCGCTATATATAGCCGGAGCAAAGGGGGGACATGGCGTTGCCGGAGCTCTCTGGACACACAGCGAACGGCGACGAGAAACTCCAACGCGAGGGGGCAAACGCTCAACATCAATGCAGGAGCTTGCCCACACCCGCGGACGAGCACAGGAGGCGGTTGGGGAAGTGGACAAGTGCACGCGTGCACTGTGGCGTTTTGGCCACGACGCGCCCGTGCTTGCTGCGGCGGCTCCGGAGGTAGCGATCCCCAGGGAGCGGTCAAGGGTGATGGGTCATGGCTTGTTGCGCGGTGCACCAGTCGGCGGCGAGCGCTGGAACGAGCACGCGCGAAACAGAGGGCAAGGCGCCAACCAGAGCGCGTTGAGACGCTGCCAGGCGCCGTATCCTCGCGCGGTGACCAAGCTGGCATGGTCAAAACGACGCCCAGGAGTGACCAAACCTTGTCTACGCGCTCGACCGTGCAGTGTTAAGTCTAGAGGAAGTGATGGCTACCCGGGCCGACCAGATTGGACTCAACTAAGCTGGCAAGTTTCTGTCCAGAAACTTGGTCGCCAAGTTTGGCCACCTTCTAGAAGGCCATTAGGGCTGATCTCCTGGGGTTTAGGGTTTCTTAGGAGGGTGCTTAAGCTCAAGAAAGATCAAGGCCAAAAGTTCAAGGAAAAATGCACTTGTTGTACAAAGTGCATTTCTGGTCTGGAAGTGAAAAGATTTTCTACAGCAAAAATATTACAAAAAGTGATGCAATATTTTTGCATGGGAAGGTGTGCCAAGGTTCTAATAATATTCATGATTTATCTCAGATTTTTCTAAGCAAGAAAAATTGAGGTTGCTTTGTAGCACAAGTTTCTAAAGTGAGTTTCAGAGAGAAAAACTGAATATTTTTCTTTTATGAAAAATATTCATTTGATTATTTTGGGGATTTGTTGGAAGAATAAGGTAGATATGTCACTTGGGTGAAAGTCAAGGATATGCCTAAGTGACATGTCCATTTGAAATGATTCAAAACCCAAATCAAATCAGGGCAAAAACCACTGTGAAAACCAAGTCCGGAAAAAGAGAGAAGGCAAGTCCAGAAAAAGAGAGAAGGAAAAATCTAGGCTGTCACATTTGTTAGATCTCGTAAGATAACCGTCTTTGATGTAGTAGTGTTCCCAAGATGGATGCGTCAAACACTTTGCATAAGGAATAGCAAAAGTAGGGTCATGCGCATACAAGTCTTTATGTGCTCAAAGCCAATGACATTCAATTCAAGTTTAGTAACAAGCATGCATATATGGGAAAGCGCATCCGCCACACCATTTTCCTTACCTTTAATAAACTTGATGACATAAGGAAAAGACTCTATAAATTCACTCCATTTGACATGACGCTTGTTCAACTTAGTTTGACCCTTAAGGTACTTAAGCGTTTCATGGTCAGTATGGATGATAAATTCATGAGGACGGAGATAATGTTCCCATTCACACAAAACTTGCACTAAAGCATATAGCTCTTTGTCATAGATGGGATAATTGAGTTGCGCTCCGGAAAGTTTTTTGCTAAAGTATGCTATGGGGCGCTTCTCTTGTGTTAGCACACCTCCTATGCCATTACCACTAGCATCGCAATGAATCTCAAAGGGTTTGTCAAAGTTGGGTAAAGCAAGCACGGGAGCATGTGTAAGCAAATTATTAAGCTCATTGAAAGCGGTATCTTGGGATGGTTCCCAAACAAAAGGCGCATTCTTCTTGATCAAAGCATGCAAAGGTGAAGCAATGGTGCTAAACTCCTTCACAAATCTATGGTAGAAACCGGCTAAACCAAGAAAACTACGCACTTGTTGCAAATTGGTTGGTTGTGGCCAAGTTTGAATAGCATTGATCTTAGATTCATCAACATGAACACCCTTAGAAGACACAACGAAACCCAAGAAAACAAGCTTATCAACACCAAAAGTGCACTTCTTCATATTAGCAAAAAGACGTTCTTTCCTTAGTGTTTGGATCACAGTTCTAAGATGTGTAACATGCTCTTTGAGAGATTTGCTAAACATAAGAATATCATCAAAGTATACCACAACAAAGACACCAATGTTGTTTGGAAACATAGTAATTTCAAAAAAAATCCTACGCACACGCAAGATCACAGTGATGCATAGCAACGAGAGGGGAGAGTGTTTTCCATGTACCCTCGTAGACCGAAAGCGGAAGCATTATCACAACGCGGTTGATGTAGTCGTACGTCTTCACGATCAACCGATCCTCAGTACCGAACGTACGACACCTCCGTGTTCAGCACACGTTCAGCTCGGTGACGTCCCGCAAACTCACGATCTAGTAGAGCTCGAAGGAGAGTTTCGTTAGCACGACGGTGTGATGATGATGTTGATGAAGTTACCGATGCAGGGCTTCGCCTAAGCACCGCTACGATATGATTGAGGTGGATTATGGTGGAGGGGGGCACCGCACACGGCTAAAAGATCAATGATCAATTATTGTGTCTCCAAGGGGTGATCCCCTCCCCGTATATAAAGGAGCTAGGGGAGGCGGTCGGCCAGGAGGAGGGCGTGCCAAGGGGGGAGTCTGATACGTCTCCAACGTATCTATAATTTTTGATTGTTCCATGCTATTATATTACCTATTGTGGATGTTTATGGGCTTTATTTTATAAATTTATATCATTTTTGGGACTAACCTACTAACAGGAGGCCCAACCCGTATTGGTGTTTTTTTGCCTATTTCAGTATTTCAAAGAAAAGGAATATCAAATAGAGTCCAAATGGAATGAAACCTTTGGGAGCGTGATTTTTAGAACGAACATGATCCGGAGAACTTGGAGTGCAAGTCAAGAAGCAGTCGAGGCGGCCAGGAGATAGGAGGGCGCGCCCACCCCCCTGGGCGCGCCCGCTATCTCCTGGGCCCCTCGAGCGGCCACCGACGTACTTCTTCCTCCTATATAAGCCTACATACCCCAAAAACATCCAGGGAGCCACCGAAGAAATATTTCCGCCACCCTAACCTTATGTATCCGCGAGATCCCATCTTGGAGCCGTCGCCGGCGTTCTGCCGGAGGGGGAATCCACCACGGAGGGCTTCTACATCAACACCATAGCCCTTCCAATGAGTTGTGAGTAGTTTATCACAGACCTTCGGGTTCATAGTAATTAGCTAGATGGCTTCTTCTCTCTTTTTGGATCTCAATACAATGTTCTCCCCCTCTCTTGTGGAGATCTATTCAATGTAAACTCTTTTTGCGGTGTGTTTGTCGAGATCCGATGAATTGTGGGTTTATGATCAAGTTTATCTATGAATAATATTTGAATCTTCTCTGAATTCTTTTATGTATGATTGAGTTATCTTTGCAAGTCTCTTCGAATTATCGGTTTGGTTTGGCCTACTAGATTGATCTTTCTTGCCATGGGAGAAGTGCTCGGCTTTGGGTTCAATCTTGCGGTGTCCATACCCAGTGACAGAAAGGGTTGCCAGGCACGTATTGTATTGTTGCCATCGAGGATAAAAAGATGGGGTTTATATCATATTGCTTGAGTTTATCCCTCTACATCATGTCATCTTTCTTAATGCGTTACTCTGTTCTTATGAACTTAATACTCTAGATGCATGCTGGATAGCGGTCAATGTGTGGAGTAATAGTAGTAGATGCAGGCAGGAGTTGGTCTACTTGTCACGGACGTGATGCCTATATACATGATCATGCCTAGATAATCTCATAATTATTCACTTTTCTATCAATTGCTCGACAGTAATTTGTTCACCCACCGTAATACTTATGCTATCTTGAGAGAAGCCTCTAGTGAAACCTATGCCCCCGGGTCTATCCTTTATCATATAAGCATTCAATCTACTTTTATTTGCATCTTTACTTTTTGCATCTATATTATAAAATACCAAAAATATATTTATCTTATCATATTATCTCTATCAGATCTCACTTTCGCAAGTGGCCATGAAGGGATTGACAACTCCTTTATCGCGTTGGTTGCGAGTTCTTTGTTTGTTTGTGTAGGTTCGTGGGACTTGTGAGGAGCCTCCTACTGGATTGATACCTTGGTTCTCAAAAACTAAGGGAAATACTTACACTACTGTGCTGCATCACCCTTTCCTCTTCAAGGAAAACCAACGCAAGCTCAAGACGTAGCAAGAAGGTTTTCTGGCGCCGTTGCCGGGGAGGTCTTCACTCAAGTCAAGACATACCAAGTACCCATCACAAACTCATCTCCCTCGCATTTACATTATTTTCCATTTGCCTCTCATTTTCCTCTCCCCACGTCACCCTTGCCGTTTTATTCGCCCCCTCTT
This sequence comes from Triticum dicoccoides, assembly GCF_002162155.2. Lineage (NCBI taxonomy): Eukaryota > Viridiplantae > Streptophyta > Magnoliopsida > Poales > Poaceae > Triticum > Triticum dicoccoides. The sequence continues at coordinate 728,519,203 of NC_041383.1, forward strand.
TCCTAATCCTCTCTCTCTCTCTCTCTTTCACTTGCCTTTTTCTGTTTGCTTGTGTGCCTGTTTGTCCTTATGGCTTTGCCTAAAAGTACCAACCTCCTTCTTAAAAGGATGGAAGAGATTGAATCAAACATTAGAAGCTTTATGACTTTGCAATTTGAGCATAATAATTTCTTCAGAAAAGAGCTTAAAGAACAAAGAGATTTTTTGGGTTTTATGAATAAGGAGCTTGATGATACGAATAAAGAATTTTATGGTGTGAACTCTCAAATTACCCGGCTTGAGAAGGCTATAGCCCAAATTTCTGATAAGCAAGCCACCTTAGTCAATAAGATGGCTGCCAAACCTGTCGGAGTAATGGGCCACGGGTAGGCTGACCCGAGCCCCAGAGCCTTTCAAGACATTGGGATAAGTAGCGCCGCTTATGCCGAGTCCCAAGGACGACTCCAAGTTATGCCGAGTCCCAGGGACGACTCCAGGTCATGCCGAGTCCCAAGGACGACTCCAAGATAAGCCCAGTCCCAGACGACGACTCCAAGATACGCCGAGTCCCAGACAGCGACTCCAGGATAAGCCGACTCATGGCCGGCGATTTCCGGAGAAGCCGGCTATGGAGAGTCGGCCCACGACTCCACGCTCGTCTCGAAGGACAGTGCGGGGTACGGCCACGGCGTGGCCGTCCCCCCTACTTACAAGGGGCCGACATGGCTACAGTAAGCTGTATTGCTGAGAATCTCCGGCGAGGCGCGGCACTGTTGCCATGCCTGCCCTGACCTCAGCCACAGTAGGCGGCGCACTGTTCCCATGACGCCTGCCTGTACGACCCAAGGACGGCGGGGCCGCCTGTCAGTGGGTAGACAGAAGACGGCACGAGCGCCCTGAAGACGGACCTGTGGGAGTCGGCCCCCTGGAGTCGGCCGACCCCTCCCCGGGCCTCGCACGCCATTAACCAGACAAGATGGGGAATGGCGACAGCTAACGCATGCCAGACGGCAGCGCTGTTGCCATGACCATATGACCAAGCCAGCGTCATCGGGAGTACCGCTACAGTATCAGGCCTGTCCGCGGGGCCCGCCGACTAAAAAGCGTTCCGATAATTTGGAGTTTTTAGGTCTTGATGCTAAATTTGGTAAAAGTGGGACTGGAGAGGTCATGATTTTAAATAGTATTGAACCCACTATCTCGGATTTCAAGGAATTTGATTATGATAATTGTTCTTTAGAAATTTGTATTTCCTTGTTACAATCCGTTGTTAAATCTCCTCATGCTTATAGTCAAAATAAAGCCTTTTCCAAACATATTGTTGATGCCTTGATGCAATCTTTTGATGACAAACTTAATTTGGAAGTTTCTATACCTAGAAAACTTAATGATGAGTGGGAACCTACTATAAAGATTAAAATTAAAGATCATGAGTGTTTTGCTTTGTGTGATTTGGGTGCTAGTGTTTCCACGATTCCGAAAACTTTATGTGATATTCTAGGTTTCTTGATGATTGCTCTTTAAATTTGCACCTTGTGGATTCCTCCATTAAAAAACCAACGGGAAGGATCAATGATGTTCTCATTGTTCCAAATAGAAATTTGGTGCCCATAGGTTTTATCGTTCTTGTTATAGATTGCAATCTTTCTTGCCCTATTATTCTTGGTATACCTTTCCTTAGAATGATTGGTGTGATTATTGATATGAAGGAAGGGAATATTAGATTCCAATTTCCATTAGAGAAAGGCATGGAGCACTTTCCAAGAAAGAAAGTCAAATTACCTTATGAATCTATCATGCAAGCTACCTATGAATCAAGTGCCAAAAATGGCACTACTTAGATCTATCCTTGCTTTTATGCCTAGCTAGGGGCGTTAAACGATAGGGCTAGTTGGGAGGCAACCCAATTTACTTTGTGTTCTTTGTTTTTGTTCCTGTTTAGTAATAAATTTTGCTTCTACTTTCTGTTTAGATGTGTTTTCATACTTTATTTAGTGTTTGTGCCAAGTAGAACCTATAGGATAACCTATGATATGAGTTGATTTGATTCTGCTGAAAATCAGAAACTTTGCGCCCACGAGAAAAAAATCAATAACTCACAGAAACGTGATTTTGCATTGATTCTTTTTTGCTTCTGATCAATAGACAAATTGTTTAGGACGTACTATTTTGGTAGGATTTTTAAGGTTGCATAAGTTTGCGTTAGCTACAGGTTGCTACAGACTGTTCTGTTTTTGACAGATTCTGTTTTTCGTGTGTTGTTTGCTTATTTTGATGCATCTATGGCTAGTATGTAAGGGTATGAACCATATAGAACTTGGAATACAGTAGGTTTAACACCAATATAAATAAAGAATGAGTTCATTACAGTACCTAATGTGGTGGTTTTGTTTTCTTTCACTAATGGAGCTTATGAGATTTCCTGTTGAGTTTTGTGTTGTGAAGTTTTCAAGTTTTGGGTAAAGATTTCCTGGACTATGGAATAAAGAGTGGCAAAAGCCTAAGCTTGGGTATGCCCAAGGCACCCCAAGATATTCAATAATAACCTAAAGCCTAAGCTTGGGGATGCCCCTGGAAGGCATCCCCTCTTTCATCTTCGTTAATTGGTAACTTTACTTGGAGCTATATTTTTATTCGCCACATGATATGTGTTTTGCGTGGAGCGTCGTGTATTATATTAGTCTTTGCTTTTTAGTTTACCACAATCATCCTTGCTGTACACACCTTTTGGGAGAAGCCCACTTGATTAGAATTTGCTATGTGCTTCACTTATATCTTTTGAGCTAGATAGTTTTTGCTCTAGTACTTCACTTATATCTTTTAGAGCACGGCGGTGGATTAATTTGGAAGAAATTGCTAGTATCTCATGCTTCACTTATATTATTTTGAGAGTATCTTAGAACAACATGGTATTTGCTATGGTTATGAATTTGGTCCTAGAATGATGAGCATCCAAGTTGGGTATATTAAAGACTATCATAGAAAGTGCATTAAACACTAGGATCAATTTGATGCTTGATAATTGTTTTGAGATATAAAGGTAGTAATGTTAGAGTCATGCTAGTGGATAATTATGAAATTGAGAAATACTTGTATTGAAGTTGGCAAGTCCCGTAGCATGCACGTATGGTAAAAGTTGTGTGACAAATTTGTTGCATTAGGTGCTCTTTTGATTGTCTTCCTTATGAGTGGCAGTCGGGGATGAGCGATGGTCTTTTCCTACCAATCTATCCCTGTAGGGGCATGCATAGTAGTACTTTTCTTTGAGGGCTAAATAGACTTTTACAATAAGTATATGAGTTCTTTATGACTAATGTGAGTCCATGGATATACGCACACTCATCCTTCCACTATGCTAGCCTCTATTTTACCGCGCAATTTTTGCCGGTAGCATGCACCCATTATTTACCTTCCTGAAAACAGCCACCATACCTACCTATTATGGCATTTCCATAGCCATTCCGAGATATATTGCCATGCAACTTTCCACCGTTCGGTTTATTATGACACGCTCCATCATTCATATTGCTCTTTGCATGATCATGTAGTTGAAATCGTATTTGTGGCAAGGCCACCTTCATAATTTTCATACATGCCGCTCTTGATTCATTGCATATCCCGGTACACTGCCGGAGGCATTCATATAGAGTCATATCCTCTTCTAGCTTTGAGTTGTAATTCCTGAGTTGTAAATCAATAAAAGTGTGATGATCTTCATAATTAGAGCATTGTCCCAGTGAGGAAAGCATGATGAAGACTATGATTCCCCCACAAGTCGGGATGAGACTTCGGACTTTATAAAAATAAAATAGGCCAAAGAAGCCCACCAAAAAGAAAAAAAGAGAAAAGAAAAAAAAAGAAAAAAAGAAAGAAAAAAAGAAGAAAAAGAAAAATAATAAAATGAGAGAAAAAGAGAGAAGGGACAATTGCTACTATCTCTTTTCCAGACTTGTGCTTCAAAATAGCACCATGATCTTCATGATAGAGAGTCTCCTATGTTGTCACTTTCATATACTAGTGGGAGTTTTCATTATAGAACTTGGCTTGTATATTCCAATGATGGGTTTCCTCAAAATGCCCTAGGTGTTCGTGAGCAAGCAAGTTGGATGCATACCCACTTAGTTTCTTTTGTTGAGCTTTCATACATGTATAGCTCTAGTGCATCTGTTGCATGGCAATCCCTACTCACTCACATTGATATCTATTAATGGGCATCTCCATAGCCCGTTGATACGCCTAGTTGATGTGAGACTATCTTCTCCCTTTTTTCCTTACAACCACCACCATATACCACCATAGTGCTATGTCCATGGCTTGCGCTCATGTATTGCGTAAGAGTTGAAAAAAGCTGAAGCGTGTTAAAAAGTATGAACCAATTGCTCGGCTCGTCATTGGGGTTGTACAAGATGGGAGTATTTTGTGTAATGAAAATGAAGCATGGCCTAACTATATGATTTTGTAGGGATAAGCTTTCTTTGTCTATGCTATTTTGATAGGACATGATTATTTGTTAGTATGCTTCGACGTATTATTATTTTTTTGTTTTATAAGCTTTTATCTTGAATCATTTGGATCTGAACATTCACGCCACAATAAACAAAATTACATTGAGAATTATGCTAGGTAGCATTCCACATCAAAAATTCTGTTTTTATCATTTACCTTCTCGAGGACGAGCAGGAATTAAGCATGGGGATGCTTGATACGTCTCCAACGTATCTATATTTTTTGATTGTTTCATGCTATTATATTACCTGTTTTGGATGTTTATGGCTTTGTTTTATACATTTATATCATTTTTGGGACTAACCTACTAACCGGAGGCCCAACCCGTCTTCCTGTTTTTTTGCCTATTTCAGTATTTGGAAGAAAAGGAATATGAAATGGAATGAAACCTTCGGGAGCATGATTTTTGGAACGAACGTGATCCGGAGGACTTGGAGTGCAAGTCAAGAAGCAGTTGAGACGACCAGCAGATAGGAGGGTGCGCCCACCCCTCCTGGGCGCGCCCCCTGTCTCCTGGGCCCCTCGAGCGGCCACCGATGTACTTCTTCCTCCTATATAAGCCTACATACCCCGAAAACATCCAGGGAGCCACCGAAGAAATATTTCCGCCATCGTAACATTCTGTATCCGCAAGATCCCATCTTGGAGCCGTTGACGGCATTCTGCCGGAGGGGAAATCCACCATGGAGGGCTTCTACATCAACACCATAGCCCTTCCGATGAGTTGTGATTATTTTACCACAGACGTTCGGGTCCATAGTTATTAGCTAGATGGCTTCTTCTCTCTTTTTGGATCTCAATACAATGTTCTCCCCCTCTCTTGTGGAGATCTATTCGATGTAAACTCTTTTTGCGGTGTGTTTGTAGAGATCCTATGAATTGTGGGTTTATGATCAAGTTTATCTATGAATAATATTTGAATCTTCTCTGAATTCTTTTATGTATGATTGCGTTATCTTTGCAAGTCACTTCGAATTATCGGTTTGGTTTGGCCTACTAGATTGATCTTTCTTGTCATGGGAGAAGTGCTTAGCTTTGGGTTCAATCTTGCGGTGTCCTTACCCAGTGACAGAAAGGCTTGCAAGGCACGTATTATATTGTTGCCATCGAGGATAAAAAGATGGGGTTTATATCATATTGCTTGAGTTTATCCCTCTACATCATGTCATCTTTCTTAATGCATTACTCTGTTCTTATGAACTTAATACTCTAGATGCATGCTGGATAGCGGTCGATGTGTGGAGTAATAGTAGTAGATGCAGGCAGGAGTCGGTCTACTTGTCACGGACGTGATGCCTATATACATGATCATGCCTAGATAATCTCATAATTATTCTCTTTTCTATCAATTGCTCAACAATAATTTGTTCACCCACCGTAATACTTATGCTATCTTGAGAGAAGCCTCTAGTGAAACCTATGGCCCCCGGGTCTATCCTTTATCATATAAGCATTCAATCTACTTTTATTTGCATCTTTACTTTTTGCATCTATATTATAAAATACCAAAAATATATTTATCTTATCATATTATCTCTATCAGACCTCACTTTTGCATGTGGCCGTGAAGGGATTGACAACTCCTTTACCGTGTTGGTTGCGAGTTCTTTGTTTGTTTGTGTAGGTTCGTGGGACTTGTGCGGAGCCTCCTACTAGATCGATACCTTGGTTCTCAAAAACTGAGGGAAATACTTACGCTACTGTGCTGCATCACTCTTTCCTCTTCAAGGAAAACCAACGCAAGCTCAAGACGTAGCAGAGTCCTACTCCCACCGGGAGTAGGACTCCTCCTTTCCTAGTAGGAGTAGGAGAAGGGGGAATGAGGAGAGAGAGGGGAAGGAAAGGGGGCGCCGCCCCCCTCCTTGTCCAATTCGGACTAGAGGGGGAGGGGGTGCGCGGCCTGCCCTGGCCGCCCCTCCTCTTCTCCACTAAGGCCTAATAGGCCCATTATACT
>NC_041383.1:728525964-728537781 GCF_002162155.2 Triticum dicoccoides
ACCCCCCGGTACTCCGGTATATGTCCGAAACCTCCCGAAACACTTCCGATGTGCGAACATAGTCGTTCAATATATCGATCTTTACGTCTCGACCATTTCGAGACTCCTCGTCATGTCCGTGATCATATCCGGGACTCCGAACTACCTTCGGTACATCAAAACATATAAACTCATAATACAGATCGTCATAGAACTTTAAGCGTGCGGACCCTATGAGTTCAAGAACTATGTAGACATGACCGAGACATGTCTACGGTCAATAACCAATAGCGGAACCTGGATGCTCATATTGGTTCCTACATATTCTACGAAGATCTTTATCGGTCAATCCGCATAACTACTTTGTTTCCTTTGTCATCGGTATGTTACTTGCCCGAGATTTGATCGTTGATATCTCAATACCGAGCTCAATCTCGTTACCTACAAGTCTCTTTACTCGTTCCGTAATGCATCATCCCGCAACTCACTCATTAGTCACATTATTTGCAAGGCTTATAGTGATGTGCATTACCGAGAGGGCCCAGAGATACCTCTCCCACAATCGGAGTGACAAATCCTATTCTCGATCTATGCCAACTCAACGAACACCATCGGAGACACCTGTAGAGCACCTTTATAATCACCCAGTTACGTTGTGACGTTTGGTAGCACACAAAGTGTTCCTCCGGTATTCGGGAGTTGCATAATCTCATAGTCATAGGAACATGTATAAGTCATAGAGAAAGCAATAGCAGTAAACTTAAACGATCAAGTGCTAAGCTAACGGAATGGGTCAAGTCAAAATCACATCATTCTCCTAATGATGTGATCCCGTTAATCAAAAGACAACTCATGTCTATGGCTAGGAAACTCAACCATCTTTGATCAACGAGCTATTCAAGTAGAGGCATACTAGTGACACTATGTTTGTCTATGTATTGACACATGTATTATGTTTCCGGTTAATACAATCTTAGCATGAATAATAAACATTTATCATGATATGAGGAAATAAATAATAACTTTATTATTGCCTCTAGGGCATATTTCCTTCAGTCTCCCACTTGCACTAGAGTCAATAATCTAGATTACACAGTAATGATTCTAACACCCATGGAGCCTTGGTGTTGATCATGTTTTGCCCATGGAAGAGGCTTAGTCGATGGGTCTGTAACATTCAGATCTGTATGTATCTTGCAAATCTCTATGTCTCCCACCTGGACTTGATCCCGGATGGAATTGAAGCGTCTGTTGATGTGCTTGGTTCTCTTGTGAAATCTGGATTGCTTTGCCAAGGCAATTGCACCAGTATTGTCACAAAAGATTTTCATTGGACCAGATGCACTAGGTATGACACCTAGATCGGATATGAACTCCTTCATCCAGACTCCTTCATTTGCTGCTTCTGAAGCAATGATGTACTCCGCTTCACACGTAGATCCTGCCACGACGCTTTGTTTAGAACTGCACCAACTGACAGCTCCACCGTTCAATATAAACACGTATCCGGTTTGCGATTTAGAATCGTTCAGATCAGTGTCAAGGCTTGCATCAACATAACCATTTACGACGAGCTCTTTGTCACCTCCATAAACGAGAAACATATCCTTAGTCGTTTTCAGGTATTTCAGGATGTTCTTGACCGATGTCCAGTGATCCACTCCTGGATTACTTTGGTACCTCCCTGCTAAACTAATAGCAAGGCACACATCAGGTCTGGTACATAGCATTTCATACATGATAGAGCCTATGGCTGAAGCATAGGGAACTCTTTTCATTTTCTCTCTATCTTCTGTAGTGGTCGGGCATTGAGTCTGAATCAACTTCACACCTTGTAACACAGGCAAGAACCCTTTCTTTGCTTGATCCATTTTGAATGTTTTCAAAACTTTGTCAAGGTATGTGCTTTGTGAAAGTCCAATTAAGCGTCTTGATCTATTTCTATAGATCTTCATGCCTAATATGTAAGCAGCTTCACCGAGGTCTTTCATTAAAAAACTTTTATTCAAGTATCCTTTTTGAAGGAAATATGCCCTAGAGGCAATAATAAAGTTATTATTTATTTCCTTATTTCATGATAAATGTTTATTATTCATACTAGAATTGTATTAACCGGAAACATAATACATGTGTGAATATATAGACAAACATAGTGTCACTAGTATGCCTCTACTTGAGTATCTCGTTAATCAAAGATGGTTGAGTTTCCTAGCCATAGACATGAGTAGTCATTTGATTAAACGGGATCACATCATTAGGAGAATGATGTGATTGACTTGACCCATTCCGTTAGCTTAGCACTTGATCGTTTAGTATGTTGCTATTGCTTTCTTCATGACTTATACATGTTCCTATGACTATGAGATTATGCAACTCCCGTTTACCAGAGGAACACTTTGTGTGCTACGAAATGTCACAACGTAACTGGGTGATTATAAAGGTGCTCTACAGGTGTCTCCGAAGGTACTTGTTGAGTTGGCATATTTCGAGATTAGGATTTGTCACTCTGATTGTCGGAGAGGTATCTTTGGGCCTTCTAGGTAATGCACATCACTATAAGCCTTGCAAGCAATGTGACTAATGAGTTAGTTGTGGGATGATGCATTACATAACGAGTAAAGAGACTTGCCGGTAACGAGATTGAACTAGGTATTGAGATACCGACGATCGAATCTCGGGCAAGTAACATACCGATGACAAAGGGAACAAAGTATGTTGTTATGCGGTTTGACTGAGAAAGATCTTCGTAGAATATGTAGGAGCCAATATGAGCATCCAGGTTCCGCTATTGGGTATTGACTGGGGACATGTCTCGGTCATGTCGACATAGTTCTCGAACCCGTAGGGTCCGCACGCTTAAAGTTCGGTGACGATCGGTATTATGAGTTATGTGTTTTGATGTACCGAAGGAAGTTCAGAGTCCCGGATGAGATCGGGTACATGACGAGGAGTTTTGAAATGGTCGATACGTAAAGATCAATATATTGGACGACTATATTCGGACATCGGAAAGGTTTCGAGTGATTCGGGTATTTATCGGAGTACCAGAGAGTTACGGGAATTCGTCGGGGAGAAGTTATGGGTCTTATGGGTCATAAGAAGGAAGCACACTAGCCCACAAGGGGCTAGTGCACCCCCCTTTGGGCAGGAGGCCGAATAGGAATAGGTTTGGGGGCTGCGGCCCCCCTTTCCTTCTCTCCTACTCCTCCTTCCCTTCCCTCTCCTACTCCAACTTGGGAAAGGGGAATCCTACTCCCACCGGGAGTAGGACTCCCCCCTTGGGCGTGCCTAGAGAGGGCCGGCCCTCCCCCTCCTCCACTCCTTTATATACGGGGACAAGGGGGCACCCCATAGACACAACAATTGATCTCTTAGCCGTGTGCGGTGCCCCCCTCCACCATATTCCACCTCGGTAATATCGTAGCAGTGCTTAGGTGAAGCCCTGCTTCGGTAGCATCATCAACACCATCATCACGCCGTCTTGCTGATCGAACTCTCCCGCAAAGCTCTGCTGGATCAGAGTTTGTGGGACGTCATCGAGCTGAACATGTGCTAAACTCGGAGGTGCCGTACGTTCGGTACTTGATCGGTCGGATCGTGAAGACGTACGACTACATCAACCGCGTTGTGCTAATGCTTCCGCTTACGGTCTATGAGGTTACGTGGACGACACTCTCCCCTCTCGTTGCTATGCATCACCATGATCTTGCGTTTGCGTAGGAATTTTTTTGGAATTACTACATTCCCCAACAGTGGCATCCGAGCCAGGTTTTATGCATAGATGTTATATGCAGGAGTAGAACACAAGTGAGTTATGGGTGATACAAGTCATACTGCTTACTAGCATGTCATACTTTGGTTCGGCGGTATTGTTGGATGAAGCGGCCCGGATCGACATTACGCGTACGCTTACGCGAGACTGGTTCTACCGACGTGCTTTGCACATAGGTGGCTGGCGGGTGTCAGTTTCTCCAACTTTATTTGAACCGAGTGTGGCTACGCCCGGTCCTTGAGAAGGTTAAAACAACACTAACTTGACGAACTATCATTGTGGTTTTGATTCGTAGGTAAGAACGGTTCTCGCTCAGCCCATAACAGCCACGTAAAACTTGCAATAACAAAGTAGAGGACGTCTAACTTGTTTCTACAGGGCATGTTGTGGTGTGATATGGTCAAGACGTGATGCTATATTTTATTGTATGAGATGATCATGTTTTGTAACCAAGTTATCGGCAACTGGTAGGAGCCATATGGTTGTCGCTTTATTGTAGGCAATGCAATCGCCCTGTAATTGCTTTACTTTATCACTAAGCAGTAGCGATAGTCGTAGAAGCAATAGGTGGTGAAACAACAACGATGCTACAATGGAGATCAATGTGTCGCACCGGTGACGATGGTGATCATGACGGTGCTTCGGAGATGGTGATCACAAGCACAAGATGATGATGGACATATCATATCACTTATATTGATTGCATGTGATGTTTATCCTTTATGCATCTTATTTTGCTTTGATTGACGGTAGCATTATAAGGTGATCTCTCACTAAATTTCAAGGTATAAGTGTTCTCCCTGAATATGCACCGTTGCGAAAGTTCTTCGTGCTGAGACACCACGTGATGATCGGGTGTGATAGGCTCTACATTCAAATACAACGGGTGCAAAACAGTTGCACACGCGGAATACTCAGGTTAAACTTGACGAGCCTAGCATATGCAGATATGGCCTCGGAACACTGAGGCCGAAAGGTCGAGCATGAATCATATAGTAGATATGATCAACATAGTGATGTTCACCATTGAAAACTACTCCATCTCACATGATGACCGGACATGGTTTAGTTTATTTGGATCACGTCACTTAGATGATTAGAGGGATGTCTATCTAAGTGGGAGTTCTTAAGTAACATGATTAATTGAACTTTAATTTATCATGAACTTACTCCTGATAGTATTTTGCAAATAATGTTGTAGATCAATAGCTCGCATTGTTGCTTCCCTATGTTTTTATTTTGATATGTTACTAGAGAGAAACTATGTTGAAAGATGTTAGTAGCAATGATGCGGATTGGATCCGTGATCTGAGGATTATCCTCGTTGCTGCACAGAAGAATTATGTCCTTGATGCACCACTAGGTGACAGACCTATTGCAGGAGCAGATGCAGACGTTATGAATGTTTGGCTATCTTAATATGATGACTACTTGATAGTTTAGTGCAGCATGCTTAACAGCTTAGAATTGGGACTTCAAAGACGTTTTGAACGTTATGGACCATATGAGATGTTCCAAGAGTTAAAATTAATATTTCAAGCAAATACCCGAGTTGAGAGATATGAAATCTCAAACAAGTTTTATAGCTAAAAAGATGGAGGAGAATTGCTCAACTAGTGAGCATGTGCTCAGATTATCTGGGTACTACAATCGCTTGAATCAAGTGGGAGTTAATCTTCCAGATAAGATAGTGATTGACAGAGTTCTCTAGTCACCATCACTAAGTTAGTAGAACTTCGTGATGAACTATAGTATGCAAGGGATGACGAAAACGATTCCCGAGCTCTTTGTGATGCTGAAATCGAGGAAGGTAGAAATCAAGAAAGAGCATCAAATGTTGATGATTGACAAGACCACTAGTTTCAAGAAAAGGGCAAAGGGAAAGAAAGGGAACTTCAAGTAGAATGGCAAGCAAGTTGTCACTCCCGTGAAGAATCCCAAAGCTGGACCAAAGCCTGAAACTAAGTGCTTCTACTGCAAAGGAAATGGTCACTAGAAGCGGAAATGCCCTGAATATTTGGTGGATAAGAAGGATGAAAAAGTAAATAAGGGTATATTTGATATACAGGTTACTGAAGTGTACCTTACTAGTGTTTATAGTAGCCCCTGGGTATTTGATACTTGTTCAGTTGCTAAAAATTAGTAACTCGAAACAGGAGTTACAGAATAAAAAGAGACTAGTGAAGGGTGAAGTGACGATGTATGTTGGAAGTGGTTCCAAGATTGATATGATCATCATCGCACACTCCCTATACTTTCGGATTAGTGTTAAACCTAAATAAATGTTATTTGGCGTTTGCGTTGAGCATGAATATGATTTGATCATGTTTATTGCGATACGGTTATTCATCTAAAACAGAGAATAATTGTTGTTCTGTTTACATGAATAAAGCCTTCGATGGTCATACACTCAATGAAAATAGTTTGTTGGATCTCGATCGTAGTGATACACATATTCACAATATTGATGCCAAAAGATGCAAAGTTAATAATGATAGTGCAACTTATTTGTGGCACTGCCGTTTGGGTCATATCAGTGTAAAGCGCATGAAGAAACTCCATAAAGATGGATTTTTGGAATCATTTGGTTATGAATCATTTGATGCTTGTGAACCGTGCCTTTTGGGAAAGATGACTAAAACTCTATTCCCCGGAACAATGGAACGAGCTACTGACTTGTTGGAAATAATACATACTGATGTATGCGGTCCAATGAGTGTTGACGCTCGTGGCGGGTATCGTTATTTTCTGACCTTCACAGATGATTTGAGCAAATATGAGTATATCTACTTAATGAAGCACAAGTCTGAAACATTTGAAAAGTTCAAAGAATTTCAGAGTGAAGTGGAGAATCATCGTAACAAGAAATTAAAGTTTCTACGATTTGATCGCGGAGACAAATATTTGAGTTACGAGTTTGTTCTTCAATTAAAACAATGTGGAATAGTTTCACAAACTCATGCCACCTGGAACACCACAGCATAATGGTGTGTCCGAACATCATAACCGCACTTTATTAGATATAGTGCAATCTATGATGTCTCTTACTCATTTACCACTATCGTTTTGGGGTTATGCATTAGAGACAGCTGCATTCGCGTTAAAAAGGGCACCATCTAAATCCGTTGAGACGACACCCTATGAACTGTGGTTTAGCATGAAACCTAAGCTGTCGTTTCTTAAAATTTGGGGTTGCAATGCTTATATGAAAAAGTTTCATCCTGATAAGCTCAAACCCAAATCAGAGAAATGCGTCTTCATAGGATACCCAAAAGAGACTGTTGGGTACACCTTCTATCACAGATCCGAAGGCAAGATATTCGTTGCTAAAAGTGGATCCTTTCTAGAGAAGGAGTTCCTCTCGAAAGAAGTGAGTGGGATGAAAGTAGAACTTGATGAGGTAATTGTACCTGCTCCCTTATTGGAAAGTAGTTTATCACAGAAATCTGTTCCTGTGACTCCTACACCAATTAGTGAGGAAGCTATTGATGATGATCATGTAACTTCAGATCAAGTTACTACCAAACCTCGTAGGTCAACCAAAGTAAGATCCGCACCAGAGTGGTACGGTAATCCTGATCTGGAGGTCATGTTACTTGACCATGACGAACCTACGAACTATTAGGAAGCGATGATGAGCCCAGATTCCACGAAATGGCTTGAGGCCATGAAATCTGAGATGGGATCCATGTATGAAAACAAAGTGTGGACTTTGATTGACTTGCCCGATGATTAGCAAGCCATAGAAAATAAATGGATCTTCAAGAGGAAGACAGACGCTGATAGTAGTGTTTCTATCTACAAAGCTAGACTTGTCGAAAAAGGTTTTTGACAAAGTTCAAGGTGTTGAATACAATGAAATTTTCTCATTCGTATCAATGCTTAAAAGTCTGTCCAAATCATGTTAGCAATTGCCGCATTTTATGAAATCTGGCAAATGGATGTCAAAACTACATTCCTTAATGGATTTCTTAAAGAAGAGTTGTATATGACGCAACCAGAAGGTTTTGTCAATCCTAAAGGTGCTAACAAAATGTGCAAGCTCCAGCCATCCATTTATGGACTGGTGCAAGCATTTCGGAGTTGGAATATACGCTTTGATGAGTTGACCAAAGAATATGGTTTTATACAAACTTTTGGAGAAGCCTGTATTTACAAGAAAGTGAGTGGGAGCTTTGTAGCATTTCTAAAACTATATGTAGATGACATATTGTTGATTGGAAATGATATAGAAATTCTGGATAGCATAAAAAGATACTTGAATAAGAGTTTTTCAAAGAAAGACCTCGGTGAAGCTGCTTACACATTGAGCATCAAGATCTATAGAGAGAGATCAAGACGCTTGATAAGATTTTTCAATGAGTACACAACTTGATAAGATTTTGAAGTAGTTCAAAATGGAATAGTCAAAGAAGGAGTTCTTACCTGTGTTGCAATGTGTGAAGTTGAGTAAGACTCAAAACCCGACCATGGCAGAAAATAGAAAGAGAATGAAAAGTCATTCCCTATGACTCAGTCATTGGTTCTATAAAGTATGCTATGCTGTGTACCAGACCTATTGTATACCTTGCTCCGAGTTTGTCAAGGGAGTACAATTTTGATCTAGGAGTAGATCACTGGACAGCGGTCAAGAATATCCTTAGTGAGGACTAAGGAAATATTTCTCGATTATGGAGGTGATAAAAGAGCCTGTCGTAAAGAGTTACAACGGTGCAAGCTTTTACACCGATCCAGATGACTCTAAGTCTCAATCTGGATACATATTGAAAGTGGGAGCAATTAGCTAGAGTAGCTCAGTGCAGAGCATTGTAGACATAGAATATTTTGAAAAATACATACAACTCTGAATGTGACAGACCCCTTGACTAAACTTCTCTCACGAGCAAAACATGATCATACCTTAGTATTCTTTGGGTGTTAATCAGAAAGCGATGTGAACTAGATTATTGAATCTAGTAAACCCTTTGGGTGTTGGTCACATGACGATGTGAACTATGGGTGTTAATCATATATAGATATGAATATATTGGTGTTAAATCACATGATGATGTGAACTAGATTATTGACTCTAGTGCAAGTGGGAGACTGAAGGAAATATGGCCTAGAGGAAATAATAAAGTTATTATTTATTTCCTTATTTCATGATAAATGTTTATTATTCATGCTAGAATTGTATTAACCAAAAACATAATACATGTGTGAATATATAGACAAACATAGTGTCACTAGTATGCCTCTACTTGACTAGCTCATTAATCAAAGATGGTTGAGTTTCCTAGCCATAGACATGAGTGGTCATTTGATTAAACGGGATTGCATCATTAGGAGAATGATGTGATTGACTTGACCCATTCCGTTAGCTTAGCACTTGATCGTTTAATATGTTGCTATTGATTTCTTCATGACTTATACATGTTCCTATGACTATGAGATTATGCAACTCCCGTTTACCGGAGGAACACTTTGTGTGCTACCAAACGTCACAACGAAACTGAGTGATTATATAGGTGCTCTACAAGTGTTTCCGAAGATACTTGTTGAGTTGGCGTATTTCAAGATTAGGATTTGTCACTCTGATTGTCGAAGAGGTATCTCTGGGCCCTCTCGGTAATGCACATCACTATAAGCCTTGCAAGCAATGTGACTAATGAGTTAGTTGCGGGATGATGCATTACATAACGAGTAAAGAGACTTGTCGGTAACGAGATTGAACTAGGTATTGAGATACCGACGATCGAATCTCGGGCAAGTAACATACCAATGACAAAGGGAACAAAGTATGTTGTTATGCGGTTTGACCGATAAAGATCTTCGTAGAATATGTAGGAGCCAATATGACCATCCAGGTTCCGCTATTGGTTATTGACCGGAGACATGTCTCGGTCATGTCTACATAGTTCTCGAACCCGTAGGGTCCGCACGCTTAAAGTTCAGTGACGATCGGTATTATGAGTTATGTGTTTTGATGTACCAAAGGTAGTTCGGAGTCCTGGATGAGATCGGGGACATGACGAGGCGTCTCGAAATGGTCGATACGTAAAGATCGATATATTGGACGACTATATTCGGACACCGGAAAGGTTCCGAGTTATTCGGGTATTTATCGGAGTACCAAAGAGTTACGGGAATTCGCCGGGGAGAAGTTATGGTCCTTATGGGACATAAGAAGGAAGTACACCAGCCCACAAGGGGCTGGTGCGCCCCTTGTGGTCAGGAGGCCCAATAGGAATATGTTTGGGGGGTGCGGCCCCCCTTTCCTTCTCTCCTACTTCTCCTTCCCTTCCCTCTCCTACTCCAACTTGGGAAAGGGGATCCTACTCCCACCGGGAGTAGGACTCCCCCCTTGGGTGCGCCTAGCGAGGGCCGGCCCTCTCCCTCCTCCACTCCTTTATATACGGGGCAAGGGGGCACCCCATATACACAACAATTGATCTCTTGATCTCTTAGCCGTGTGCGGTGCCCCCCTCCACCATATTCCACCTGGGTAATATCGTAGCGGTGCTTAGGCGAAGCCCTGCGTCGGTAGCATCATCAACATCATCATCACGCCGTCGTGCTGACGGAACTCTCCCGCAAAGCTCTGCTGGATCGGAGTTCGTGGGACGTCATTGAGCTGAACGTGTGCTGAACTCGGAGGTGCCGTACGTTCGGTACTTGATCGGTCGGATCATGAAGACATACGGCTACATCAACTGCGTTGTGCTAATGCTTCCGCTTACGGTCTACGAGGGTACGTTGACGACACTCTCCCCTCTCGTTGCTTTGCATCACCCTGATTTTGCGTGTGCGTAGGATTTTTTTTGAAATTACTACGTTCCCCAACACTTTTATGCTATCTAGAAATTCTATATCATTTCCAATCAACAATATGTCATCCACATATAATATTAGAAATGCTACAAAGCTCCCACTCACTTTGTTGTATATACAAGCTTCTCCAAAAGTCTGTATAAAACCATATGCTTTGATCACAATATCAAAACGTTTATTGCAACTCTGAGAGGCTTGCACCAGTCCATAAATAGATCGCTGGAGCTTGCACACTTTGTTAGTGCCCTTTGGATCGACAAAACCTTCTGGTTGCATCATATACAACTCTTCTTTCAGAAATCCATTCAGGAATGCAGTTTGGGCATCCATTTGCCAAATTTCATAATCATAAAATGCGGCAATTGTCACGACCGGTTTTTCAATAAAAATGATTATTGAGAAAACCAATCTTTAAATCCCAGCATAGGAAAAGTCATCCTTTCTGGTGGACAAAAGCTTGATAAACAGAGAACCAGTAGCACCAAATATATTACAGGGTTGAGCTGAGGCAGCTCAACAATTTATTACAGACCCGCCAATATATTACATATGGGCGATTATGACACAGGGGTGGGGTGGCATGCTACTAGTTCGAGGGAAAAGTGGTGGTGGATAACTTGACTTCTACTGGCAGTACATCGACCGTCGAGGTGAGGCTCGATGAATTTATTCGGGATTGCGGAAGCGGATAATACAATGACCAAGACAGGATCGCACGGGACTGACTGGGACTCCTCTAGGCGTTGGACTCGCTATCATACTCTTCATCCAAGAGATCACCTTCATCATCATCTGGCCAAATCAACAAGCAAGGTGAGTACTTGAAAGTACTCGCAAGACAGTTCGGACAAAAGATATAATCAATGAATGCACGAATGCGTCATGAACAAAGTATGATGCTCAAATACAACGGAATTATTGCAGAACTTGATGTATCAAATTTTAATAATTGAAAACCGATCGGGTGTCTGGAGCGACGCCTCGAAAGGTAAATAAATGAAAATGCATGCCGCAGTCGGGCGTCTTAGCGACACCACTTAAAGGGCTTTAAAAGAAATGCCACCGTCGGACGTCTGAGCGACATCACTGACAGGGCTTTAAAAGAAATACCACAGTCGGACGTCTGAGCGACATCACAGAAAGGGCTTAAAAAAGAAATACCATCGTCGGACGTCTGAGCGACATCACAGACAGGGCTTTAAAAGAAAATACCACTGGCGGACGTCTGAGCGACATCACAGACAGGGCTTTAAAAG
>NC_041383.1:728538113-728548000 GCF_002162155.2 Triticum dicoccoides
TGCCGGATGTCTGAGTGACATCACAGACAGGGCTTTAAAAGAAAATACCACCGTCGGACATCTGAGCGACATCACAGACAAGGCTTTAAAAGAAATACCACCGTCGGACGTCTGAGCGACATCACAGACAGGGCTTTAAAAGAAATACCACTGCCGGATGTCTGAGCGACATCACAGACAGGGCTTTAAAAAAAATACCACCGTCGGATGTCTGAGCGACATCACAAACAGGGCTTTAAAAGAAATACCACCGTCGGACGTCTGAGCGACATCACAGACAGGGATTTGTAACAAATGTAAATAACGAGATTAGTTCATCCACAAGAATAATCTTTTAACTGGATTTATTACACATAAATCCCACCGGAGTTTTTGTCACTGAGGCTGAATACCTGACAAGATAAGACAATTATAGTACTTGAACAAAGTACAAGATAATTGAAAGATTGAGACTCTGCAGAGTTTGGAAGAACTAAACACAGCCAACGGATTTCCGTAGTCACGAAGGACTAGTTCCGTTTACGGTATTTCAGTAGAAACACATTTAACTAGTACACACCCATTTCACCTCACGATGCCAGGAATCACCCTGGACAACGTCCAAGAAAAACATTGAGACGGGGAGGCCACAACCTCGAATAGCATGGGATCAAATTTCTATACGCGCGCTCTAAGGGGTGCCCCCCTCTCGGTCCCAACCGGAATCACCCATGCCCCCTGACCGGATGACGGGCTTTAATCCAGGGCCATGGAACCCTCATCCCGGCCTCTCCACTTGGTGTGTACCAGGAAAATGATTTGCAACTTACCATGCCATATTCCTTTTGGAAAACATGTGACAGTATAGGATGGAATGAATGGGAATGTGAATTGTGTCATGACGACATGGAAGTCAAATAATCTGGCATAAGACTGGCATGTCACAACACTGCCATCTTACCCATCCTCATACCAACACATGGCTTTGCAAATATGTATCCAACAACATAATGCTTTCCGAAACTTACTTTCCGATGGTGTGCATGAGATATATCATGCAAAGTGATGTTCATAAACATGCCATGACCATACTAAAATGCAAACATGCAACAACACTCATCATATTAAGAGTTCAAACATGCTTGCCTGGTTCGGAGTAGTCGGAGTCTAACTGTGCGAAGTTTGCGGCTCCGTCACCTCCTCCGGTATCTACGGTATAAGAAAAATATGTACGCAACGTAAATACCGTGAGTGTACAGAAAAGTGTTCCAAATATTTTTCAAATAAATATGATAAAAAACTAGACAAAAATCTAAAGAGAACAGAAAAAGAATCAATCAAAAAATACTTTTCTGATCAAAAGTTATAAGAGTTTTGGCCCAAGGACCCATCTGTAATGAAACAGAAATCCTCCAGGGGCCTATGTAGAAGAATTAAAAAAAAACGGTTCAGAGAGAAAACGTATTTGCCAGAGTACGCCTTTTGCCAACGATTTAGAAAAAACGAAAGAGAGGCTGACGGGCGGGTCCCACCCGTCAGGTTTGAAAGTTCAAACAGGGGAGTCGGGGCTCGTCGGCACCCGAGAGCCGCGGTGGTCACCGGCGGCGATCCATGGCAAGGCAGGGAGATCGGAGCGTACCTCCGTGATTAGGGCGCCATTCCGCGTCTGTGGGAGGTGGTGGTGGTCGCTGGCGAGTACCACGTCGGCGGCGATGCTTGCTCCGGCGGACGGTGATTCGGGTGGCCGTGAATATCGCCGGAGAGAGCTACGGAGGTGGAATTGGTGAGGGGGTTAGACTCGCGATAGTATGAGGAGGTATCTGACGAGGCTAGGGCGCCGGAGATGGCCTTACCGGAGTGAATCACGGTGGGGGCCGAGGCGGAACGGAGTGGCCGGAGTCGGGGAAGGAGAGCTCCTCATGGCTCGTTCAGTGGCTGTGCGGGGCCTGATGAGGTAGATGAGGTGTGCCGGGGGCGAGAGCAGGCTCGGGGTGCTATATATAGCTACCCCGAGGCGGTTGCCGAGAACGGGGTTCTCCGGCGAGGTGATTACGGCGGCGCTGCGGTTGCACGGGCGGTTTCAGAGGCTGAACGTCGTCGTGGGTGATCCAAGGTTCCGTTTTGGTGCTAACCGCATTGGGATTTGGGGGTTTAGGGGGAGTTCAACGGAACGGGGTGGCGCGGGCCCGTCGGCGGCAGGGAGCGCGCTCTGCGCGTGCCGCGCCATGGCGACTGTGCTGCATGCGTGCGCTGGCAAGGAGGTGGCCACGCCGAGCCACCAGGACATTTGGGCGGCGCCGAACGGCGTTGAGCCGCCGTTCTGCTTCCTGTCGGCCGCTACGGCGCTACGGCAGCCGCAAGACACGCCGGCGCAGGCGGGCCAGGGCGCCACCGACGCCAGGAAGGCGCCAAGCACGCGTGTGAGGCACCGGACAACCAAGCCTGGCCGCGAGCTACGTGCCAAGCGCACTATGAGCTCGTGACTGAAGCTACTGACGAAGATCGACACTGAACTTCTGAATTTATCTGAAAGTGATTAGAACATTGCACGCAAGGTGTTCGACAGAATGATCCAGGCATGTAGGGATTTTTTCTTTGGCTGGTTTTTGGTGGAGGGGCCTCTCATTGCATCCTGAGGTTGCCTGAATATTTGTGGAATTTTTGGAGAGGTGTAGATATGAATTTCACCAAATTTGGCAAATCTGGTCCAAACTTGCAGTGAGTGCAATTTGAAATATTTGAACAGGAGAAGAGTGGATCAAGATGGTTCTGGGTTGTGGGTACCAAGGACTATCTAGGGGTGTTGAGTTGAGATCAAAATTCAAAAGCATTAAGGCACTTGTTTTATAATCCACCTAGGCTCAAAAGAAAGGACAGAATTATTTTGGGAGGAGAAATAATTGGAATAAAATCCAAAAATGGATTTTATTAGTTTGTAGAGAATGTTAGGGTTGAACCAAAGTGGAAGGAGTGGGTTTGGGAAAAATTTCACTATAGGAGGCATGGTGAATTTTTTTTGAAGGGACCAAAACCAAATAAAAGTCCTAAATTAAAAGGGTTTTTCCTCTCAGGAGAAACTAAATCCAAGAAAGATTTTTGCTGAAAACAAAACCACAAAGAAATTTTTTTGGAGTGTCACAGCACCTACCCCCTTAGGAAAAATCTCGTCCCCGAGATTTCAGCTGATCCTTAAACAGGTGTGGGTGCTCTGTCCGAAGAAAATCCTCTCTCTCCCAAGTGGCTTCATTCTCGGTGTGGTTGCTCCACTGAACTCTGAAAAACTTAATGGTTTTCTGTCGGGTCCTCCTCTCAGATTCTTCTAATAATTTTATTGGGTGCTCCCGGTAAGTGAGGTCTGGTTGCACGTCAATATACTCATGTGAATCTTGCTTCTCTGGGTTGCTTATGTATTTTATCAACTGCGAGATGTGAAACACGTTGTGGATACCGGACAACTCTCCGGGTAGGTCCAGCTGGTAGGCTACCTTGCCTCGTCGGGCCACTATCTGAAATGGTCTGATGAATCTTGGTGCTAGTTTCCCCTAAATCTTGAATCGTTGCAGACCCTTCATAGGAGAAACTCTCAGGTATACCAATTCTCCGCGTTCAAAACTGATTTCCCGATGCTTTCGGTCGTAATAACTCTTTTGCCGACTTTGAGCTGTTTTGAGTCGTTCCCTAATCGTCTTAACTTTCTCCTCGGCCTCCTTGAGCATATCTGGGCCAAAGATATGGCTGTCTCCGGTCTCTGACCAATTTAGCGGGGTACGACATCTTCTCCCATATAGAGCTTCAAAGGGTGCCATTTGCAAGCTAGCTTGATAGCTGTTGTTGTATGCGAACTCTGCATATGGCAAACTTTCTTCCCAACTGTTCCCGTAGGTGAGGACACATGCTCTTAGCATGTCTTCTAAGATTTGGTTTACGCGTTCTGTTTGTCCATCAGTCTGGGGATGGTATGCGGTACTGAAGGCTAGTTGGGTTCCCAGTGCCTGTTGTAGGTGATCCCAGAATGTAGAGACGAACTGTGTGCCTCTATCGGAGATGATAGCCTTAGGGACTCCATGTAGGCAGACGATACGGGCAAGATAAAGTCTGGCTAGTCTCTGAGTGGTGTAAGTTGTTTTTACCGGAATGAAATGTGCCGCCTTGGTTAATCTGTCGGTTATGACCCAAATGGCATCGTTTCCGTGTTGTGACCGTGGCAGTCCAACGATAAAGTCCATTCCAATCTCGTCCCATTTCCACTCGGGTATCTTATTTGGCTGTAACAGTCCGGTTGGTTTCTGGTGCTCGGCCTTGATACGTTGACAAGAGTCACAGCATGCAATGAACGTGGCTATATCTCTCTTCATACCGTGCCACCAAAATTTTTCCTAAAGGTCTTTGTACATTTTTGTTCCTCCAGGATGGATTGAATACGGAGCGGTGTGACTTTCAGTTAATATCTGCTGTTTGAGGTCCTTGACATTTGGTACGCATAGCCTTTCTCCGTACCACAATATTCCTTGCTCATCTATGTTGAATTCTGAGGCTCTTCCCAAACTCACTTTTCTCTTTATGCCCTCAATGCTGGGGTGTCCGTGCTGGGCTTCCTTGATGCTTTCCATTAGGGTAGGCTGTATTTCTATATTCGACACACTGCCTTCGGTAACCATTATTAGATTGAGTCGGGCAAACTCTTGTCGAAATTCTGGCCTCAATTTTGGTATATTGTCGTCTTCCATGCTGGGATTTCGACTAAGTGCATCTGCCACAACATTTGCTTTTCCGAGATGATAGTGGATTCCAACATCATAATCCTTCACCAACTCTAACCAGCGTCGTTGTCGTAAATTTAACTCTGGCTGTGTGAAAATATACTTAAGACTCTTATGGTCTGTGTATATCCCACAATGATTCCCAAGTAGGAAGTGTCTCCATTCCTTGAGTGCATGGATGACCGCTGCTAATTCCAAGTCATGTGTGGGATAATTTTCTTCATGCTTGCGTAGTTGTCTGGAGACATACGCTATTACCTTGCCTTCTTGCATTAATACGCATCCGAGGCCTTTCCGGGATGCGTCACAATACACCTCAAAGTTCTTGTGTATATCTGGCACAATTAGTACTGGTGTCGTTGTTAATTTTCTTTTTAGCTCTTGGAAGCTTTTCTCACATGCTTCTGTCCATTCAAATTTCTTGCCTTTCTTGAGCAATTGTGTCATGGTCTTTGCTATAGTGGAGAATCCTTCAATAAATCTCCGATAATAGCCTGCCATTCCCAAGAATCTCCGTACGTCTGTCACGTTAGCTGGCGGTTTCTAGCCAAGTACGGCCTTGACTTTTTCTGGATCTACTGCAATACCTTCTTGGGTTAGCACGTGGCCCAGAAAACCCACCTGCCTTAGCCAAAATTCACATTTGCTGAATTTGGTGTACAGTTGATGTTTCCTGAGTTCTCCGAGTACAATCCTGAGATGTTTGGCGTGCTCTTCTGGTGTTTTGGAATGTATCAGAATATCATCGATGAATACCACAACAAACTTGTCCATATACTTCATAAACACTTTGTTCATGAGGTGAACAAAATATGCGGGGGCGTTGGTTAGCCCAAATGGCATTACTGTGAACTCATACAGCCCATATGTGGAGGTGAAAGCGGTCTTGGGAATGTCTTCTATTCGTACTTTTAATTGGTGGTATCCTGATCTCAAATCAATTTTTGAGAAGACTTTGGCCTGTGCGAGCTGATCGAATAAATCATTTATTCGGGGCATTGGGTATTTGTTCTTGATTGTGACCATGTTGAGAGCTCGATAATCAATACACAACCTCATTGTTCCATCCTTCTTCTTGGCAAATAAAATTGGAGAACCCCAAGGTGAGGAGCTGGCTCGTATGTATCCTTTCTCCATTAATTCTTTTATTTGCTTCTTCAACTCTACCAATTCGGATGGTGCCATTCTGTAAGGTTTCTTGTAAATAGGAGTGGTTCCGGGTGCAAGCTCAATGCTGAATTCTATCTCTCGGTCGGGTGGCATGCCCGGTAGTTCTTCTGAAAATACATCTAGAAATTCACATACCATTGGAACCTTGTTCAGCTCAGAAACGTCTACCATGTTTAATCTAGGTTGCCGGGGTATTTGTCTCTCCTTGGCTGAAACTTTTATTTTCTTCCCTTGATGGTGGGTGAGAATCACGGTACGGTTGAAGCAATCAATAAAACCTTTGTTGGTGGTTAACCAATCCATTCCTAGGATGACATCCAGTCCTTTGCTTTCCAGTACAATAAGATTGGCGTAAAATTTCAATCCTTCAAATTCAATAACCACACCTTGACAGTAACTCTGGGTCACTTGCTTAATCCCAGGGGACTTGACGATCATTGATTTTAACAAGGGAAGCATCGAAAAATTATTTTGCAAAGCAAAACTTTTCGAAACGAATGAGTGAGAAGCTCCAGAATCAAACAAAACCATGGCAGGTATTGTGTTGACGGGGTACGTACCGAGTACGATATCTGGGGCGTTCTGTGCTTCCTCTCTGGTCACGTGGTTCAAGTGACCTTTCCGGTGGTTGTTGTTGGGGTTGAAATTGCTTTGCTTTGGTGCTGAATTAATTCCACCATTATTGAGCTTCGGATTTGAGTTCCTTGGCTTGGGACACTGCTTGGCATAGTGCCCTTCTTCTCCACAAGCATAACAGGTAACGCCTGGGCGATAGGTGAACTCTTTGTCTCTTGCATGGAAATTCTTGGTTGGACGTGAATTATTCGCCGGGGTTTTGTGTGAATCCCCCTTCTGAAATTCCTTCTTGCTTTTGGGATTGCGAGAAAAATTAGTCTGGTCCCTTTTCCATTTGCGGATATCTTCCAGGCTACGTCGCTCATTTTCCAGGGTAATGGCCTTATCCACCAGTGTTTTAAAATCTGGAAAGGTGTGCACAACTAGCTGGCACTTAAGGGCGGGTGCCAGGCCTTCCAAGAATTTTTCCATCTTCTTGCTCTCAGTCATGCGTTCTTCATTGGCGTAGCGAGACAGCAGTGTGAATTGGCTGTTGTATTCTGACACTGTCATGGCTCTTTGCTTGAGTTCATCAAATTCCTTCTTCTTGATTTTCATGACGCTCTTAGGAATATGTGCCCCACGAAAACCTTCTTTGAAATTTTCCCAGGTGATTTCATTTTCGTTGGGGTGCATGTGCAGGAAGTTTTCCCACCATGATGCAGCTGCACCTGTGAGATAATGTGGTGCATACAGTACTTTTTCACGGTCTGAACACTGTGCGATAATTAATTTTCTCTCCATGTCTCGAAGCCAGTCCTCGGCCTCAAGAGGCTTGTCAGTATGAGAAAATGTTGGAGGACGCGTCTTTTGTAACTTAGATAATTTGGATTGCGGTTGATACTGACCACGGTTACTTCCCATATTGATGAATTGGTTAATCATTTCCTGGTGTTTCTGCTGACTCTGTTCATACAAACGACAAACTTGTGTAAAAGCTGTTTCACTGTCCGGTTGACTTGTCTGACCCTGAGTGAAATTCTGGTTCTGCGGTGTGCCATAAATTTCTTCTGGCTGAGTTGGCATGGAGCGCGTCCAAGGACGAGACATCTTTCACTCTGGGGATAAATTTTTTTGTGAACTCGTAAGACAAGAAGAAGAGTCGCAAAAGTCAATAAAATCACACGCAAGGAACATTTTTAAACTCCATGGTATTTTTTTTGAAACACACGATTGCACGCGGAGAAGGACTAGTGCATATCTTACACGCAGGCATAATTATACATTACATCACTCAGGATATGCGTACATAATCCTGACATGTTATTTAAACTAGTGCACTCCTCCAGACCCTACATGATGCGCAAACAGGCTACTTCTCACAACCTGAGAACATAAAAACATATTACACCAGTTGATACATCGCATGGCGTCTATGCGTACTTAGTCGGAGATGTTGAGGATCTCCCTTGGCCTGCCGAGGGTGAGACGCAGAGACGCTGGAGAATCGACCTCCTCCTCGCTAATAGGTTCCAGGCGAGAAACGTTGTGCTGAGCTGATGGAGCAGGTGTCGTAGGCAGAATAACACGAATACGAGTGGGTGGAATAGGTGGGGTAGCTCGTATGGGAGTGGGTGCAACAAGTGGTGCAGAGCGGACGGGAGTGGGTGCAACAAGTGGTGCAGAGCAGACGGGAGTGGGTACAATAGCCTGGTTAAATTCCTCTGTGGTAGGCAGACGACGAGGAGAGGCGAGTATGGTAGGTGAGTGAGAGGTTGTGGATGACACAAAAGTCAGTGGTGGAGCGGTGTGCAGGAGTTCCCTCCTGTTAGCAGCACAGCCATGAACTGAGCCCGTGCGTGCAGCTACGAGGTCATCCACCATGCAGTCGAATGCTGCCTCCAGGGCTCGGAGGTACTCGACAAGCATCTCAAAGGCTTCGTCTCGCTCTCCTCTGGGTCAAGAGAACGAGTAGTGACAGGTGTAAGGCACATGGCAAGGAAGGTAGTGGTAGCGACGGGTCTTCATTGCAGGAAGAACATCCCGAAGACGGGCTATCGCCTCGCGGGCAGCCATCTACATAGCATGCCTTTCTGTCGGCATGGCTCTCCCCATGAATCGGAGACGGCGTATTTCAGCATGGCCTCCCCTGAATTTCACCGCGGCCTGGTGCATAGTCAGACTATTGTTGATCTTGTGTGGATAAAGCGTGAAGACCGGGCGCACGGATGGCCCCATCGCGACCTGAACGATGAAGGAGAGGAGTTTGACAAATCCCTCAGGCACGTTGGCGAACATCTGAGACTCGCAGTCATTGCCGGCCATCTACAAAAGTAGGCAAAAATTCTGAGTGGTCAGATCATAAATTTTATGCTGACTGTAAGAAAATGACTACAATTGTAAAAACATGAATAACTCTATCATGCTAATAACCAATTAGCGATCGCACCTAGTGGCTTCCTACAGTCAGCCTGGCTCTGGTTACCAAGTCTGACACGACCGGTTTTTCAATAAAAATGATTATTGAGAAAACCAATCTTTAAATCCCAGTATAGGAAAAGTCATCCTTTCTGGTGGACAAAAGCTTGATAAACAAAGAACCAGTAGCACCAAATATATTACAGGGTTGAGCTGAGGCAGCTCAACAATTTATTACAAACTCGCCAATATATTACATATGGGCGATTATGACACAGGGGTGGGGTGGCATGCTACTAGTTCGAGGGAAAAGTGGTGGTGGATAACTTGACTTCTACTGGCAGTACATCGAGCGTCGAGGTGAGGCTCGATGAATTTATTCGGGATTGCGGAAGCAGATAATACAATGACCAAGACAGGATCGCACGGGACTGACTGGGACTCCTCTAGGCGTCGGACTCGCTATCATACTCTTCATCCAAGAGATCGCCTTCATCATCATCTGGCCAAATCAACAAGTCGGGTGAGTACTTGAAAGTACTCGCAAGACAGTTCGGACAAAAGATATAATCAATGAATGCATGAATGCGTCATGAACAAAGTATGATGCTCAAATACAACGGAATTATTGCAGAACTTGATGTATCAAATTTTAATAATTGAAAACCGATCGGGTGTCTGGAGCGACGCCTCGAAAGGTAAATAAATGAAAATGCATGCCGCAGTCGGACGTCTTAGCGACACCACTTAAAGGGCTTTAAACGAAATGCCACCGTCATACGTCTGAGCGACATCACTGACAGGGCTTTAAAAGAAATACCACAGTCGGACGTCTGAGCGACATCACAGAAAGGGCTTAAAAAAGAAATACCACCATCGGACGTCTGAGCGACATCACAGACAGGGCTTTAAAAGAAAATACCACCGTCGGACGTCTGAGTGACATCACAGACAGAGCTTTAAAAGAAAATACCACCGTCGGACGTCTGAGCGACATCATAGACA
>NC_041383.1:728548043-728555726 GCF_002162155.2 Triticum dicoccoides
TTTAAAAGAAAATACCACCGTCGGACATCTGAGCGACATCACAGACATGGCTTTAAAAGAAATACCACCGTCGGACGTCTGAGCGACATCACAGACAGGGCTTTAAAAGAAATACCACCTTCGGACGTCTGAGCGACATCACAGACAGGGCTTTAAAAGAAATACCACCGTCGGACGTCTGAGCGACATCACAGACAGGGCTTTAAAAGAAATACCACCGTTGGACGTCTAAGCGACATCACAGACAGGGCTTTGTAACAAATGTAAATAACGAGATTAGTTCATCCACAAGTATAATCTTTTAACTAGATTTATTACACATAAATCCCACCGGAGTTTTTGTCATTGAGGCTGAATACCTGACAAGATAAGACAATTATAGTACTTGAACAAAGTACAAGATAATTGAAAGATTGAGACTCTGCAGAGTTTGGAAGAACTAAACACAGCCAACGGATTTCCGTAGTCACGAAGGACTAGTTCCGTTTACGGTATTTCAGTAGAAACACAATTAACTAGTACACACCCATTTCACCTCACGATGCCAGGAATCACCCTGGACAACGTCCAAGAAAAACTTTGAGACGGGGAGGCCACAACCTTGAATAGCATGGGATCAAATTTCTATACGCGCGCTCTAAGGGGTGCCCCCCTCTCGGTCCCAACCGGAATCACCCATGCCCCCTGACCGGATGACGGGCTTTAATCCAGGCCCATGGAACCCTCATCCCGGCCTCTCCACTTGGTGTGTACCAGGAAAACGATTTGCAACTTACCATGCCATATTCCTTTCGGAAAACATGTGACAGTATAGGATGGAATGAATGGGACTGTGAATTGTGTCATGACGACACGGAAGTCAAATAATCTGGCATAAGACTGGCATGTCACAAAACTGCCATCTTACCCATCCTCATACCAACACATGGCTTTGCAAATATGTATCCAACAACATAATGCTTTCCGAAACTTACTTTCCGATGGTGTGCATGAGATATATCATGCAAAGTGATGTTCATAAACATGCCATGACCATACTAAAATGCAAACATGCAACAACACTCATCATATCAAGAGTTCAAACATGCTTGCCTGGTTCGGAGTAGTCGGAGTCTAACTGTGCGAAGTTTGCGGCTCCGTCACCTCCTCCGGTATCTACGGTATAAGAAAAATATGTACGCAACGTAAATACCGTGAGTGTACAGAAAAATGTTCCAAATATTTTTCAAATAAATATGATAAAAAACTAGACAAAAATCTAAAGAGAACAGAAAAAGAATCAATCAAAAAATACATTTCTGATCAAAAGTTATAAGAGTTTTGGCCCAAGGACCCATCTGTAATGAAACAGAAATCCTCCAAGGGCCTATGCAGAAGAATAAAAAAAACGGTTCAGAGAGAAAACGTAATTGCCAGAGTACGCCTTCTGCCAACGATTTCAAAAAAACGAAAGAGAGGCTGACGGGCGGGTCCCACCCGTCAGGTTTGAAAGTTCAAACAGGGGAGTCGGGGCTCGTCGGCGCCCGAGAGCCGCGGTGGTCGCCGGCGGTGATCCACGGCAAGGCAGGGAGATCGGAGCGTACCTCCGTGATCAGGGCGCCATTCCGCGTCGGTGGGAGGTGGTGGTGGTCGCCGGCGAGTACCACGTCGGCGGCGATGCTTGCTCCGGCGAACGGTGATTCGGGTGGCCGTGAATCTCGCCGGAGAGAGCTGCGGAGGTGGAATTGGTGAGGGGGTTAGCCTCACGATAGTATGAGGAGGTATCTGACGAGGCTAGGGCGCCGGAGATGGCCTTACCGGAGTGAATCACGGTGGGGGCCGAGGCCGAACAGAGTGGCCGGAGTCGGGGAAGGAGAGCTCCTCGTGTCTCGTTCAGTGGCTGTGCGGGGCCTGATGAGGTAGAGGAGGTGTGCCGGGGGCGAGAGTAGGCTCGGGGTGCTATATATAGCCGCCCCGAGGCGGTTGCTGAGAACGGGGTTCTCCAGCGAGGTGATTACGGCGGCGCTGCGGTTGCACGGGCGGTTTCAGAGGCTGAACGTCGTCGTGGGTGATCCAAGGTTCCGTTTTGGTGCTAACCGCATCGGGATTTGGGGGTTTAGGGGGAGTTCGACGGAATGGGGTGGCGCGGGCCCGTCGGCGGCAGGGAGCGCGCTCTGCGCGTGCCGCGCCACGGCGACTGTGCTGCATGCGTGCGCTGGCAAGGAGGTGGCCACGCGGAGCCACCAGGACGTTTGGGCGGCGCCGAACGGTGTTGAGCCACCGTTCTGCTTCCTGTCGGCCGCTACGGTGCTACGGCAGCCGCAAGACACGCCGACGCAGGCGGGCCAGGGCGCCACCGACGCCAGGAAGGCGCCAAGCGCGCGTGTGAGGCACCGGACAAGCATGCCTGGCCGCGAGCTATGTGCCAAGCGCACATTGAGCTCGTGACTGAAGCTACTGACGAAGATCGACACTGAACTTCTAAATTTATCTGAAAGTGATTAGAACAGTGCACGCAAGGTGTTCGACAGAATGATCCAGGCATGTAGGGATTTTTCCTTGGGCTGGTTTTTGGTGGAGGGGCCTCTCATTGCATCTAGAGGTTGCCTGAATATTTGTGGAATTTTTGGAGAGGTGTAGATATGAATTTCACCAAATTTGGCAAATCTGGTCCAAACTTGCAGTGAGTGCAATTTGAAATATTTGAACAGGAGAAGAGTGGATCAAGATGGTTCTGGGTTGTGGGTATCAAGGACTATCCAGGGGTGTTGAGTTGAGATCAAAAATCAAAAGCATTAAGGCACTTGCTTTGCAATCCACCTAGGCTCAAAAGAAAGGACAAAATTATTTTGGGAGGAGAAATAATTGGAATAAAATCCAAAAAAAAGGGCAACCTGGTGCATGTAGCTCCCGCTTGCGCAGGGTCCAGGGAAGGGTCCGACCACTTTGGGTCTATAGTACGCAGCCTTTCCCTACATTTCTATAAGAGGCTGTTTCCAGGACTTGAACCCATGACCTCATGGTCACAAGGCAGCAGCTTTACCACTGCGCCAAGGCTCCCCTTCTGGAATAAAAATCCAAAAATGGATTTTATTAGTTTGGAGAGAATGTTAGGGTTGAACCAAAGTGGTAGGAGTGGGTTTGGGAAAAATTTCACTATAGGAGGCATGGTGAATTTTTTTTGAAGGGACCAAAACCAAATAAAAGTCCTAAATTAAAAGGGTTTTTCCTCTCAGGAGAAACTAAATCCAAGAAAGATTTTTGCTGAAAACAAAACCACAAAGAAAAAAAATTTGGAGTGTCACAGCAATTGCTAACATGATTCAGACAGACTTAAGTATCGCTACGGATGAGAAAGTCTCATCATAGTCAAACCCTTGAACTTGTCGAAAACCTTTCGCAACAAGTTGAGCTTTGTGGACAGTAACATTACCGTCAGTGTCAGTCTTCTTCTTGAAGATCCATTTATTCTCTATGGCTTGCCTATCATCGGGGAAGTTAACCAAAGTCCACACTTTGTTCTCATACATGGATCCCATCTCAGATTTCATGGCCTCAAGCCATTTTGCGGAATCTGGGCTCACCATCGCTTCTTCATAGTTCGTAGGTTTGCCATGGTCAAGTAACATGACTTCCAGAACAGGATTACCGTACCACTCTAGTGCGGATCTTACTCTAGTTGACCTACGAGGTTCAGTAGCAACTTGATCTGATGCTTCATGATCAATATCATTAGCTTCCTCACTAATTGGTGTAGGTGCCACAGGAACCGGTTTCTGTGATGAACTACTTTCCAATAAGGGAGCAGGTACAATTACCTCATCAAGTTCTACTTTCCTCCCACTCACTTCTTTCAAGAGAAACACCTTCTCTAGAAAGGATCCATTCTTAGAAAAAAATGTCTTGCCTTCGGATCTGTGATTGAAGGTGTACCCAATAGTTTCCTTTGGGTATCCTATGAAGACACATTTCTCCGATTTGGGTTCGAGCTTATCATGTTGAAGCTTTTTCACATACGCATCGCAGCCCCAAACTTTAAGAAACGACAACTTTGGTTTCTTGCCAAACCACAGTTCATATGGCGTCATCTCAACCGATTTCGATGGTGTCCTATTTAACGTGAATGCCGCCGTCTCTAAAGCATAACCCCAAAATGATAGAGGTAAATAAGTAAGAGACATCATAGATCGCACCATATCTAGTAAAGTACAATTACGACGTTCAGACACACCATTACGCTGTGGTGTTCCGGGCGGCGTGAGTTGCGAAACTATTCCGCATTGTTTCAAATGTAGACCAAACTCGTAACTAAAATATTCTCCTACACGATCAGATCATAGAAACTTTTTTTTCTTGCTACGATGATTTTCCACTTCACTCTGAAATTCTTTGAACTTTTCAAATGTTTCAGACTTATGTTTCATTAAGTAGATATACCCATATCTGCTCAAATCATCTGTGAAGGTGAGAAAATAACGATACTCGCCGCGAGCCTAAATATTCATTGGACCACATACATCAGTATGTATGATTTCCAACAAATCTGTTGCTCGCTCCATTGTTTCGGAGAACGGTGTTTTAGTCATCTTGCCCATAAGGCATGGTTCGCAAGTACCAAGTGATTCATAATCAAGTGATTCCAGAAGTCCATCTATATGGAGTTTCTTCATGCGTTTTACACCAATATGCCCCAAACGGCAGTGCCAGAAATAAGTTGCACTATCATTATCAACTCTGCATCTTTTGGCTTCAACATTACGAATATGTGTATTACTACTATCGAGATTTATCACAAATAGACCACTCATCAAGGGTGCATGACCATAAAGGATATTCCTCATATAAATAGAACAACCATTATTCCCTGATTTAAATGAATAACCGTCTCGCATCAAATAAGATCCATATATAATGTTCATGCTTAACGCTGGCACTAAATAACAATTATTCAGGTCTAAAATTAATCCCGAAGGTAGATGTAGAGGTAGCGTGCCGACGGCGATCACATCAACTTTGAAATGTTTTCCCACGCGCGTCGTCACCTCGTCCTTAGCCAATCTTCGCTCAATTCGTAGTCCCTGTTTTGAGTTGCAAATATTAGCAACAGAACCAGTATCAAATAACCAGGTGCTACATCGAGCTTTAGTAAGGTACACATCAATAATATGTATATCACATATACCTTTGTTCACCTTGCCATCCTTCTTATCCACCAAGTACTTGGGGCAGTTCCGCTTCCAGTGACCAGTCCCTTTGCAGTAGAAGCACTCAGTCTCAGGCTTAGGTCCATACTTGGGTTTCTTCTCCTGAGCAGCAACTTGTGTGATGTTCTTCTTGAAGTTCCCCTTCTTCTTCCATTTACCCTTTTTCTTGAAAATGGTGGTCTTGTTGACCATCAACACTTGATGCCCCTTTTTTATTTCTACCTCCGCAGCTTTTAGCATCGCGAAGAGCTCGGGAATTGACTTACCCATCCCTTGCATATTATAGTTCATCACAAAGCTCTTGTAGCTTGGTGGTAGTGATTGAAGAATTCTATCATTAACACTATCATCCGTAAGATTAACTCCCAGTTGAATCAAGTGGTTGTTATACCTAGACATTTTGAGTATATGTTCACTGACAGAACTATTCCCCTCCATCTTGTAGCTATAGAACTTATTGGAGACTTCATATCTCTCAATCCGGGCATTTGCTTGAAATATTAATTTCAACTCCTGGAACATCTCATATGCTCCATGACGTTCAAAACATCGTTGAAGTCCCGGTTCTAAGCCGTAAAGCATGGCACACTGAACTATTGAGTAGTCATCAACACACGACTGCCAGGCATTCATAGTGTCTGCAGTTGCCGGCGCGGGTGGTACACCTAGCGGTGCTTCTAGGACGTATTTCTTCTGTGCAGCAATGAGGATAATCCTCAAGTTATGAACCCATTTCGTGTAATTGCTACCATCATCTTTCAACTTTGCTTTCTCAAGGAACGCATTAAAATTCAATGGAACAATAACACGGGCCACCTATCTACAACAACATAGACAAGCAAAATACTATCAGGTACTAAGTTCATGATAAATTTAAGTTCAATTAATCATATTACTTAAGAACTCCCACTTAGATAGACATCCCTCTAATCATCTAAGTGATCACGTGATCCAAATCAACTAAACCATAACCGATCATCACGTGAAATGGAGTAGTTTTCAATGGTGAACATCACTATGTTGATCATATCTTCTATATGATTCACGTTCGACCTTTCGGTCTCAGTGTTCCCAGGCCATATCTGCATATGCTAGGCTCATCAAGTTTAACCCGAGTATTCTGCGTGTGTAAAAACTGGCTTGCACCCGTTGTATAAGAACGTTGAGCTTATCACACCCGATCATCACGTGGTGTCTTGGCACGACGAATTTTGGCAACGGTGCATACTCAGGGAGAACATTTGTACCTTGAAATTTTTAGTGAGAGATCATCTTATAATGCTACCGTTAATCAAAGCAGAATAAGATGCATAAAGGATAAACATCACATGCAATCAATATAAGTGATATGATATGGCCATCATCATCTTGTGCCTTTGATCTCCATCTCCAAAGCACCGTCATGATCACCATCGTCACCGGCGCGACACCTTGATCTCCATCGTAGCATCGTTGTCATCTCGCCAACTATTGCTTCTACGACTATCGCTACCGCTTAGTGATAAAGTAAAGCAATTATACGGCGTTTGCATTCCATACAATAAAGCGACAACCATATGGCTCCTGCCAGTTGCCGATAAATCCGTTACAAAACATGATCATCTCATACAATAAAATATAGCATCATGCCTTGACCATATCACATCACAACATGCCCTGCAAAAACAAGTTAGATGTCCTCTACTTTGTTGTTGCAAGTTTTACGTGGCTTCTACGGGCTGAGCAAGAACTGTTCTTACCTACGCATCAAAACCACAACAATATTTCGTCAAGTTAGTGTTGTTTTAACCTTCAACAAGGACCGGGCGTAGTCACACTCGGTTCAACTAAAGTTGGAGAAACTGACACCTGCCAGCCACCTGTGTGCAAAGCACGTCGATAGAACCAGTCTCGCTAAGCGTACGCGTAATGTCGGTTCGGGCCGCTTCATCCAACAATACCACCAAACTAAAGTATGACATGCTGGTAAACAATATGACTTGTATCGCCCACAACTCACTTGTGTTCTACTCGTGCATATAACACCTACGCATAAAGCTGGCTCGGATGCCACTGTTGGGAAACATAGTAATTTCAAAAGAAATCCTACGCACACGCAAGATCATGGTGATGCATAGCAACGTGAGGGGAGAGTGTTGTCCATGTACCCTCATAGACCGAAAGTGGAAGCGTTATGACAACGATGTTGATGTAGTCGTACGTCTTCACGATCGACCGATCCTCAGTACCGAACGTATGGCACCTCCGTGTTTAGCACACATTAAGCTCGGTGACGTCCCACGAACTCACGATCCAGTAGAGCTCGAAGGAGAGTTTCGTCAGCACGACGGCGTGATGAAGATGTTGATGAAGTTACCGACGCAGGGCTTCGCCTAAGCACCGCTACGATATGACCGAGGTGGATTATGGTGGAGGGGGTCACCGCACATGGCTAAAAGATCATTAATCAATTGTTGTTTCTCCAAGGGGGCCCCTCCCCGTATATAAAGGAGCTAGGGGG
>NC_041383.1:728556060-728571354 GCF_002162155.2 Triticum dicoccoides
GGGGGGGGGGGGTTCCGGTAACCCCCTGGTACTCTGGTATATGTCCGAAACCTGCCGAAACACTTCCGATGTCCGAACATAGTCGTCCAATATATCAATCTTTCGTCTCGACCATTTTGAGGCTCCTCGTCATGTCCGTGATCATATCAGGGACTCCGAACTACCTTCGATACATCAAAACATATAAACTCATAATACCGATCGTCACAGAACTTTAAGCGTGCGGACCCTACGGGTTCGAGAACTATGTAGACATGACCGAGAAATGTCTCCGGTCAATAACCAATAGCGACACCTGGATTCTCATATTGGTTCCTACATATTCTACGAAGATCTTTATCGGTCAAACCGCATAACTACATACTTTGTTCCCTCTGTCATCGGTATGTTACTTGCCCGAGATTCGATCGACAGTATCTCAATACCTAGCTCAATCTCGTTACTGGCAAGTCTCTTTACTCGTTTCGTAATGAATCATCCCTCAACTAACTCATTAGTCACATTGTTTGCAAGGCTTATAGTGATGTGCATTACCGAGAGGGCCCAGAGATACCTCTCCGACAATCGGAGTGACAAATCCTATTCTCGATCTATGCCAACTCAACGAACACCATCGGAGACACCTGTAGAGCACCTTTATAATAACCCAGTTAAGTTGTGATGTTTGGTAGCACACAAAGTGTTCCTCCGGTATTCGGGAGTTGCATAATGTCATAGTATAGGAACATGTATAAGTCATGGAGAAAGCAATAGCAGTAAACTTAAACGATCAAGTGCTAAGCTAATGAAATGGGTCAAGTCAATCACATCATTCTCCTAATGATGTGATCCCATTAATCAAATGACAACTCATGTCTATGGCTAGGAAACTCAACAATCTTTGATCAACGAGTTAGTCAAGTAGAGGCATACTAGTGACACTATGTTTGTCTATGTATTCACACATGTATTATGTTTCCAGTTAATACAATCTTAGCATGAATAATAAACATTTATCATGATATGAGGAAATAAATAATAACTTTATTATTGCCTCTAGGCTATATCTCCTTCAAATGTATGGTCTTCTTGAGGAGTTCATTATTGAGCATAGGCAGTTGAGGTTGTGGGACATTCAGCGTTGTTCGTTCGGAGAGGCTTATGTTCGGCTGACGAGGGTTAGAGACAGGGATAAGTTGGTGCTAGATAGTCCGCATGAATTTGGTGATGTGTTCATTACTTTTGTGAAGCATGATGAGGGCAGAAACCATATGAGGGTTCATTTCAATAGAACTGTTTGGTTGCGTCTGACGGGAGTTCCTTTTGATTTTCGTAACACTGAAGATTTGGCTTATGCTGTCAATAAGTTTGGCCGTATGATCTCCTGGGACAAGGAATATGATCACATGGGGCGTATTGTAGTCAAGGCAAGAGTTATGAATCTAGATATCATTCCCAAAAGTATGAGATGGTCTGAAGGGGATGAGTTTGAGGAAGATGGCTGGTCTTCCTCCATTGAAATTCTGGAAAGTGAGCTTCTTGGTGGAGGCCCAGCAGATGAGGATCCTTTTCCTCCTACAAATGTAGACCCACACCCTTTGCGTGAAAATGCTGAGCCTGGTGATGGTTTTCATGATGATGCTGTCAACAACAATCCTATGGATATTCAGATTGCAGAGAATTGGGATAACTGGAATGTGAATCAGCAAAATAACCAGAATGCAGAACTTGAGGACCTCCTGGATGTTGTGCAGCAGGAAGAAATGGCCTGGGCAGATGGGGAAGAACTGCTTCCAGCACCTAGCAACAGTAGCTTATCTTCAGACATGTCCTTCTCTGAAGGAGATAACACAAATATGCTTTTGCCTCCTGTTGCAGTGGAGATTTTCCTTCCTACAACTGCAATGCCTGCTATTTTACCTCCTCCTGCCATTGTGATTGCTAATGGCTTGCAGAACATCATCCAGGCCTATCAGTTAGATGATGAGGAGCCTCTTTTTTTTCATGGGCAGAACCAAGATGCTGCAATGGTTGATGTAGACCTGCATGATCAAATTGTTGCAAACCAACTACAACATGTTGCACCCACTATTCATGGGGCGGATGACATTGCTGATGTTTCTGCAGCTCAAGATGTGGCTCCTCTCCCTCCTGTATTGCAAGAAGCTACAATGGAGTGTTCTTTGGTCTCTGCTTTACCCTTGGATGTTGTGGCTACTGCTGAGCAAATTCCATCCTCTCTTGCTGGTGGATCTTCCAGTGAAGTCTTGGCTTGCAGTTCTGATCACATAAATACTTCTAGAGGAAGCTTACAACCAGTTGAGAACTTGGAGGATCTTCAATCAGGGCTCCAAGGTAATTGGGTTAACCAAATAAATGAACATTTTAGCATGGCACCTTCTATACTTGGTTTGAAATGCATTCAGATGGCTGCAGCTGCTAACAATGATCATACAGTTTCTGAGGAAGGCATGCTGCTGTGGAAACATCACTTTCAAGAGCAACCTTTGTAAAAACAAGAGCTCTTTCTCTACCAACATTCCTGTAAGTTGGTTTAATTTTATTGTCCACCTTCTTCTGTCCCCTGATAAGTTTGCCTGGACTGTCAATATGTTAAAATCTGGAATCTAGGAACTTTTCACTGTTGTGGAGAATATGGATCAATCCATTCTGTTTCACATGCCTGATAAGTGTCCTACCTCACATGCACCTATTTTTCAGGCCATGGAGGAAGATTGTGCTAAGGACACGGGCAAAGAAAATATTGGAGTGGCTGCCAATATGCAGGATGTGGAGTCCCAGGCTCTGCTGCAGCCTTTTGGCCAAGATAACTTGAGGAAGAGAAGAAGTGGAAAAACTCCACTGGTTGAAACAGAGGTAAGGAGAAGTGATAGAATTAAGAAGGACAATGCTGGTTACAAGAGAAACTCCTGCTCTAATAATAACTGTCTACCTTGCAATGCTGTCGCTCCCATCATACAAAAATCAGTTGTTAAAAATCTCACTGAATCGTTCTGTAAGTTTGCTGAGAGGGAGCAGGTGGACAAGCTTGCTAAGAAGCCCAAGAGAAGGCAAGATGATGTTTTGGACAAGGTGCCCTTGGCCAAAGGAGAAGGACATACCTCCAACTCTTCATGATGTTAGAGGCCCTTAGTTGGAGTAATGCGTTGAGGGGTTGTGTGTGTGGTACCTACCCTTCTATTTTGGAAAGATTTATGAATGGTGTAAGACTTGACTGCTGGTACTTTATGAAACTTGTGTGCTTGGTGATGTACTCCCTTAATAGTATTTATGTGATATGTGGTTGGATGCTTTGCTGGTCATGTGGTGTGATGTGGATCAGGGCCTTGTGCCATCTTCTTTTATTTTTGGTGGATCAAGTGCTGGTGCTTGATCTCTGGTACAAAACCAACATGTGTTTCAATGAATAACACAAACAGAAGCTGGAATATTCTCAATTGGAACATTAGAGGAATGAATTCTGGGGACAAATGGTTGGCTTTAAGGCAGAAAGTTGATGAGAGTGACTGCAATATTTTGTGTCTTCAAGAAACCAAGAGAGAGACTTCTGACACAGCTTACATTAAAAACTGCTGTCCTGACAGAATTAATAAATTTGCTTTCCTCCCCTCTGTTGGAGCTTCTGGGGGCTTCTTGTGGCTTGGAATGGTTCTCAGTTTGCTACAGAAGTTATTGCACAAAACAGGTTCTCACTTTCAGTACAGTTTACCAGTCTGCTCTCTAATCAGTCTTGGATTCTTTCAAATATTTATAGGCCATGTGACCCGCAAGAAAAAATTGAGTTTATTTACTGGTTTTTGAATATTCACATGCCTGATGATGTTAACTGGATTCTAATGGGAGATTCAACCTTATGAGGGCTCCATCAGATAGAAACAGACCTGGTGGAGATGTTAATGATATGCTTATGTTTAATGAGGCCATCAGTAATCAAGGTTTAGTTGGATTACCTTTGCATGGTAGAAAGTTCAATTGGAGTAACATGCAACATGATCCTCTGTTGGTAAAGCTTGATTGGTTTTTCACTTCTGCTTCATGGATGACATCTTTTCCAAACACCATTGTGCTCCCACTTGCTAAGCCTATATTAGATCATCTGCCCTGTGTTATAAAAGTTGGTACTTCTATCCCAAAAGCAAGAGTATTCATATTTGAAAATTATTGGATCCAACATTCTGATTTTAAGCAGGTAGTTGCTGCTGCTTGGAATATCCCTGTGGGAAATCTTGATGTTGTCAAAACTTTGAATGCCAAGTTTAAAAACTTAAGAAGAGCTTTGAAGCTATGTGCCAAATCCTTATCATGTCTTAAAACTCAAATTGCAAAGCTAAATGAGCTCATCTTTCTGTGGGGTTTCTTTGAGGAATTTAGAGAGTTGGACATTCATGAATGGAATTGCAGAGCTATTCTTAAAGAACATCTGCTTATTTTGTTGAGAAATCAAAATATTTATTGGAAGCAAAGGGGGAAAATCAAGGGGGTGAAGTTTGGAGATGAAAACACAAAAAAAATTCACACTAAAGCTTCAGTCAATTACAGGCATAACCATATTGCTGTTCTCCAAAATGATGACCAAGTTGAAATATCTGATCATGCTGGGAAAGCTGCAATTCTCTTGGAAACTTATAAGAAAAGAATGGGCACATCTCAAAAAACTTCTATGCACTTTGATTTGGATTCCTTGTTTGGACAGAGACAAGATTCAGAAATTTTTGATAACCTTGAATTACCTTTCATTGAAGAAGAAATTGATGTTGTGGTCAAAGATCTCCCAACAGACAAATCACCAAGCCCTGATGGTTTTAACAATGAATTTCTCAGGTCTTGCTGGGACATTATTAAGGGAGATGTGATCAAATTCATATATGATTTTCATGCAGGGCAAATTTCACTTGAGAGCTTAAATACTTCATACATAACTCTTATTCCCAAAGGGAGTACTCCCTTGACAGCAAATGATTTTAGGCCAATCTCATTACTGAACTGCCGTCTGAAGCTTGTCACTAAGTTGTTGGCAAACATGTTACAGAAGGTGATTCTCAAGTTGGTTCACATCAATCAATATGGTTTTCTTAAAGAAAGATCCATACATGATTGTTTGGGTTGGGCATATGAATATCTGCACCACTGTCATAAGTCCAAGGAAGAAACCATTGTACTTAAATTGGACTTTGAAAAGGCTTTTGACACCATTGAACACCAGGCAATGTTGGATAGTTTAAAGGCCAAAGGTTTTGGAGATAGATGGATTACATGGATCAAAATATTGTTCATCTCTGCTTCATCTGCTATCTTGCTCAATGGTGTTCCTGGCAAGAAGTTTTATTGCCTTAGAGGTGTCAGGCAGGGGGACCCTCTGTCCCCTCTTCTTTTTGTGCTTGCTGCAGACCTACTCCAGTCAGTCCTAAATAAGGCCATGCACCTGAGTTTGCTAACCTCCCCCTTGCAAGTGGAGTCATGTCCTGATTTTCCAATTGTTCAGTATGCTGATGACACCCTGGTTCTCCTTCAAGCAGATGCCAAGCAACTACATTGTCTGAAATCCCTTCTTAATACTTCTGCAGATGCCACTGGCCTTAAAGTGAACTATAATAAATCAAGTATGATTCCAATAAATGTGCCAGATGAGAAGGTGGAGATTTTGATAAATACTTTTCACTGCAAAAAGGAAACTTTCCCAATTCAATATCTGGGAGCACCTTTAGGTTTTCATAAGCCTACTATTGAGCAATGCTTCCCTCTTGTCACAAGACTGCAGAAGAAGCTTGTGGGTTTGTCTTCCTTCATGACAATGGATGGGAGACTGTTGCTGGTGAAATCTGTCCTAAATTCATTGTTGATCTACCTCATGGGATGCATTGATGTGCATGTCACTATTAAAACTCAAGCTATCAAGTATTTGAGGCATTGCCTTTGGAGAGGCCCCGACCTGGAGGATCATATGCCTGCCATGGTGGCATGGAGCACTGTTTGCAGACCAAAAAATCAGGGTGGTTTTGGGGTGATGGATATCTTTGTTCAGAATAAAGTTCTGCCACTTAAGAACCTGCACAAGTTTTATAACAGACACAGTATTCCTTGGGTCAACTTGGTTTGGGAATCATATTACAACAATGATTCACTGTCTGGTAGTAGCTGGATTGGATCCTTTTGGTGGAAGTCAAACCTTAAGCTTATTGATAACTATAAGTCCTTGGCCAGATGCAACATAGGTGATGGCAAAAGTGCATTATTTTGGACTGATTTTTGGCACTCAGCTTGTTTGCAAGACATGTTCCCTCACTTATTTTATTTTGTGAAGAACAAGACTGCTACTATCCACACCATTATCCAAACTGAATACTTGGAGGATCTATTTCATTTACCTCTGACTGTGCAAGCTTTCCAGGAATTTGAAGCTATGGAAGACATTTGCATTGCTTTAAGGGCCTCTGACACCCTAGATTACACTGACACCTAGAGTTACATTTGGGGAAATGAGCAATTTTCAGTTGCTAAGGCATATAAAGTTCTGATGGGAGTTAAAATTGTGCCACAACAATTCAACTGGATCTGGAACAACTCCTGTCAGCCAAAACACAAGGTGTTTTTTTGGAGACTACTTCATGACAGGCTCAATACTAGGAACCTTCTGAAAAACAAAGTGCATGAGTCTCATGAAAGTACCGGGTGCTCCCGATAAACCCATAGGCATAACCAACCACTCATACAAGCCAAATTTAGTTTTGAAAGCGGTTTTCCATTCATCACCCTCTTGTATGCGGATTTGATAGTAACCACTTTTAAGATCAATTTTGGAGAAAATAGTGGCACCGCTAAGTTCATCTAGCATATCGCCAAGGCGAGGTATGGGATGCCTATATCTAACACTGATAGCATTGATGGGTCTACATTCGGAACACATGCGAAAAGTACCATCTTGTTTAGGCACAAGGATAACCGGAACGACACAAGGACTTAAGCTTTCACGTACATGGCCATTGTCGATGAGTTGTTGTACTTGTCGTTGGATCTCCTTAGTGTCTTCGGGGTTGACACAGTATGGAGCCTTGTTAGGAAGAGGTGCTCCGAGGATGAGGTCGATTCGGTGCTCAATGCCGCGTATAGGAGGAAGATCGAGAGGTAACTCATCGGGAAAGACATTCTCGAATTCCTGCAATAATTTGGAAAACACTAGAGGAAGCGGATTAGGAGTGTTAGTCTTTGTCACCTCATCTTTGCATATGAGGACATAGTGGATGACACTCGATGGGTTCTTACACACTTCTCTCATCTCACGTTTTGTGTCAAATAGGACTAGGTTTTTCTCTCTTGGCGAAGAGTCGCTCAATTTTGGCTTGTGGCGCTCATTTTCTTTATGGTGGTGCACTCTCTCACTAGACTCTCCATGATGGGTGGCTTGCTTGTCGGTGATTACTTGGCTTGGAGACATAGGTCGTAGGACGTACTCCTTCCCCTTCATCTTGAAGCTATAGTGGTTTGTATGCCCGTTGTGGATGACACCTCGGTCGAATTGCCATGGTCGTCCAAGAAGGAGGTGGCAAACAGTCATAGGAATAACATCGCACTCCAAAGTGTCCTCATAGGCTCCAATCTTGACAGAGACTTGTACCCTATGCTCGACTTGGATTGTGCCGGTGTCACTTAGCCATTGAACC
Source organism: Triticum dicoccoides (assembly GCF_002162155.2). Classification (NCBI taxonomy): domain Eukaryota; kingdom Viridiplantae; phylum Streptophyta; class Magnoliopsida; order Poales; family Poaceae; genus Triticum; species Triticum dicoccoides. The sequence continues at coordinate 728,563,719 of NC_041383.1, forward strand.
TTGTAGGGGTGCGGGTGCTTCATCTTGACCAAATGGAGTTTGGAGCATAATTCTTCACTTGCCAAGTTATGACAACTCCCTCCATTAATGATGACCATGACGGACCTTCCATTGATGCCAGCCTTTGTGTGGAAGATATGGCATCTTTGATCTTCTTCTTGTTGATGTTGAAGAGTCAAGACCTTGGAAACAACAAGAGCGGGGCTTGAATCTTCGTCACAAAAGACTTGATCATCTTCATCTTCGTTGTTCACTTGCCGGTGCATGCCCACTTTCTCAAGGGCTTCCATTTCTCCTTCACTCATGGAGTCGTAGGTTCCATCGTCGTTGAGGATCATGGTGCGCTTGTTTGTGCACTCATAGGACTTGTGGCCTCGACCTCCGCATGTGAAGCATTTGAAGGAACTTGTCTTGATGGTCTCATCGGTTGGGGTTGTAGATGACGAAGCTCTCGGCTTGAAGTTGCTTGTAGTAGGAGGATGACCTGAAGTTGTCGAAGGTTTCTTGTAACTTGACTTGTCGCCGTTGCTTGTAGATGGCTTTGTTGAGGTAGAGGGTGTTGGAGTCGTTGAAGCTTGATTGTTGTAGCCGAATGTCTTGGAAGACAACTTGGCGTATTTGAAGTCATCTTGCACTGGTCGTTCCGGCTTGGTAGCTTGGTGCACTAGTTCAATGAGGTTGGAGTATGGTTGGAAGTCGGCGATCTTCTTGATAGGATGATTGAGTCCATTCAAGAAATGTGCCATAGTTTGCTCATCATCTTCCGTGACATTGGCTCGTATCATGGCAATCTCCATTTCCTTGTAGTACTCTTCAACGCTCTTGGTTCCTTCCTTGAGGAGTTGGAGTTTCTTGAAGAGGTCGCGATTGTAGTAGGTTGGCACGAACCGTTCTCTCATGACATCCTTCATTTGTTCCCAAGTGGTGATGGGTGGTTCACCTCTTGCTTCTCGGCGCTCGATGACTTGTTCCCACCAAATGAGGATGTAGTCTTGGAACTCAAGGGATGCCATCGCGATCTTCTTCTCTTCATCATAGTTGTGCAAGCGGAAGATTTTGTCAACCTTCAATGCCCATGAGATGTACTCTTCGGGATCATTGCTTCCGGTGAACTTGGGCATGGTGAACTTTAGCTTGACGTATCGTTGCTCTTCATTGTGTTGGGGTCGGGCATGATGACGCCCATGTCTTTGATAATTGCCAAACTCATGTTGCTCTTGTCGAGGAGGGTTGTCTTCCTCATGTTGCTCTTGTCTTGGGGGCTTTCCATTGTCTTCACGCTCTTGGCGAACTTGAGGTTCTTGTCTAGCTTGAGGAGGAACTTGTCGAGCTTGACAAGGAGTTTGAGGAACTTGACGATGCACATGTGATTGATAGATCCTTTCTTGAACTTCATCACGAAGCGCTTCTTGATGCTCACGAGCTTGTCGGCCTCGGTTAGCTCGGCACGACTTGAATCTCAAAGGGCACGTTGCGCCTCAAGTGCTTGAGCTTCACGTAGTTGTTGTTCGTGATGTTGTGCCTCGGCATCTTGTGCATCTTGATGTTGTCGCGCTTGCTCCTCTTGTTCTTGTTGTCGTTGGCGTTGCAGTTCTCGTGCTTGCGCGAATGTAGCTTGGTTTTAACGGTGTTGAAGCTCTTGTGCAAGAAGTTGCTCTTGAGAGTCATTGTCATGTAGAGGATTGCGGTTCGCTTGACGGTCTTGATGCGCGGCATGACGAAGAGTGTTGGATGTCGGTGTACTTGAACCGGAGATAGGGTCATCGGAGTTTTGACTTGAGAGGCTCCATCTTGAGTAGGACGAAGTGGTTGAAGAGCGGTTGACCATCATGGTTCGGATATCTTCTTTGAGGGAACTCATGGATGTGTCGAAGTAGTCTCTTGTATGTTGCTCGGATTGGCGTAGGTCGGTGGTGAGATTGTTGATGCGGTCTCCCAAAGCAAGTTGGTCTTCATGTAAAGCTCGTTGTGCGCCAAATAGTTGATTCTTGGTGACGTAGGAGGTCATGTCATCGTCTTGCTTGATGAAGAGTGGGTTGGTAGAGGTACTTGGTCTATCCATCATTCCAAGCAAAAATATGTGAGTGGGAGAAAGAGAAGAACTTATACCAAATGTATCTTGACCGATGTTGAAGATGGATCAATGATCACTCAAATGTGTAACAAGGAAATAGCACAATTGGTACCAATTCTTGTCGGTTTCTCACACCTACACAAGTAAAAAGCTTATGGTGGAGCTTGGTTAGGATGGTGGCACAAAATTTGATGCAATTGTTAGTGAGCTTCAATAATGTTGGAAAAGATTCACAAATTTGCAAATGTAACAAGTATACCAATAGCAAGATATGGTACACAGAAACACACATGCAAATAGATAAGTGGGGTCGGCAACCAAGGGTAAGCCAAAATGTGGAATCCACGAGAATGCTCTTGTTGCACAACACTAGAGAGACGCTAGCACGATTGCACAATAGGCAGATACGAACTTGTGTACAACCTACTAGACAAAAATGCAACGAGTTCTATCCCAACTATGCTATATGTATGATGTTCCGATGATATGATCCAAGATGATCGAATATGACAATCTTAATGTAGTATGTGTAAGTGCATCTAGTGCCACCCCTAGCTGGTTTTGGAGTATTGACGACAAACCTGGTTGAGGGACTAATGTGTTCGTGAGAATTGCAGGATAACACAGGATCCCTCATTGATTCGGTTTACCTACCGGAGATGACCCCTAAAAATGTGTGAAGACATTTAAGACACTGGTGGTCTATGAAGCTATTCACGTTGAAGTCTATGACATGAGAAGACATAGCATGAAGACTATGGAGCGCGAAGACTTGGTTGTTTCGTTGTTTCCTTTTCTTCTTTGTTGAGTCATTGGAATCACCGCACTGTTAAGTGGGGTCCAAGTGAACAAAGTCAGAGTGACTGAAGTGATGCTCAACCAATTCCTATGTCTTCGAGCAAAGACAATGAGAGCAAATCTTATCCATAGTCAGATGAGTCAGCTTTACTTGTAGCCCAAGTTAAGCTGCCGCATGTGTTTGAAATCTGACCGTTGGGACATGTGTTAGTTCCTTAGTGACCCAGGGTCATTTTGGACAAATCAGGTCGGGTTGCCCAGTGGCTATAAATAGCCCACCCCCTATACCATAAATTGGTGGCTGCTCAGAGTTAGTACACGGCTTTTGTCGTTTGAGAGCAACCCACCTCCGAAGCATTTGAGAGAGAATCCTTGCAAGGACAAATCCCAAACCACCCAGAGCCCAAAGAATGTTTGGCATCACTGAAGTCTTTTTGTCCGCGTGATCTGAAGACTTGTTACACTTGAGGACTGTGAATCCTCTAGCCGGTTAGGCATCGCATTCTGAGCATCCGAGAGTCATTGTGGATTGCCGGTGAACGAAGTTTGTGAAGGTTTGGAAGTCTACCTAGAAGACTTACCAGAGTGATTGGGCAGGGACTAAGTGTCCTTAGCTCAAAGGGAATAAGGTGAAGACACGATCTTCTGAGTTGAATCTCAGCCTCCCTAACCAGACGTATAGTTGTCACAGCAACTGGAATTGGTCGAACAAATCTCTGTCCTCCCCAAGCTACTGGTTCTATCTCTCACTTCTCTTTACTTATAGTTTGTCTTCGTGAAGTCATTGCCTGCTTGCATTATCTGTTTGACTTCACTGTGTGACTACTTGTTCTGGTTGGCTTCATACTATCTTCCATCCTGACCCTTACTACCTAGCTGCTAATAGTCTTCGTGCTTTTACTTCATTGAATACTTGACTATGGCTTGTCTAGTGTAGTCTACCTTCCGCTGCATATGAATAGTGTCATTTCCATTGTTCGTCTTCGAAACTCCCATGTTTGAAGACTTTCCTAAAAATTGCCTATTCACCGCCCTCTAGTCGATAACCAGCTCTTTCAATTGGTATCAGAGCAAGGTACTCCCTTGTTCTGTGTGATTCGGTTTAACCACCTGGAGTTTTAGCTATGTCGACTGCAGGAATAATCAAAGTCTCCATTGCATGCCACATCTTCGATGGCACCGAATACCCCTACTGGAAGAATAAGATGCGCATCTTGAAGCCATTGATGTCAATCTGTGGTATGTCGTCAAGAACGGCATTCCCAAGACCGGTGAAGGTGTCATCCCTGCTGATGTCAAGAAGTTCATTCAACTGGACTCTACTGCCAAGAACATCATCTGTGGTCATCTGACCAAAGGACAATATGGTCGTGTGAGTGCTCTGGAAACATCAAAGCTAGTCTGGGACTGACTATCTGAGGTCAACGAAGGCGTCTCAACTCAACAAGATCAAAGGACCAGTGTTCTCCACAACCTCTTCAACTGCTTCAAGAGACACGACAATGAGAACGTCCAGCTCACATTTGATTGCCTTACTGATATCACAAATCAGCTCCAAGCACTCGGCGCCACTGAGATCACGAAGCATGAAATAGTCAAGACACTACTGAGATCACTCAACAGCTCATTTGACACCTTAGCCCTGATGATTCAAGAATGCCCTAACTTCAAGACTCTCGATCCGTCTGACATACTTGAGAGGCTCAACACACATGAGTTTCAGCTATCTGAGAAACAAGATATCTATGGCCCCAACTATGGCCGAACTCGCGCTTTGAAGGCAAAGGCTGTTTCCTCATCTGAAGAAGAATTTGACTGCAGTTCTGGTGATCCTGAAGACATTGGAAAGGAGCTTGCTATGCTTGTGAAGAAGTTCCAGAAATTCACTAAGAAGAAAGGCTTCAAAAAGTCTTCACGATCTAGCTCAAGAAATGATGAAGCTTCCACCCATGACCACAAGAAGAGAACATGCCACAAGTGCAAGAAACCTGGTCACTACATCTCTGAGTGTCCACAGTGGGACAATGAGAAAAAGAAGAAGAAGAAGAGCAAAGAATATGATTCTGATGACAGGAAGAAGAAATCCTCAAAGTCTTCCTGCAAGTCTTCTTCCAAGTCTTCATCACACAAGAAGAGCTCATCTGGCAAGGCTCGTGCTTTTGTTGGCAAGGAGATGGATTCAGAGGAGGAGTCTGCTTCTGAGGAGGCGGAGGTGGAGTCTGAGGAGGAGTCTGACTCTGGTGTTGCGAGTCTGGCTCTAGCTACATCCTACGTTTCCAAGTCCATCTTCAACACTAAAGACAATGGCTCCGTCACCAACGCTGATGATAATGACAAGGACGACTCGGTTCCCACCTACTGCTTCATGGCACGTGGTGCCAAGGTAAAATCACGCGATGTTTACTTTCAAACATCAAGTGAAGATGACTCTGATGGTGAATCCAAACCTACACTTGCTAAAATTGCAACTGAACAACAGAAAGCTATGGAGCATATTCAAAAACTATTAGACAAAAGCGATGACCTGTTGGACGCGGAAATGATCCGATCTTAGTCCTTAAATGAAGACATCAAAAATCTTCATCTTAAGTACGAAGAACTTGAAAGTCATCATGATACACTCTCAACAACTCATGAAAAGCTCTCCTACGGTTATCTTCAAAGGAAGCAAGAGCTTGAGAAATTGAGAGTGACTCATGAAGATCTTCAAAAGGGGAACGAGTCACTTTGCACTCAATAGGCCAGTCCCGCTCGGGATGGATTTGAACCACCATGTCTAAAATGCATTGAGTGTGATAACGCTGCCTCTATTGTTGAATGTTCTACTGCTGCTACTGTTGCAACATCTTCAACTGCTGATGTGGTAACTAACCCCTCTGCTGAGGATACCACTACTATTGCTGATGAAAATGCTAGGTTGAAGACACTACTTGAAGCGGGAATGTACAAAAGTCTCAAAGGGCATCAGACATTATGTGATGTCCTCAAAAAGCAGATTCTGAATCGAAACCCTAGGAAAGAGGGTGTTGGGTTTGAGAGGAAAATGAATGTTGATGGGTCTTACTGGAAGCCTGAGCTGTATCCCAAAACCACATGGGTTGCTGCAAAGGAACCTTCAGTAGATCCATCCACCTTATCTAGTTTCACTTGTGCTAACCCTATTATCATTGATGAATCCTTTGATGCAAACTATAAACTGTTTAAGAATCAGAATGGCGAAGTGTTTGCCAGGTATATTGGTACTAACTACAGGAATGGGCCACCTATGAAGAAGATATGGGTACCCAAAAGTTGTCTTGAGAATCTTCCTGTGAATGTCATTATGACACCAGCTGGGAAAAAGACAAACCCCATATCAAAGGCTTCATATGGTCCAAAAGCTTCATACATACCAAGGACTCACCTGAGTCAACCTAACACCAATGTTTTGCAGGGAAATCATACTCAGACCCATGAATATGAGCATGTTTCCTCAAACCGCTATGTTCATAGAACAAAGAACTTTTCTGCTTATTCTTATGAGTATTATTCACATCCTGCAAGGCTATTTGCTAGGGCTCCAAAGCCGAAGTTCTCAGATGCTGCACTTAGACTCATTGCTTTGAAGGCACCCCTGAAAATGTGGGTGGTTAAGAAAACTAAACTCTCTTTTGCAGGGAAAGGTCTCCAGTCAGAAATCAAAGGTGTCCAATGCTAATGCTGGGGACCTTAAACATCTTGCAGGGCACAAGATCAAATGCCCAAATGGTCTTACTATGTATTTTGTACCTGAATCGCTTGCCAGTCATCCTACAGTCCTAACCTAGATCTAAGCTTTGATAATCTGCTTGCTCGTCAAATGTTTATGCTTCACAATTCCCTTGGTGAAGCCTATCCCCCTAACTGCACTGTAGGGTATGACACCAAAGTCTTCAGAATGGATTATGGACAGTGGATGCACTAACCACATGACTGACGATCAAAGTCTACTGATGGATTCAACACTACGTCCATCAGACAAGAGTCACATCACATTTGCTGACACTGGTAAAAGCAAGGTATTGGGTCTAGGTAGAGTTGCAATATCAAGGGATCAGCACATAGATAAAGTGATGCTTGTTGAATCCCTTGGTTTCAACTTAATGTCTATCTTAATGCTTTGTGACTTAAACATGATTGTGCTATTTGGAAAATATCATTGCCTTGTTCTAATGGAATCTGACAAGTCTCTAGTCTTTGAAGGGTATCGGAAAGATGATCTGTATATGGTAGATTTCTCAGCAGGACCACAGATGGTTGCATGTCTTCTAGCAAAAGCTTCAACGTGCTGGCTTTGGCATCAAAGGCTAGGGCATCCTGGCATCACTACTAGGAAAAGGGCTATAGATGGGATGGACACTAATGGCACACCTGCCATGTGGTGCACCATTAGTATATACTAATGGCGCACCAGGGACATGGTGCACCACTACTGTTGTTTATTTTTTTCTTTTTTTTGCAAAACTACTAATGGCGCACCGTGACACAGTGCGCCATTAGTAGTTTAAACTAGTAATGGTGCACTGTGCCATGATGCGCCATTAGAATATATACTTTTTTTGCAAAACTTCTAATGGCACATTTGCATACGGTGCGCCATTAGTACCAGGGTTACTATTTTTTTCTTAGTACCAGGTTTCCCCACTCGATCGAGCCCCCGCCGTCCGCTGCCCACGCGCCCCCGCCGTCTGCCGCCTTCGTCCGCCGCAGCCGCCCACGCGCCCCCGCCGCCTCCCTCTCCCCTTC